>NW_027480468.1:3146504-3519757 GCF_051401765.1 Calliopsis andreniformis | reverse complement strand
CCTCAGTCTTCAATCCTCAATCCTCAATCCTCAAACCTCAAACCTCAACCATCAGTCCTCGTCCTCAAACCTCAACCCTCAATCCTCCATCCTCAATCTTCAATCATCAATACTCAATCTTCAATCCTCAATCCTCAATCCTCAATCCTCAATCCTCGATCCTCAATCCTCAATCTTCAACCCTCAATCCTCGATCCTCAATCATCAATCCTCAATCTTCAATACTCAATCCTCAGTACTCAGTCCTCAGTCCTCAAACCTCAATCCTCAACCCTCAGCCCTCATTCTCAATCCTCAATCCTCAACCCTCAATCCTCAATATTCAATCCTCAATACTTAATCTTCAATCCTGATTCTTCAATCCTAAGACTTCAGACATCAATACTCAACCCACAGTCCTCGTCCTCAATCCACAACCCTCAATCCTCAATCCTCAATCTTCAATCATTAATATTCAATCTTCAATCCACAATCCTCAATCCTCAATCGTCAACCCACAATCCTCTACGTTCAATCCTCAATACCCAACCCTCAGTATTCAATCTTCAATCCTCAATCCTCAATCCTCAATCCTCAATCCTCAATCCTCGATCCTCAATCCTCAATCCTCAATCCTCAATCCTCAATTTTCATTCCTCAGTCCCAAATCCTCAATCTTCAATGCTCAATCCTCAATCCTCAATCCTCAATCCTCAATCTTAATCTTCAATCCTCAATACTCAATCTTCAATCCTCAATCCTCAATCCTCAATCCTCAATCCTCAATCTTCAATCCTCAATCCTCAATCCGCAATCGTCAATCCTCAGTCCTCAATCCTCAATCTTCAATCCTCAGTCCCAAATCCTCAATCTTCAATACTCAATCCTCAAACCTCAAACTTCAATCCTCAATACTCAACCTTCAAATCTCAATACTCAATCCTCAATACACAATCCTCATTCTTCAATCCTCAATACCCAATCCTCAATCTTCAATCCTCAATCCTCAATCCTCTATTCTCAACCCTCAGTCCTCAATCCTCAATCCTCAATCCTCAAACCTCAAACCTCAACCGTCAGTCCTCGTCCTCAAACCTCAACACTCAATCCTCCATCCTCAATCTTCAATCATCAATACTCAATCTTCAATCCTCAATCCTCAATCCTCAATCCTCAATCCTCAATCCTCAATCCTCAATCCTCAATCCTCAATCCTCAATCCTCAATTTTCAATCCTCAGTCCCAAATCCTCAATCTTCAATGCTCAATCCTCAATCCTCAATCCTCAATCCTCAATCTTAATCTTCAATCCTCAATACTCAATCTTCAATCCTCAATCCTCAATCCTCAATCCTCAATCCTCAATCCTCAATCCTCAATCCTCAATCCTCAATCTTCAATCCACAATCCTCAATCCTCAATCGTCAACCCACAATCCTCTACGTTCAATCCTCAATACCCAATCCTCAGTATTCAATCCTCAATCCTCAATCCTCAATCCTCAATCCTCAATCCTCAGCCCTCAAACCTCAATCCTGAATCCTCAATCCTGAATCCTCAATCTTCAGCCCTGAGTCCTCAACAATCAGTTGTCAATCCTCAATCCTCAGTAGAGTATCCTCAATTCACAGTTTTCAATACTCAATACTCAATCTGCAATCTTCAGATCTCTATCCACAAACATCAATTCTTATCACTCTTCCCTCAATGCTCAGTCCCCAATCCTCAATCTTCAATCCTCAATCCTCAGTCCTCAATCCTCTATCTTAATCTTCAATCCTCAATACTCAAACTTCAATCCTCAATCCTCAATGCCCTATCCTCAGTCCTCAACCTTCAATCCTCAATACTCAATCTTCAATCCTGAATCCTCAATCCTCAACCCTCAATCCTCAATCCTCAATCGTTAATCGTCAATCTTCAATCCTCAATACTCAATCCTCAATCCTCAATCCTCAACCCTCAATCCTTAATCCTCAATCTTCAATCCTCAATCAACAGTCCTCAATCTTCAATCCTCAATGCTCAATCCTCAATCCTCAATCCTCAGTCCTCAATCCTCGATCCTCAATCCTCAATCCTCAATCTTCAATCCTCAATACTCAATCTTCAATCCTCAATCCTCAATCCTCAATCTTCAATCCTCAATACTCAATCTTCAATCCTCAATCCTCAATCTTCAATCCTCAATACTCAATCTTCAATCCTCAATCCTCAATCCTCAATCCTCAATATTCAAACCTCAATACCCAATTTTCAATACTCAATCCGCAATCGTCATACCTCAATCCTCAATCCTCAGTCATCAATCCTCAATTCTCAATCCTCTATCCTCAATCCTCAGACCTCAAACATCAATACTCAACCCTCAGTCCTCGTCCTGAATCCACAAGCCTCAATCCTCAATCGTCAACCTTCAATCATCAATCTTCAATCCTCAATCCCCAGTCCTCAATCTTCAATCCTCAATGCTCCATCCTCAATCCTCTATCCTCAGTCGTCAGTCCTCAACCCTCAATCCTCAAACATCAATCCTCAACCGTCAGTCCTCGTCCTCAACCCTCAACACTCAATCCTCAATCCTCAATCTTCAATCATCAATACACAATCTTCAATCCTCACTCCTCAGTCCTCAATACTCAACCATCAATCCTTATTCCTCAGTCCTCAACCTTCAACCCTCAATACTCAATTTTCAATCCTCAATCCTCAATTCTCAATCCTCAATCCTCAATCCTAAATCCTCAATCATCAATCCTCAATCTTCAGTACTCAATCCTCAATCCTCAATCCTGAATCCTCAATACTAAAGCATCAATCCTCAATTCTCAATACTCAATAGAACATCCTGAATTCTCAGGATTTAATACTCAAACCTCAAACCTCAAACCTCAGCCATCATCCTCATTCCTCAATCCTCAATCGTCAGTCCTCAACCTTCAATCCTCAACACTCAACCTTCAACCCTCAATCCTCAATCCTCAATCGTCAAGCCGCAATCCTCAATCCTCAGTCATCAATCCTCAAGCTTCGATACTCAATCCTCAATCCTCAATCCTCAATCCCAATCCTCAATCCTCATTCCTCAAACCTCAATCCTCAAACCTCAGTCCTCATTCTCAATTCTCAATCCTCAATCCTCAATCCTCAAGCCACAATCCTCAACCGTCTGTCCTCTTCCTCAATCCTCAACCCTCAATCCTCAATCCTCAACCTTCAATCATCAATACTCAATCTTCAATCGTCAATCATCAATCCTCAACCATCATTCCTCAAACCTCAATCCTCAATCCTCAATCCTTAATCCTCAATCTTCAATCCTCAATCAACAGTCCTCAATCTTAAATCCTCAATGCTCAATCCTCAATCCTCAATCCTCAGTCCTCAATCCTCAATCCTCAATCCTCAATCCTCAATCCTCAATCTTCAATCCTCAATACTCAATCTTCAATCCTCAATCCTCAATCCTCAATCTACAATCCTCAATACTCAATCTTCAATCCTCAATCCTCAATCCTCAATCCTCAATCCTCAATCCTCAATCCTCAGTCCTCAAACCTCAATTCTGAATCCGCAACCCTGAATCCTCAATCTTCAGCCCTCAGTCCTCAACAATCTGTTGTCAATCCTCAATCCTCAATAGAATATACTCAATTCACAGGTTTCAATACTCAATACTCAATCTGCAATCTTCAAATCTCTATCCACAGACATCAATCCTCATCACTCAACCCTCAACACTCAGTCCCCAATCCTCAATCTTCAATTCCCAATCCTCAATCTCAATCCTCAATCCTCAATCCTCAATCCTCAATCTTCAATCCTCAATACTCAATCTTCAATCCTCAATCCCCAATCCTCGAACTTCAATCCTCAATCCTCAATCGTCAATCTCCAATCCTGAATACTCAATCTTCAATCCTCAATCCTCAATCGCCCATCCTCAATCCTCATTCTTCAATCCTCAATACTCAATCTTCAATCCTCAATCCTCAATCCTCAATCCTCAGTCCTCATTCTTCAATCCTCAATACCCAATCCTCAATCTTCAATCCTGAATCCTCAATGCTCAATTCTCAATTCTCAATCCTCAACCCTCAATATTCAATCCTCAATACTCAATCTTCAATCCTCAATCCTCAATCCTCAGTCATCAATTCTCAATCTTCAATTCTCAATCGTGAATCCTCACTCCTCAATCCTCAATCCTCAATCCTCGTTCCTCAAACCTCAATCCTCAACCCTCAGTTCTCATTCTCAATTCTCAATGCTCAATTCTCAATCCTCAATCCTCAATCCTCAATCCTCAATCTTCAATCCTCAATAATCAATCTCCAATCCTAGATCCTCAATCCCCAATCATCAATCCTTAATCCTCAATCCTGAATCCTCGATACCCAGTCCTCAATCTTGAATGCTCAATGCTCAATCCTCAATCCTCAATCCTCAGTCTTCAATCCTCAATCCTCAATCCTCAAACCTCAAACCTCAACCATCAGTCCTCGTCCTCAAACCTCAACCCTCAATCCTCCATCCTCAATCTTCAATCATCAATACTCAATCTTCAATCCTCAATCCTCAATCCTCAATCCTCAATCCTCGATCCTCAATCCTCAATCTTCAACCCTCAATCCTCGATCCTCAATCATCAATCTTCAGCCCTCAGTCCTCAACAATCAGTTGTCAATCCTCATTCCTCACTAGAATATCCTCAGTTCAGAGTTTTCCATACGCAATACTCAATCTGCAATCTTCATATCTCTATCCACAAACATCAATTCTCATCACTCAACCATCAACTCTCAGTCCCCAATCCTCAATCTTCAATCGTCAATCCTCAATCCTCAATCCTCAATCCTCAATCCTCAATCTTCAATCCTCAATCCTCGATCCTCAATCCTCATTCCTCAACCCTCAATCCTCAACCCTCAGACCTTATCCTCAATTCTCAATTCTCAATCCTCAATCCTCAATCCTCAATCTTCAATCCTCAATAATCAATATTCAATCCTAGATCCTCAGTCCCCAATCCTCAATCCTTAATCCTCAATCTTCAATCCTCAATCCCCAGTCCTCAATCTTCAATCCTCAATGCTCCATCCTCAATCCTCTATCCTCAGTCGTCAGTCCTCAACCCTCAATCCTCAAACATCAATCCTCAACCGTCAGTCCTCGTCCTCAACCCTCAACACTCAATCCTCAATCCTCAATCTTCAATCATCAATACACAATCTTCAATCCTCACTCCTCAGTCCTCAATACTCAACCATCAATCCTTATTCCTCAGTCCTCAACCTTCAACCCTCAATACTCAATTTTCAATCCTCAATCCTCAATTCTCAATCCTCAATCCTCAATCATAAATCCTCAATCATCAATCCTCAATCTTCAGTACACAATCCTCAATCCTCAATCCTGAATCCTCAATACTAAAGCATCAATCCTCAATTCTCAATACTCAATAGAACATCCTGAATTCTCAGGATTTAATACTCAAACCTCAAACCTCAAACCTCAGCAATCATCCTCATTCCTCAATCCTCAATCGTCAGTCCTCAACCTTCAATCCTCAACACTCAACCTTCAACCCTCAATCCTCAATCCTCAATCGTCAAGCCGCAATCCTCAATCCTCAGTCATCAATCCTCAAGCTTCGATACTCAATCCTCAATCCTCAATCCTCAATCCCCAATCCTCAATCCTCATTCCTCAAACCTCAATCCTCAAACCTCAGTCCTCATTCTCAATTCTCAATCCTCAATCCTCAATCCTCAAGCCACAATCCTCAACCGTCTGTCCTCTTCCTCAATCCTCAACCCTCAATCCTCAATCCTCAATCTTCAATCATCAATACTCAATCTTCAATCGTCAATCATCAATCCTCAACCATCATTCCTCAAACCTCAATCCTCAATCCTCAATCCTTAATCCTCAATCTTCAATCCTCAATCAACAGTCCTCAATCTTAAATCCTCAATGCTCAATCCTCAATCCTCAATCCTCAGTCCTCAATCCTCAATCCTCAATCCTCAATCCTCAATCCTCAATCTTCAATCCTCAATACTCAATCTTCAATCCTCAATCCTCAATCCTCAATCTACAATCCTCAATACTCAATCTTCAATCCTCAATCCTCAATCCTCAATCCTCAATCCTCAATCCTCAATCCTCAGTCCTCAAACCTCAATTCTGAATCCGCAACCCTGAATCCTCAATCTTCAGCCCTCAGTCCTCAACAATCTGTTGTCAATCCTCAATCCTCAATAGAATATACTCAATTCACAGGTTTCAATACTCAATACTCAATCTGCAATCTTCAAATCTCTATCCACAGACATCAATCCTCATCACTCAACCCTCAACACTCAGTCCCCAATCCTCAATCTTCAATTCCCAATCCTCAATCCTCAATCCTCAATCCTCAATCCTCAATCCTCAATCTTCAATCCTCAATACTCAATCTTCAATCCTCAATCCCCAATCCTCGAACTTCAATCCTCAATCCTCAATCGTCAATCTCCAATCCTGAATACTCAATCTTCAATCCTCAATCCTCAATCGCCCATCCTCAATCCTCATTCTTCAATCCTCAATACTCAATCTTCAATCCTCAATCCTCAATCCTCAATCCTCAGTCCTCATTCTTCAATCCTCAATACCCAATCCTCAATCTTCAATCCTGAATCCTCAATGCTCAATTCTCAATTCTCAATCCTCAACCCTCAATATTCAATCCTCAATACTCAATCTTCAATCCTCAATCCTCAATCCTCAGTCATCAATTCTCAATCTTCAATTCTCAATCGTGAATCCTCACTCCTCAATCCTCAATCCTCAATCCTCGTTCCTCAAACCTCAATCCTCAACCCTCAGTTCTCATTCTCAATTCTCAATGCTCAATTCTCAATCCTCAATCCTCAATCCTCAATCCTCAATCTTCAATCCTCAATAATCAATCTCCAATCCTAGATCCTCAATCCCCAATCATCAATCCTTAATCCTCAATCCTGAATCCTCGATACCCAGTCCTCAATCTTGAATGCTCAATGCTCAATCCTCAATCCTCAATCCTCAGTCTTCAATCCTCAATCCTCAATCCTCAAACCTCAAACCTCAACCATCAGTCCTCGTCCTCAAACCTCAACCCTCAATCCTCCATCCTCAATCTTCAATCATCAATACTCAATCTTCAATCCTCAATCCTCAATCCTCAATCCTCAATCCTCGATCCTCAATCCTCAATCTTCAACCCTCAATCCTCGATCCTCAATCATCAATCCTCAATCTTCAATACTCAATCCTCAGTCCTCAGTCCTCAGTCCTCAAACCTCAATCCTCAACCCTCAGCCCTCATTCTCAATCCTCAATCCTCAACCCTCAATCCTCAATATTCAATCCTCAATACTTAATCTTCAATCCTGATTCTTCAATCCTAAGACTTCAGACATCAATACTCAACCCACAGTCCTCGTCCTCAATCCACAACCCTCAATCCTCAATCCTCAATCTTCAATCATTAATATTCAATCTTCAATCCACAATCCTCAATCCTCAATCGTCAACCCACAATCCTCTACGTTCAATCCTCAATACCCAACCCTCAGTATTCAATCTTCAATCCTCAATCCTCAATCCTCAATCCTCAATCCTCAATCCTCAATCCTCAATCCTCAATCCTCAATCCTCAATCCTCAATTTTCATTCCTCAGTCCCAAATCCTCAATCTTCAATGCTCAATCCTCAATCCTCAATCCTCAATCCTCAATCTTAATCTTCAATCCTCAATACTCAATCTTCAATCCTCAATCCTCAATCCTCAATCCTCAATCCTCAATCTTCAATCCTCAATCCTCAATCCGCAATCGTCAATCCTCAGTCCTCAATCCTCAATCTTCAATCCTCAGTCCCAAATCCTCAATCTTCAATACTCAATCCTCAAACCTCAAACTTCAATCCTCAATACTCAACCTTCAAATCTCAATACTCAATCCTCAATACACAATCCTCATTCTTCAATCCTCAATACCCAATCCTCAATCTTCAATCCTCAATCCTCAATCCTCTATTCTCAACCCTCAGTCCTCAATCCTCAATCCTCAATCCTCAAACCTCAAACCTCAACCGTCAGTCCTCGTCCTCAAACCTCAACACTCAATCCTCCATCCTCAATCTTCAATCATCAATACTCAATCTTCAATCCTCAATCCTCAATCCTCAATCCTCAATCCTCAATCCTCAATCCTCAATCCTCAATCCTCAATCCTCAATCCTCAATTTTCAATCCTCAGTCCCAAATCCTCAATCTTCAATGCTCAATCCTCAATCCTCAATCCTCAATCCTCAATCTTAATCTTCAATCCTCAATACTCAATCTTCAATCCTCAATCCTCAATCCTCAATCCTCAATCCTCAATCCTCAATCCTCAATCCTCAATCCTCAATCTTCAATCCACAATCCTCAATCCTCAATCGTCAACCCACAATCCTCTACGTTCAATCCTCAATACCCAATCCTCAGTATTCAATCCTCAATCCTCAATCCTCAATCCTCAATCCTCAATCCTCAGCCCTCAAACCTCAATCCTGAATCCTCAATCCTGAATCCTCAATCTTCAGCCCTGAGTCCTCAACAATCAGTTGTCAATCCTCAATCCTCAGTAGAGTATCCTCAATTCACAGTTTTCAATACTCAATACTCAATCTGCAATCTTCAGATCTCTATCCACAAACATCAATTCTTATCACTCTTCCCTCAATGCTCAGTCCCCAATCCTCAATCTTCAATCCTCAATCCTCAGTCCTCAATCCTCTATCTTAATCTTCAATCCTCAATACTCAAACTTCAATCCTCAATCCTCAATGCCCTATCCTCAGTCCTCAACCTTCAATCCTCAATACTCAATCTTCAATCCTGAATCCTCAATCCTCAACCCTCAATCCTCAATCCTCAATCGTTAATCGTCAATCTTCAATCCTCAATACTCAATCCTCAATCCCCAATCCTCAATCTTCAATCGTCAATCCTCAATCCTCAAACCTCAATACTCAATCCTCAATCTTCAATCCTCAATACTCAACCTTCAATCCTCCAACCTCAATCCTCATTCCTCAACCTTCAATCCTCAATCCTCAATCCTCAATCCTCAATGCTCATTCTTCAATCCTCAATACCCAATCCTCAATCTTCAATCCTCAATCCTCAATCCTCAATTCTCAATCCTCAATCCTCAATCCTCAATCATCAATACTCAATCTTCAATACTCAATCCTCAATCCTCAATCCTGAATCCTCAATCCTCAATCCTCAATCTTCAATCCTCAATACTCAATCTTCAATCCTCAATCCACAATCCTCGATCCTCAATCCTCAATCCTCAATCGTCAATCTCCAATCCTGAATACTCAATCTTCAATCCTCAATCCTCAATCGCCCATCCTCAATCCTCATTCTTCAATCCTCAATACTCAATCTTCAATCCTCAATCCTCAATCCTCAATCCTCAATCCTCAATCCTCAATGTTCAATCCTCAATCCTCGTACCTCAAACCTCAATCCTCAATCCTCAATCCTCATTCTTCAATCCTCAATACCCAATCCTCAATCTTCAATCCTCAATCCTCAATCCTCAATTCTCAATCCTCAATCATCAGCACTCAGTCCTCAAACCTCAATCCTAAACCCTCAGCCCTCATACTCAATCCTCAATCCTTATTCCTCAGTCCTCAACCTTCAATCCTCAATACTCAATTATCGATCCTCAATCCTCAATCCTCAGTCCTCAATCCTAAATCCTCAATCATCATTACTCAATCTTCAATACTCAATCCTCAATCCTCAATCCTGAATCTTCAATCCTCAATCCTCAATCTTCAATCCTCAATACTCAATCTTCAATCCTCAATCCTCAATCCTCGATCCTCAATCCTCAATCCTCAATCGTCAATCTCCAATCCTGAATACTCAATCTTCAATCCTCAATCCTCAATAGCCCATCCTCAATCCTCATTCTTCAATCCTCAATACTCAATCTTCAATCCTCAATCCTCAATCCTCAATCCTCAGTCCTCATTCTTCAATCCTCAATACCCAATCCTCAATCCTCAAACCTCAATCCTCAATCCTCAATTCTCAATCCTCTATCCTCAATCCTCAGACCTCAAACATCAATACTCAACCCTCAGTCCTCGTCCTGAATCCACAACCCTCAATCCTCAATCCTCAACATTCAATCATCAATATTCAATCTTCAATCCTCAATCCTCAATCCTGAATCCTCAATCCTCAATCCTCAATCTTCAATCCTCAATACTCAATCTTCAATCCTCAATCCTCAATCCTCGATCCTCAATCCCCAATCCTCAATCCTCATTCCTCAAACCTCAATCCTCAAACCTCAGTCCTCATCCTCAATTCTCAATCCTCAATCCTCAATCCTCAAGCCACAATCCTCAACCGTCTGTCCTCTTCCTCAATCCTCAACCCTCAATCCTCAATCCTCAATCTTCAATCATCAATACTCAATCTTCAATCGTCAATCATCAATCCTCAATCATCATTCCTCAAATCTCAATCCTCAACCCTCAGCCCTCATCTTCAATCCTCAATCCTCAATCCTCAATTCTCAATCTTCAATCCTCAATACTCAATCTTCAATCCTCAATCCTCAATCCTCAATCCACAATCCTCAATCCTCAATCCTCAGTCATAAATACCCAATCTTCAGTACTCAATCCTCAATCCTCAATCCTCAGTCCACGGTCCTCAACCCCCAATCCTCATTCCTCAAACCTCAACCCTCAGCCCTCAGTCCTCATCCTCAGTTCTCAATTCTCAATCCTCAGGCCTCAATCCTCAATCCTCAATCCTCAATCCTCAATTCTCAATCCTCAATCCTCACTCCTCAGACCTCAAACGTTAATATTCAACCCTCGGTCCTGGTCCCCAATCCAGAACCCTCAATCCTGAATTCTCAATCTTCAATCATCAATATTCAATCTTCAGTCCTCAATCCTCAATCCTCAATCCTCAATCCTCAATGTTCAATCCTCAATACCCAATCCTCAATCCTCAATCCTCAATCCTCAGACCTCAGACATCAAACCTCAATCCTCAACCCTCAGCCCTCATTGTCAATCCTCGATCCTCAATCCTCAATCCTCAATCTTCAATCCTCAATACTCAATCTTCAATCCTCAATCCTCAATCCTCAATACTCAATCCTCAATCCTCAATCCTCAATCCTCAATGTTCAATCCTGAATACCCAATCTTCAATCTTCAATCCTCGATCCTCAATCCTCAATCCCCAATCCTCAATGTTCAATCCTGAATACCCAATCTTCAATCTTCAATCCTCGATCCTCAATCCTCAATCCCCAATCCTCAATCCTCAATCCTCAGTCCTCAAACCACAGTCCTGAATCCTCAATCCTGAATCCTCAATCTTCAGCCCTCAGTCCTCAACAATCAGTTGTCAATCCTCATTCCTCACTAGAATATCCTCAGTTCAGAGTTTTCCATACGCAATACTCAATCTGCAATCTTCATATCTCTATCCACAAACATCAATTCTCATCACTCAACCATCAACTCTCAGTCCCCAATCCTCAATCTTCAATCGTCAATCCTCAATCCTCAATCCTCAATCCTCAATCCTCAATCTTCAATCCTCAATCCTCGATCCTCAATCCTCATTCCTCAACCCTCAATCCTCAACCCTCAGACCTTATCCTCAATTCTCAATTCTCAATCCTCAATCCTCAATCCTCAATGTTCAATCCTGAATACCCAATCTTCAATCTTCAATCCTCGATCCTCAATCCTCAATCCCCAATCCTCAATCCTCAATCCTCAGTCCTCAAACCACAGTCCTGAATCCTCAATCCTGAATCCTCAATCTTCAGCCCTCAGTCCTCAACAATCAGTTGTCAATCCTCATTCCTCACTAGAATATCCTCAGTTCAGAGTTTTCCATACGCAATACTCAATCTGCAATCTTCATATCTCTATCCACAAACATCAATTCTCATCACTCAACCATCAACTCTCAGTCCCCAATCCTCAATCTTCAATCGTCAATCCTCAATCCTCAATCCTCAATCCTCAATTCTCAATCCTCAATCCTCAATCCTAAATCCTCAATCATCAATCCTCAATCTTCAGTACTCAATCCTCAATCCTCAATCCTGAATCCTCAATACTAAAGCATCAATCCTCAATTCTCAATACTCAATAGAACATCCTGAATTCTCAGGATTTAATACTCAAACCTCAAACCTCAAACCTCAGCCATCATCCTCATTCCTCAATCCTCAATCGTCAGTCCTCAACCTTCAATCCTCAACACTCAACCTTCAACCCTCAATCCTCAATCCTCAATCGTCAAGCCGCAATCCTCAATCCTCAGTCATCAATCCTCAAGCTTCGATACTCAATCCTCAATCCTCAATCCTCAATCCCCAATCCTCAATCCTCATTCCTCAAACCTCAATCCTCAAACCTCAGTCCTCATTCTCAATTCTCAATCCTCAATCCTCAATCCTCAAGCCACCATCCTCAACCGTCTGTCCTCTTCCTCAATCCTCAACCCTCAATCCTCAATCCTCAATCTTCAATCATCAATACTCAATCTTCAATCGTCAATCATCAATCCTCAACCATCATTCCTCAAACCTCAATCCTCAATCCTCAATCCTTAATCCTCAATCTTCAATCCTCAATCAACAGTCCTCAATCTTAAATCCTCAATGCTCAATCCTCAATCCTCAATCCTCAGTCCTCAATCCTCAATCCTCAATCCTCAATCCTCAATCCTCAATCTTCAATCCTCAATACTCAATCTTCAATCCTCAATCCTCAATCCTCAATCTACAATCCTCAATACTCAATCTTCAATCCTCAATCCTCAATCCTCAATCCTCAATCCTCAATCCTCAATCCTCAGTCCTCAAACCTCAATTCTGAATCCGCAACCCTGAATCCTCAATCTTCAGCCCTCAGTCCTCAACAATCTGTTGTCAATCCTCAATCCTCAATAGAATATACTCAATTCACAGGTTTCAATACTCAATACTCAATCTGCAATCTTCAAATCTCTATCCACAGACATCAATCCTCATCACTCAACCCTCAACACTCAGTCCCCAATCCTCAATCTTCAATTCCCAATCCTCAATCCTCAATCCTCAATCCTCAATCCTCAATCCTCAATCTTCAATCCTCAATACTCAATCTTCAATCCTCAATCCCCAATCCTCGAACTTCAATCCTCAATCCTCAATCGTCAATCTCCAATCCTGAATACTCAATCTTCAATCCTCAATCCTCAATCGCCCATCCTCAATCCTCATTCTTCAATCCTCAATACTCAATCTTCAATCCTCAATCCTCAATCCTCAATCCTCAGTCCTCATTCTTCAATCCTCAATACCCAATCCTCAATCTTCAATCCTGAATCCTCAATGCTCAATTCTCAATTCTCAATCCTCAACCCTCAATATTCAATCCTCAATACTCAATCTTCAATCCTCAATCCTCAATCCTCAGTCATCAATTCTCAATCTTCAATTCTCAATCGTGAATCCTCACTCCTCAATCCTCAATCCTCAATCCTCGTTCCTCAAACCTCAATCCTCAACCCTCAGTTCTCATTCTCAATTCTCAATGCTCAATTCTCAATCCTCAATCCTCAATCCTCAATCCTCAATCTTCAATCCTCAATAATCAATCTCCAATCCTAGATCCTCAATCCCCAATCATCAATCCTTAATCCTCAATCCTGAATCCTCGATACCCAGTCCTCAATCTTGAATGCTCAATGCTCAATCCTCAATCCTCAATCCTCAGTCTTCAACCCTCAATCCTCAATCCTCAAACCACAAACCTCAACCATCAGTCCTCGTCCTCAAACCTCAACCCTCAATCCTCCATCCTCAATCTTCAATCATCAATACTCAATCTTCAATCCTCAATCCTCAATCCTCAATCCTCAATCCTCGATCCTCAATCCTCAATCTTCAACCCTCAATCCTCGATCCTCAATCATCAATCTTCAGCCCTCAGTCCTCAACAATCAGTTGTCAATCCTCATTCCTCACTAGAATATCCTCAGTTCAGAGTTTTCCATACGCAATACTCAATCTGCAATCTTCATATCTCTATCCACAAACATCAATTCTCATCACTCAACCATCAACTCTCAGTCCCCAATCCTCAATCTTCAATCGTCATTCCTCAATCCTCAATCCTCAATCCTCAATCCTCAATCTTCAATCCTCAATCCTCGATCCTCAATCCTCATTCCTCAACCCTCAATCCTCAACCCTCAGACCTTATCCTCAATTCTCAATTCTCAATCCTCAATCCTCAATCCTCAATCTTCAATCCTCAATAATCAATATTCAATCCTAGATCCTCAGTCCCCAATCCTCAATCCTTAATCCTCAATCTTCAATCCTCAATCCCCAGTCCTCAATCTTCAATCCTCAATGCTCCATCCTCAATCCTCTATCCTCAGTCGTCAGTCCTCAACCCTCAATCCTCAAACATCAATCCTCAACCGTCAGTCCTCGTCCTCAACCCTCAACACTCAATCCTCAATCCTCAATCTTCAATCATCAATACACAATCTTCAATCCTCACTCCTCAGTCCTCAATACTCAACCATCAATCCTTATTCCTCAGTCCTCAACCTTCAACCCTCAATACTCAATTTTCAATCCTCAATCCTCAATTCTCAATCCTCAATCCTCAATCATAAATCCTCAATCATCAATCCTCAATCTTCAGTACTCAATCCTCAATCCTCAATCCTGAATCCTCAATACTAAAGCATCAATCCTCAATTCTCAATACTCAATAGAACATCCTGAATTCTCAGGATTTAATACTCAAACCTCAAACCTCAAACCTCAGCAATCATCCTCATTCCTCAATCCTCAATCGTCAGTCCTCAACCTTCAATCCTCAACACTCAACCTTCAACCCTCAATCCTCAATCCTCAATCGTCAAGCCGCAATCCTCAATCCTCAGTCATCAATCCTCAAGCTTCGGTACTCAATCCTCAATCCTCAATCCTCAATCCCCAATCCTCAATCCTCATTCCTCAAACCTCAATCCTCAAACCTCAGTCCTCATTCTCAATTCTCAATCCTCAATCCTCAATCCTCAAGCCACAATCCTCAACCGTCTGTCCTCTTCCTCAATCCTCAACCCTCAATCCTCAATCCTCAATCTTCAATCATCAATACTCAATCTTCAATCGTCAATCATCAATCCTCAACCATCATTCCTCAAACCTCAATCCTCAATCCTCAATCCTTAATCCTCAATCTTCAATCCTCAATCAACAGTCCTCAATCTTAAATCCTCAATGCTCAATCCTCAATCCTCAATCCTCAGTCCTCAATCCTCAATCCTCAATCCTCAATCCTCAATCCTCAATCTTCAATCCTCAATACTCAATCTTCAATCCTCAATCCTCAATCCTCAATCTACAATCCTCAATACTCAATCTTCAATCCTCAATCCTCAATCCTCAATCCTCAATCCTCAATCCTCAATCCTCAGTCCTCAAACCTCAATTCTGAATCCGCAACCCTGAATCCTCAATCTTCAGCCCTCAGTCCTCAACAATCTGTTGTCAATCCTCAATCCTCAATAGAATATACTCAATTCACAGGTTTCAATACTCAATACTCAATCTGCAATCTTCAAATCTCTATCCACAGACATCAATCCTCATCACTCAACCCTCAACACTCAGTCCCCAATCCTCAATCTTCAATTCCCAATCCTCAATCCTCAATCCTCAATCCTCAATCCTCAATCCTCAATCTTCAATCCTCAATACTCAATCTTCAATCCTCAATCCCCAATCCTCGAACTTCAATCCTCAATCCTCAATCGTCAATCTCCAATCCTGAATACTCAATCTTCAATCCTCAATCCTCAATCGCCCATCCTCAATCCTCATTCTTCAATCCTCAATACTCAATCTTCAATCCTCAATCCTCAATCCTCAATCCTCAGTCCTCATTCTTCAATCCTCAATACCCAATCCTCAATCTTCAATCCTGAATCCTCAATGCTCAATTCTCAATTCTCAATCCTCAACCCTCAATATTCAATCCTCAATACTCAATCTTCAATCCTCAATCCTCAATCCTCAGTCATCAATTCTCAATCTTCAATTCTCAATCGTGAATCCTCACTCCTCAATCCTCAATCCTCAATCCTCGTTCCTCAAACCTCAATCCTCAACCCTCAGTTCTCATTCTCAATTCTCAATGCTCAATTCTCAATCCTCAATACTCAATCCTCAATCCTCAATCTTCAATCCTCAATAATCAATCTCCAATCCTAGATCCTCAATCCCCAATCATCAATCCTTAATCCTCAATCCTGAATCCTCGATACCCAGTCCTCAATCTTGAATGCTCAATGCTCAATCCTCAATCCTCAATCCTCAGTCTTCAATCCTCAATCCTCAATCCTCAAACCTCAAACCTCAACCATCAGTCCTCGTCCTCAAACCTCAACCCTCAATCCTCCATCCTCAATCTTCAATCATCAATACTCAATCTTCAATCCTCAATCCTCAATCCTCAATCCTCAATCCTCGATCCTCAATCCTCAATCTTCAACCCTCAATCCTCGATCCTCAATCATCAATCCTCAATCTTCAATACTCAATCCTCAGTACTCAGTCCTCAGTCCTCAAACCTCAATCCTCAACCCTCAGCCCTCATTCTCAATCCTCAATCCTCAACCCTCAATCCTCAATATTCAATCCTCAATACTTAATCTTCAATCCTGATTCTTCAATCCTAAGACTTCAGACATCAATACTCAACCCACAGTCCTCGTCCTCAATCCACAACCCTCAATCCTCAATCCTCAATCTTCAATCATTAATATTCAATCTTCAATCCACAATCCTCAATCCTCAATCGTCAACCCACAATCCTCTACGTTCAATCCTCAATACCCAACCCTCAGTATTCAATCTTCAATCCTCAATCCTCAATCCTCAATCCTCAATCCTCAATCCTCAATCCTCAATCCTCAATCCTCAATCCTCAATCCTCAATTTTCATTCCTCAGTCCCAAATCCTCAATCTTCAATGCTCAATCCTCAATCCTCAATCCTCAATCCTCAATCTTAATCTTCAATCCTCAATACTCAATCTTCAATCCTCAATCCTCAATCCTCAATCCTCAATCCTCAATCTTCAATCCTCAATCCTCAATCCGCAATCGTCAATCCTCAGTCCTCAATCCTCAATCTTCAATCCTCAGTCCCAAATCCTCAATCTTCAATACTCAATCCTCAAACCTCAAACTTCAATCCTCAATACTCAACCTTCAAATCTCAATACTCAATCCTCAATACACAATCCTCATTCTTCAATCCTCAATACCCAATCCTCAATCTTCAATCCTCAATCCTCAATCCTCTATTCTCAACCCTCAGTCCTCAATCCTCAATCCTCAATCCTCAAACCTCAAACCTCAACCGTCAGTCCTCGTCCTCAAACCTCAACACTCAATCCTCCATCCTCAATCTTCAATCATCAATACTCAATCTTCAATCCTCAATCCTCAATCCTCAATCCTCAATCCTCAATCCTCAATCCTCAATCCTCAATCCTCAATCCTCAATCCTCAATTTTCAATCCTCAGTCCCAAATCCTCAATCTTCAATGCTCAATCCTCAATCTTCAATGCTCAATCCTCAATCCTCAATCCTCAATCCTCAATCTTAATCTTCAATCCTCAATACTCAATCTTCAATCCTCAATCCTCAATCCTCAATCCTCAATCCTCAATCCTCAATCCTCAATCCTCAATCCTCAATCTTCAATCCACAATCCTCAATCCTCAATCGTCAACCCACAATCCTCTACGTTCAATCCTCAATACCCAATCCTCAGTATTCAATCCTCAATCCTCAATCCTCAATCCTCAATCCTCAATCCTCAGCCCTCAAACCTCAATCCTGAATCCTCAATCCTGAATCCTCAATCTTCAGCCCTGAGTCCTCAACAATCAGTTGTCAATCCTCAATCCTCAGTAGAGTATCCTCAATTCACAGTTTTCAATACTCAATACTCAATCTGCAATCTTCAGATCTCTATCCACAAACATCAATTCTTATCACTCTTCCCTCAATGCTCAGTCCCCAATCCTCAATCTTCAATCCTCAATCCTCAGTCCTCAATCCTCTATCTTAATCTTCAATCCTCAATACTCAAACTTCAATCCTCAATCCTCAATGCCCTATCCTCAGTCCTCAACCTTCAATCCTCAATACTCAATCTTCAATCCTGAATCCTCAATCCTCAACCCTCAATCCTCAATCCTCAATCGTTAATCGTCAATCTTCAATCCTCAATACTCAATCCTCAATCCTCAATCCTCAACCCTCAATCCTTAATCCTCAATCTTCAATCCTCAATCAACAGTCCTCAATCTTCAATCCTCAATGCTCAATCCTCAATCCTCAATCCTCAGTCCTCAATCCTCGATCCTCAATCCTCAATCCTCAATCTTCAATCCTCAATACTCAATCTTCAATCCTCAATCCTCAATCCTCAATCTTCAATCCTCAATACTCAATCTTCAATCCTCAATCCTCAATCTTCAATCCTCAATACTCAATCTTCAATCCTCAATCCTCAATCCTCAATCCTCAATATTCAAACCTCAATACCCAATTTTCAATACTCAATCCGCAATCGTCATACCTCAATCCTCAATCCTCAGTCATCAATCCTCAATTCTCAATCCTCTATCCTCAATCCTCAGACCTCAAACATCAATACTCAACCCTCAGTCCTCGTCCTGAATCCACAAGCCTCAATCCTCAATCGTCAACCTTCAATCATCAATGTTCAATCTTCAATCCTCAATCCTCAATCCTCAATCCTCAATCCTCAATCCTCAATGTTCAATCCTCAATCCTCGTACCTCAAACCTCAATCCTCAATCCTCAATCCTCATTCTTCAATCCTCAATACCCAATCCTCAATCTTCAATCCTCAATCCTCAATCCTCAACTCTGAATCCTCAATCCTCAGCCCTCAGTCCTCAAACCTCAATCCTAAACCCTCAGCCCTCATACTCAATCCTCAATCCTTATTCCTCAGTCCTCAACCTTCAATCCTCAATACTCAATTATCAATCCTCAATCCTCAATCCTCAGTCCTCAATCCTAAATCCTCAATCATCAATACTCAGTCTTCAATACTCAATCCTCAATCCTCAATCCTGAATCCTCAATCCTCAATCCTCAATCTTCAATCCTCAATACTCAATCTTCAATCCTCAATCCTCAATCCTCGATCCTCAATCCTCAATCCTCAATCGTCTATCTCCAATCCTGAATACTCAATCTTCAATCCTCAATCCTCAATCGCCCATCCTCAATCCTCACTCTTCAATCCTCAATACTCAATCTTCAATCCTCAGTCCTCAAACCTCAATCCTCAGTCCTCATTCTTCAATCCTGAATACCCAATCCTCAATCCTCAACCCTCAATCCTCAATCCTCAATTCTCAATCCTCTATCCTCAATCCTCAGACCTCAAACATTAATACTCAACCCTCAGTCCTCGTCCTGAATCCACAACCCTCAATCCTCAATCCTCAACCTTCAATCATCAATATTCAATCTTCAATCCTCAATCCTCAATCCTCAATCCTGAATCCTCAATCCTCAATGTTCAATCCTCAATACCCAATCTTCAATCTTCAATCCTCGATCCTCAATCCTCAATCCCCAATCCTCAATCCTCAATCCTCAGTCCTCAAACCACAGTCCTGAATCCTCAATCCTGAATCCTCAATCTTCAGCCCTCAGTCCTCAACAATCAGTTGTCAATCCTCATTCCTCACTAGAATATCCTCAGTTCAGAGTTTTCCATACGCAATACTCAATCTGCAATCTTCATATCTCTATCCACAAACATCAATTCTCATCACTCAACCATCAACTCTCAGTCCCCAATCCTCAATCTTCAATCGTCAACCCTCAATCCTCAATCCTCAATCCTCAATCCTCAATCCTCAATGATCAATCCTCAATACCCAATCTTCAATCTTCAATCCTCGATCCTCAATCCTCAATCCCCAATCCTCAATCCTCAATCCTCAGTCCTCAAACCACAGTCCTCAATCCTCAATCCTGAATCCTCAATCTTCAGCCCTCAGTCCTTAACAATCAGTTGTCAATCCTCAATCCTCACTAGAATATCTTCAGTTCAGAGTTTTCCATACGCAATACTCAATCTGCAATCTTCATATCTCTATCCACAAACATCAATTCTCATCACTCAACCATCAACTCTCAGTCCCCAATCCTCAATCTTCAATAGTCAATCCTCAATCCTCAATCCTCAATCCTCAATCCTCAATCTTCAATCCTCAATACTCAATCTTCAATCCTCAAACCTCAATCCTCATTCCTCAATCTTCAATCCTCAATCCTCAATCCTCAATCCTCAATGCTCATTCTTCAATCCTCAATACCCAATCCTCAATCTTCAATCCTCAATCCTCAATCCTCAATTCTCAATCCTCAATCCTCAATCCTCAGACCTCAGACATCAATACTCAACCCTCAGTCCTCGTCCTCAATTCACAACCCTCAATCCTCAATCATCAATCTTCAATCATCAATATTCAACCTTCAGTCCTCGATACACAATCCTCAATCTTCAATGTTCAATCCGCAATACCCAATCCTCAATCTTCAATCCTCAATCCTCAATCCTCAATCCTCAAACCTCAATCCTCAATCCTCAATCCTCAATCCACAACCTTCAATCCTCAATACTCAATCGTCAATCCTCAATCCTCAATCGTCAGTCCTCATTCCTCAAACCTCAACCCTCAGCCCTCAGTCCTCATCCTCAGTTCTCAATTCTCAATCCTCAGGCCTCAATCCTCAATCCTCAATCCTCATTCTTCAATCCTCAATACCCAATCCTCAATCTTCAATCCTCAATCCTCAATCCTCAATTCTCAATCCTCAATCCTCAATCCTCAGACCTCAAACATCAATATTCAACCCTCAGTCCTGGTCCCCAATTCACAACCATCAATCCTCAATCCTCATTCCTCAATCCTCAATCCTCAATCCTGAATCCTCAATCTTCAATCCTCAATACTCAGTCCTCAATCCTCAATCCTCAATCTTCAATCATCAATACTTAATCTTCAATCCTCAATCCTCGTTCCTCAATCCTCAATCCTCAATCCTCAATCCTCAATCTTCAATCCTCAATACTCGATCTTCAATCCTCAATCCTCAATCCGCAATCCTCAATCCTCATTCTTCAATCCTCAACACCAAATCCTCAATCTTCAATCCTCAATCCTCAATCCTCTAATCTCAGTCCTCAATCCTCAATCCTCAGACCTCAAACATCAATACTCAACCCTCAGTCCTCGTCCTCAATCCATAACCCTCAATCCTCAATCCTCAATCCTCAATCTTCAATCATCAATACACAATCTTCAATACTCAATCCTCAGTCCTCAATACTCAACAATCAATCCTCAACTCTCAATACTCAATAGAATATCCTGAATTCTCAGGATTCAATACTCAAACCTCAATCCTCAAACCTCAGCCGTCATCCTCAATCCTCAGTACTCAATCCTCAATCTGCAACCCTCAATCCTCAACACTCAAACTTCAATCCTCAATCCTCAATCCTCAAACCTCAATCCTCAATCCTTATTCCTCAGTCCTCAACCTTCAATCCTCAATACTCAATTTTCAATCCTCAACCCTCAATCCTCAATACTCAATGCTGAATCCTCAATCACCAATCATCAATCTTCAGTACTCAATCCTCAATCCTCAATCCTGAATCCTCAATACTAAAGCATCAATCCTCAATTCTCAATACTCAATAGAACATACTGAATTCTCAGGATTCAATACTCAAACCTCAAACCTCAAACCTCAGCCATCATCCTCAATCCTCAATCCTCAATCGTCAATCCTCAACCTTCAATCCTCAACACTCAACCTTCAACCCTCAATCCTCAATCCTCAATCGTCAATCCGCAATCCTCAATCCTCAGTCATCAATCCTCAACCTTCAATACTCAATCCTCAATCCTCAATCCTCAATCCCCAATCCTCAATCCTCATTCCTCAAACCTCAATCCTCAAACCTCAGCCCTCATCCTCAATTCTCAATCCTCAATCCTCAATCCTCAAGCCACAATCCTCAACCGTCAGTCCTCGTCCTCAATCCACAACCCTCAATCCTCAATCCTCAATCTTCAATCATCAATACTCAATCTTCAATCCTCAATCCTCCATCCTCAATCCTCATTCCTCAAACCTCAATCCTCAATCCTCAATCCTTAATCCTCAATCTTCAATCCTCCATCAACAGTCCTCAATCTTCAATCCTCAATGCTCAATCCTCAATCCTCAATCCTCAGTCCTCAATCCTCAATCCTCAATCCTCAATCCTCAATCTTCAATCCTCAATACTCAATCTTCAATCCTCAATCCTCAATCCTCAATCCTCTATCCTCAGTCGTCAGTCCTCAACCCTCAATCCTCAAACATCAATCCTCAACCGTCAGTCCTCGTCCTCAACCCTCAACACTCAATCCTCAATCCTCAATCTTCAATCATCAATACACAATCTTCAATCCTCAATCCTCAGTCTCAATACTCAACCATCAATCCTCAATTCTCAATACTCAGTAGAATATCCTGAATTCTCAGGATTCAATACTCAAACCTCAAACCTCAAACCTCAGCCCTCATCCACAATCCTCAATACTCAATCCTCAATCTTCTACACTCAATCCTCAGCACTCAAACTTCAATCCTCAATACTCAATCCTCTATCCTCAATCCTCAATCCTTATTCCTCAGTCCTCAACCTTGAATCCTCAATACTCAATTTTCAATCCTCAATCCTCAATCCTCAATCCTCAATCCTCAATCCTAAATCCTCAATCATCAATCCTCAATCTTCAGTACTCAATCCTCAATCATCAATCCTTAATCCTGAATACTAAAGCATCAATCCTCAATTCTCAATACTCAATAGAACATCCTGAATACTCAGGATTCACTACTCAAACCTCAAACCTCAAACCTCAGCCATCATCCTCAATCCTCAATCCTCAATCGTCAATCCTCAACCTTCAATCCTCATCACTCAACCTTCAACCCTCAATCCCCAATCCTCAATCGTCAATCCGCAATCCTCAATCCTCAGTCATCAATCCTCAACCTTCAATACTCAATCCTCAATCCTCAATCCGCAATCCTCAATCCTCAATCTTCAATCCTCAATCCTCAATCCTCAATCCTCAATCCACAATCTTCAATCCTCAATACTCAATCTTCAATCCTCAATCCTCAATCGTCAGTCCTCATTCCTCAAACCTCAACCCTCAGCCCTCAGTCCTCATCCTCAGTTCTCAATTCTCAATCCTCAGGCCTCAATCCTCAATCCTCAATTCTCATTCTTCAATCCTCAATACCCAATCCTCAATCTTCAATCCTCAATCCTCAATCCTCAATTCTCAATCCTCAATCCGCAATCCTCAGACCTCAAACATCAATATTCAACCCTCAGTCCTGGTCCCCAATCCACAACCCTCAATCCTCAATCCTCATTCCTCAATCCTCAGTCCTCAATCCTGAATCCTCAATCCTGAATCCTCAATCTTCAGCCCTCAGTCCTCAACAATCGGGTGACAATCCTCAATCCTCAATAGAATATCCTCAATTCACAGTTTTCAATACTCAATACTCAATCTGCAATCTTCAAATCACTATCCACAAACATCAATTCTCATCACTCAACCCTCAACACTCAGTCCTCAATGTTCAATCCTCAATCCTCAATTCTCAATCTTCAATCCTCAATACTCAATCTTTAATCCTCAATCCTCAATCCTCAATCTTCAATCCTCAATCCCCAATACTCAATCCTCAACCCTCAATCCACAATCCTCAATCATCAATCCTCAATCTTCAATACTCAATCCTCAATCCTCAATCCTCAATACTCAATCATCAATCCTCAATCATCAATCCTCAATCTTCAATCCTCAATACTCAATCTTCAATCCTCAATCCTCAATTCTCAATCCTCAATCCTCAATCCACAATCCTCAATCATCAATCCTCAATCTTCAATACTCAATCCTCAATCCTCAATCCTCAATACTCAATCCTCAATCCACAATCATCAATCCTCAATCTTCAATCCTCAATACTCAATCTTTAATCCTCAGTCCTCAAACCTCAATCTTCAATCTTCAATCATCAACCCGCAATCCTCAATCCTCAACCCTCAATCCTCAATCCTCAATCTTCAATCATCAATATTCAATCTTCAATACTCAATCCTCAATCCTCAATCCTCATTCCTCAATCCTCAATGTTCAATCCCCGATACCCAATCCTCAATCTTCAATCCTCAATCCTCAATCCTCAATCCTCAAACCTCAATCCTCAATCCTCAGTCCTCAATCCTCAATCCTCAATACTCAATCCTCAATCCTCAATCCTCAATATTCAATCGACAATACTCAATCTTCAGTCCTTAATTCTCAATACTCAATCCTCAATAATCAGACCTCAACCATCAATACTGAACCCCCAGTCCTTGTCCTCAATCCACAACCCTCAATCCTCAATCCTCAATGTTCAATCATCAATATTCAATATTCAGTCCCCAATCCTCAATCCTCAATGTTCAATCCGCAATACCCAATCCTGAATCTTCAATCCTCAATCCTCAATCCTCAATCCCCAATCCTCAATCCTCAATCCTCAGTCCTCAAACCTCAATCCCGAATCCTCAATCCTGAATCCCCAATCTTCAGACCTCAGTCCTCAACAATCAGTTGTCAATTCTCAATCCTCAATAGAATATCATCAGTTCACAGTTTTCAATACACAATACTCAATCTGCAATCTTTAAATCTCTATCCACAAGCACCAATTCTCATCACTCAACCCTCAATACTCAGTCCACAAACCTCAACCTTCTATCCTCAACCCTCAATCCTCAATCCTCAATCCTCAATCTTCAATCCTCAATACTCAATCATCAATCCGCAATCCTCAATCGTCAATCTTCAATCCTCAATACTCTATCTTCAATCCTCAATCCTCAATCCTCACTCCTCAAACCTCAATTCTGAATCCTCAATCCTGAATCCTCAATCTTCAGCCCTCAGTCCTGAACAATCAGGTGACAATCCTCAATCCTCAATAGAATATCCTCAATTCACAGTTTTCAATACTCAATTCTCAATCTGCAATCTTCAATACTCAATCTTTAATCCTTAATCCTCAATCCTTAATCTTCAATCCTCAATCCTCAATACTCAATCCTCATCCCTCAATCCTCAATCCTCAATCATCAATCCTCAATCTTCAATACTCAATCCTCAACCCTCAATCCTCAATCCTCAATCCTCAATCCTCAATCATCAATCCTCAATCTTCAATCCTCAATACTCAACCTTTAATCCTCAGTCCTCAATCCTCAATCTTCAATCTTCAATCCTCAACCCGCAATCCTCAATCCTCAATCCTCAATCCTCAGACCTCAATCCGCAATCTTCAATCCTCAATACTCAATCTTCAATCCTCAATACTCAATCCTCATCCCTCAGTCCTCATTCTTCAATCCTCAATAACCAATCCTCAGTCTTCAATCCTCATTCCTCAATCCTCAATTCTCAACCCTCAATCCTCAATCCTCAGACCTCAAACATCAATACTCAACCCTCAGTCCTCGTCCTCAATCCGCAACCCTCAATCCGCAATCCTCAATCTTCAATCATCAATTCTCAATCCTCAATCCTCAATACTCAATCCTCAATCGTCAATCCTCAATCCCCAATCCTCAATCTTCAATACCCAATCCTCAATCCACAATCCACAATCCTCAATCTTCAATCCTCAATAATCAATCTTCAGTCCCCAATCCTCAATCCTCAATCCTCAATTCTCAATCCTCAATCCTCAACCCTCAATCCTGAACTCTCAATCCTCAATCCTCAATCCTCAGTCCTCAAACCTCAATCCTCAACCCTCAGCCCTCATCTTCAATCCTCAATCCTCAATCGTCAATTCTCAATCTTCAATCCTCAATACTCAATCTTCAATCCTCAGTCCTCAAACCTCAATCCTCAGTCCTCATTCTTCAATCCTGAATACCCAATCCTCAATCCTCAACCCTCAATCCTCAATCCTCAATTCTCAATCCTCTATCCTCAATCCTCAGACCTCAAACATTAATACTCAACCCTCAGTCCTCGTCCTGAATCCACAACCCTCAATCCTCAATCCTCAACCTTCAATCATCAATATTCAATCTTCAATCCTCAATCCTCAATCCTCAATCCTGAATCCTCAATCCTCAATGTTCAATCCTCAATACCCAATCTTCAATCTTCAATCCTCGATCCTCAATCCTCAATCCCCAATCCTCAATCCTCAATCCTCAGTCCTCAAACCACAGTCCTGAATCCTCAATCCTGAATCCTCAATCTTCAGCCCTCAGTCCTCAACAATCAGTTGTCAATCCTCATTCCTCACTAGAATATCCTCAGTTCAGAGTTTTCCATACGCAATACTCAATCTGCAATCTTCATATCTCTATCCACAAACATCAATTCTCATCACTCAACCATCAACTCTCAGTCCCCAATCCTCAATCTTCAATCGTCAACCCTCAATCCTCAATCCTCAATCCTCAATCCTCAATCCTCAATGATCAATCCTCAATACCCAATCTTCAATCTTCAATCCTCGATCCTCAATCCTCAATCCCCAATCCTCAATCCTCAATCCTCAGTCCTCAAACCACAGTCCTCAATCCTCAATCCTGAATCCTCAATCTTCAGCCCTCAGTCCTTAACAATCAGTTGTCAATCCTCAATCCTCACTAGAATATCTTCAGTTCAGAGTTTTCCATACGCAATACTCAATCTGCAATCTTCATATCTCTATCCACAAACATCAATTCTCATCACTCAACCATCAACTCTCAGTCCCCAATCCTCAATCTTCAATAGTCAATCCTCAATCCTCAATCCTCAATCCTCAATCCTCAATCTTCAATCCTCAATACTCAATCTTCAATCCTCAAACCTCAATCCTCATTCCTCAATCTTCAATCCTCAATCCTCAATCCTCAATCCTCAATGCTCATTCTTCAATCCTCAATACCCAATCCTCAATCTTCAATCCTCAATCCTCAATCCTCAATTCTCAATCCTCAATCCTCAATCCTCAGACCTCAGACATCAATACTCAACCCTCAGTCCTCGTCCTCAATTCACAACCCTCAATCCTCAATCATCAATCTTCAATCATCAATATTCAACCTTCAGTCCTCGATACACAATCCTCAATCTTCAATGTTCAATCCGCAATACCCAATCCTCAATCTTCAATCCTCAATCCTCAATCCTCAATCCTCAAACCTCAATCCTCAATCCTCAATCCTCAATCCACAACCTTCAATCCTCAATACTCAATCGTCAATCCTCAATCCTCAATCGTCAGTCCTCATTCCTCAAACCTCAACCCTCAGCCCTCAGTCCTCATCCTCAGTTCTCAATTCTCAATCCTCAGGCCTCAATCCTCAATCCTCAATCCTCATTCTTCAATCCTCAATACCCAATCCTCAATCTTCAATCCTCAATCCTCAATCCTCAATTCTCAATCCTCAATCCTCAATCCTCAGACCTCAAACATCAATATTCAACCCTCAGTCCTGGTCCCCAATTCACAACCATCAATCCTCAATCCTCATTCCTCAATCCTCAATCCTCAATCCTGAATCCTCAATCTTCAATCCTCAATACTCAGTCCTCAATCCTCAATCCTCAATCTTCAATCATCAATACTTAATCTTCAATCCTCAATCCTCGTTCCTCAATCCTCAATCCTCAATCCTCAATCCTCAATCTTCAATCCTCAATACTCGATCTTCAATCCTCAATCCTCAATCCGCAATCCTCAATCCTCATTCTTCAATCCTCAACACCAAATCCTCAATCTTCAATCCTCAATCCTCAATCCTCTAATCTCAGTCCTCAATCCTCAATCCTCAGACCTCAAACATCAATACTCAACCCTCAGTCCTCGTCCTCAATCCATAACCCTCAATCCTCAATCCTCAATCCTCAATCTTCAATCATCAATACACAATCTTCAATACTCAATCCTCAGTCCTCAATACTCAACAATCAATCCTCAACTCTCAATACTCAATAGAATATCCTGAATTCTCAGGATTCAATACTCAAACCTCAATCCTCAAACCTCAGCCGTCATCCTCAATCCTCAGTACTCAATCCTCAATCTGCAACCCTCAATCCTCAACACTCAAACTTCAATCCTCAATCCTCAATCCTCAAACCTCAATCCTCAATCCTTATTCCTCAGTCCTCAACCTTCAATCCTCAATACTCAATTTTCAATCCTCAACCCTCAATCCTCAATACTCAATGCTGAATCCTCAATCACCAATCATCAATCTTCAGTACTCAATCCTCAATCCTCAATCCTGAATCCTCAATACTAAAGCATCAATCCTCAATTCTCAATACTCAATAGAACATACTGAATTCTCAGGATTCAATACTCAAACCTCAAACCTCAAACCTCAGCCATCATCCTCAATCCTCAATCCTCAATCGTCAATCCTCAACCTTCAATCCTCAACACTCAACCTTCAACCCTCAATCCTCAATCCTCAATCGTCAATCCGCAATCCTCAATCCTCAGTCATCAATCCTCAACCTTCAATACTCAATCCTCAATCCTCAATCCTCAATCCCCAATCCTCAATCCTCATTCCTCAAACGTCAATCCTCAAACCTCAGCCCTCATCCTCAATTCTCAATCCTCAATCCTCAATCCTCAAGCCACAATCCTCAACCGTCAGTCCTCGTCCTCAATCCACAACCCTCAATCCTCAATCCTCAATCTTCAATCATCAATACTCAATCTTCAATCCTCAATCCTCCATCCTCAATCCTCATTCCTCAAACCTCAATCCTCAATCCTCAATCCTTAATCCTCAATCTTCAATCCTCCATCAACAGTCCTCAATCTTCAATCCTCAATGCTCAATCCTCAATCCTCAATCCTCAGTCCTCAATCCTCAATCCTCAATCCTCAATCCTCAATCTTCAATCCTCAATACTCAATCTTCAATCCTCAATCCTCAATCCTCAATCCTCTATCCTCAGTCGTCAGTCCTCAACCCTCAATCCTCAAACATCAATCCTCAACCGTCAGTCCTCGTCCTCAACCCTCAACACTCAATCCTCAATCCTCAATCTTCAATCATCAATACACAATCTTCAATCCTCAATCCTCAGTCTCAATACTCAACCATCAATCCTCAATTCTCAATACTCAGTAGAATATCCTGAATTCTCAGGATTCAATACTCAAACCTCAAACCTCAAACCTCAGCCCTCATCCACAATCCTCAATACTCAATCCTCAATCTTCTACACTCAATCCTCAGCACTCAAACTTCAATCCTCAATACTCAATCCTCTATCCTCAATCCTCAATCCTTATTCCTCAGTCCTCAACCTTGAATCCTCAATACTCAATTTTCAATCCTCAATCCTCAATCCTCAATCCTCAATCCTCAATCCTAAATCCTCAATCATCAATCCTCAATCTTCAGTACTCAATCCTCAATCATCAATCCTTAATCCTGAATACTAAAGCATCAATCCTCAATTCTCAATACTCAATAGAACATCCTGAATACTCAGGATTCACTACTCAAACCTCAAACCTCAAACCTCAGCCATCATCCTCAATCCTCAATCCTCAATCGTCAATCCTCAACCTTCAATCCTCATCACTCAACCTTCAACCCTCAATCCCCAATCCTCAATCGTCAATCCGCAATCCTCAATCCTCAGTCATCAATCCTCAACCTTCAATACTCAATCCTCAATCCTCAATCCGCAATCCTCAATCCTCAATCTTCAATCCTCAATCCTCAATCCTCAATCCTCAATCCACAATCTTCAATCCTCAATACTCAATCTTCAATCCTCAATCCTCAATCGTCAGTCCTCATTCCTCAAACCTCAACCCTCAGCCCTCAGTCCTCATCCTCAGTTCTCAATTCTCAATCCTCAGGCCTCAATCCTCAATCCTCAATTCTCATTCTTCAATCCTCAATACCCAATCCTCAATCTTCAATCCTCAATCCTCAATCCTCAATTCTCAATCCTCAATCCGCAATCCTCAGACCTCAAACATCAATATTCAACCCTCAGTCCTGGTCCCCAATCCACAACCCTCAATCCTCAATCCTCATTCCTCAATCCTCAGTCCTCAATCCTGAATCCTCAATCCTGAATCCTCAATCTTCAGCCCTCAGTCCTCAACAATCGGGTGACAATCCTCAATCCTCAATAGAATATCCTCAATTCACAGTTTTCAATACTCAATACTCAATCTGCAATCTTCAAATCACTATCCACAAACATCAATTCTCATCACTCAACCCTCAACACTCAGTCCTCAATGTTCAATCCTCAATCCTCAATTCTCAATCTTCAATCCTCAATACTCAATCTTTAATCCTCAATCCTCAATCCTCAATCTTCAATCCTCAATCCCCAATACTCAATCCTCAACCCTCAATCCACAATCCTCAATCATCAATCCTCAATCTTCAATACTCAATCCTCAATCCTCAATCCTCAATACTCAATCATCAATCCTCAATCATCAATCCTCAATCTTCAATCCTCAATACTCAATCTTCAATCCTCAATCCTCAATTCTCAATCCTCAATCCTCAATCCACAATCCTCAATCATCAATCCTCAATCTTCAATACTCAATCCTCAATCCTCAATCCTCAATACTCAATCCTCAATCCACAATCATCAATCCTCAATCTTCAATCCTCAATACTCAACCTTTAATCCTCAGTCCTCAAACCTCAATCTTCAATCTTCAATCATCAACCCGCAATCCTCAATCCTCAACCCTCAATCCTCAATCCTCAATCTTCAATCATCAATATTCAATCTTCAATACTCAATCCTCAATCCTCAATCCTCATTCCTCAATCCTCAATGTTCAATCCCCGATACCCAATCCTCAATCTTCAATCCTCAATCCTCAATCCTCAATCCTCAAACCTCAATCCTCAATCCTCAGTCCTCAATCCTCAATCCTCAATACTCAATCCTCAATCCTCAATCCTCAATATTCAATCGACAATACTCAATCTTCAGTCCTTAATTCTCAATACTCAATCCTCAATAATCAGACCTCAACCATCAATACTGAACCCCCAGTCCTTGTCCTCAATCCACAACCCTCAATCCTCAATCCTCAATGTTCAATCATCAATATTCAATATTCAGTCCCCAATCCTCAATCCTCAATGTTCAATCCGCAATACCCAATCCTGAATCTTCAATCCTCAATCCTCAATCCTCAATCCCCAATCCTCAATCCTCAATCCTCAGTCCTCAAACCTCAATCCCGAATCCTCAATCCTGAATCCCCAATCTTCAGACCTCAGTCCTCAACAATCAGTTGTCAATTCTCAATCCTCAATAGAATATCATCAGTTCACAGTTTTCAATACACAATACTCAATCTGCAATCTTTAAATCTCTATCCACAAGCACCAATTCTCATCACTCAACCCTCAATACTCAGTCCACAAACCTCAACCTTCTATCCTCAACCCTCAATCCTCAATCCTCAATCCTCAATCTTCAATCCTCAATACTCAATCATCAATCCGCAATCCTCAATCGTCAATCTTCAATCCTCAATACTCTATCTTCAATCCTCAATCCTCAATCCTCACTCCTCAAACCTCAATTCTGAATCCTCAATCCTGAATCCTCAATCTTCAGCCCTCAGTCCTGAACAATCAGGTGACAATCCTCAATCCTCAATAGAATATCCTCAATTCACAGTTTTCAATACTCAATTCTCAATCTGCAATCTTCAATACTCAATCTTTAATCCTTAATCCTCAATCCTTAATCTTCAATCCTCAATCCTCAATACTCAATCCTCATCCCTCAATCCTCAATCCTCAATCATCAATCCTCAATCTTCAATACTCAATCCTCAACCCTCAATCCTCAATCCTCAATCCTCAATCCTCAATCATCAATCCTCAATCTTCAATCCTCAATACTCAACCTTTAATCCTCAGTCCTCAATCCTCAATCTTCAATCTTCAATCCTCAACCCGCAATCCTCAATCCTCAATCCTCAATCCTCAGACCTCAATCCGCAATCTTCAATCCTCAATACTCAATCTTCAATCCTCAATACTCAATCCTCATCCCTCAGTCCTCATTCTTCAATCCTCAATAACCAATCCTCAGTCTTCAATCCTCATTCCTCAATCCTCAATTCTCAACCCTCAATCCTCAATCCTCAGACCTCAAACATCAATACTCAACCCTCAGTCCTCGTCCTCAATCCGCAACCCTCAATCCGCAATTCTCAATCTTCAATCATCAATTCTCAATCCTCAATCCTCAATACTCAATCCTCAATCGTCAATCCTCAATCCCCAATCCTCAATCTTCAATACCCAATCCTCAATCCACAATCCACAATCCTCAATCTTCAATCCTCAATAATCAATCTTCAGTCCCCAATCCTCAATCCTCAATCCTCAATTCTCAATCCTCAATCCTCAACCCTCAATCCTGAACTCTCAATCCTCAATCCTCAATCCTCAGTCCTCAAACCTCAATCCTCAACCCTCAGCCCTCATCTTCAATCCTCAATCCTCAATCGTCAATTCTCAATCTTCAATCCTCAATACTCAATATTCAATCCTCAATCCTCAATTCTCAATCCTCAATACTCAATCCTCAATCGTCAATCCTCAATGCCCAATCCTCAATTTTCGATACTCAATCCTCAATCCTCAATCCACAATCCTCAATCTTCAATCCTCAATACTCAATCTTCAATCCTCAATCCTCAATCCTCAATCCTCAATCGTCAATCCTCAATGCCCAATCCTCAATCTTCGATACTCAATCCTCAATCCTCAATCCACAATCCTCAATCTTCAATGCTCAATCCTCAATCTTCAATCCTGAATCCTCAATACTAAACCATCAATCCTCATTTCTCAACACTCAATAGGACATCCTGAATTCTCAGGAATCAATACTCAAACCTCAAACCTCAAACCTCAGCCATCATTCTCAATCCTCAATCCTCAATCGTGAATCCTCAACCTTCAATCCTCATCACTCAACCTTCAACCCTCAATCCCCAATCCTCAATCGTCAATCCGCAATCCTCAATCCTCAGTCATCAATCCTCAACCTTCATTACTCAATCCTCAATCCTCAATCCTCAATCCTTAATCCTCAATCCTCAATCCTCAATCCTCATTCCACAAACCTCAATCCTCAAACCTCAGTCCTCATCCTCAATTCTCAATCCTCAATCCTCAATCATCAAACCACAATCCTCAACCGTCAGTCCTCGTCCTCAATCCTCAACCCTCAATCCTCAATCCTCAGTCTTCAATCATCAATACTCAATCTTCAATCCTCAATCCTCAATCCTCAATCCTCAATCCTCATTCCTCAAACCTCAACCCTCAACCCTCAGTCCTTATCCTCAATTCTCCATTCTCAATCCTCAATCCTCAATCCTCAATCTTCAATCCTCAATAATCAATATTCAACCCTAGATCCTCAGTCCCCAATCCTCAATCGTTAATCCTCAATCTTTAATCCTCAATCCCCAGTCGTCAATCTTCAATCCTCAATGCTCCATCCTCAATCCTCTATCCTCAGCCGTCAGTCCTCAACCCTCAATCCTCAAACATCAATCCTCAATACTCAGTCCTCAATCCTCAATCCTCAATCCTCAATTCTCAATCCTCAATCCTCAACCCTCAATCCTCAATCCTCAATCCTCAATCCTGAATCCTCAACCCTCAATCGTCAGTCTTCAAACCTCAATATTCAATCTTCAATCCTCAATCCTCAATCCTCAATCATCAACCCTCAATCTTCAATACTCAATCCTCAATCCTCAATCCTCAATACTCAATCCTCAATCCTCAATCATCAATCCTCAATCTTCAATCCTCAATACTCAATCTTTAATCCTCAGTCCTCAATCCTCAATCTTCAATCTTCAATCCTCAACCCGCAATCCTCAATCCTCAATCCTCAATCCTCAGTCCTCAATCCGCAACATTCAATCCTCAATACTCAATCTTCAATCCTCAATCCTCAATCCTCAACCCTCAGTCCTCGTTCTTCAATCCTCAATAACCAATCCTCAATCTTCAATCCTAATTCCTCAATCCTCAATTCTCAACCCTCAATCCTCAATCCGCAGACCTCAAACATCAATACTCAACCCTCAGTCCTCGTCCTCAATCCGCAACACTCAATCCTCAATCCTCAATCCTCAATCCTCAATCCTCAATGTTCAATCCTCGATACCCAATCCTCAATCTTCAGTCCTCAATCCTCAATCTTCAATCCTCAATCCTCAATCCTCAATCCTCAGTCCTCAAACCACAATCCTGAATCCTCAATCCTGAATCCTCAATGTTCAGCCCTCAGTCCTCAACAATCAGTTGTCAATCCTCAATCCTCACCAGAATATCCTCAGTTCAGAGCTTTCCATACGCAATACTCAATCTGCAATCTTCAAATCTGTATCCATAAACAACAATTCTCATCACTCAACCCTCAACACTCAGTCCCCAATCCTCAATCTTCAATCTTCAATCCTCAATCCTCAATCCTCACTCCTCAATCCTCAATCCTCAGTCCTCAAACCTCAATCCTGAATCCTCAATCCTGAATCCTCAATCTTCAGGCCTCAGTCCTCAACAATCAGGTGACAATCCTCAATCCTCAATAGAATATCCTCAATTCACAGTTTTCAATACTCAATACTCAATCTGCAATCTTCAAATCACTATCCACAAACATCAATTCTCATCACTCAACCCTCAACACTCAGTCCTCAATGTTCAATCCTCAATCCTCAATTCTCAATCTTCAATCCTCAATACTCAATCTTTAATCCTCAATCCTCAATCCTCAATCTTCAATCCTCAATCCCCAATACTCAATCCTCAACCCTCAATCCTCAATCCTCAATCATCAATCCTCAATCTTCAATACTCAATCCTCAATCCTCAATCCTCAATACTCAATCATCAATCCTCAATCATCAAACCTCAATCTTCAATCCTCAATACTCAATCTTCAATCCTCAATCCTCAATTCTCAATCCTCAATCCTCAATCCACAATCCTCAATCATCAATCCTCAATCTTCAATACTCAATCCTCAATCCTCAATCCTCAATACTCAATCCTCAATCCACAATCATCAATCCTCAATCTTCAATCCTCAATACTCAATCTTCAATCCTCAATCCTCAATTCTCAATCCTCAATCCTCAATCCACAATCCTCAATCATCAATCCTCAATCCTCAATTCTCAATCCTCAATCCTCAATCCTCAGACCTCAAACATCAATACTCAACCCTCAGTCCTCAATCCGCAACCTTCAATCCTCAATACTCAATATTCAATCCTCAATACTCAATCCTCAACCCTCAGTCCTCATTCTTCAATCCTCAATAACCAATCCTCAGTCTTCAATCCTCATTCCTCAATTCTCAATTCTCAATCCTCAATCCTCAGTCCTCAGACCTCAAACATCAATACTCAACCCTCAGTCCTCGTCCTCAATCCGCAACCCTCAATCCTCAATCCTCAATCTTCAATCATCAATATTCAATCTTCAATACTCAATCCTCAATCCTCAATCCTCATTCCTCAATCCTCAATGTTCAATCCCCGATACCCAATCCTCAATCTTCAATCCTCAATCCTCAATCCTCAATCCTCAAACCTCAATCCTCAATCCTCAGTCCTCAATCCTCAATCCTCAATGCTCAATCCTCAATCCTCAATCCTCAATATTCAATCGACAATACTCAATCTTCAGTCCTTAATTCTCAATACTCAATCCTCAATAATCAGACCTCAACCATCAATACTGAACCCCCAGTCCTTGTCCTCAATCCACAACCCTCAATCCTCAATCCTCAATGTTCAATCATCAATATTCAATATTCAGTCCTCAATCCTCAATCCTCAATCCTCAATCCTCAATCCTCAATGTTCAATCCGCAATACCCAATCCTGAATCTTCAATCCTCAATCCTCAATCCTCAATCCCCAATCCTCAATCCTCAATCCTCAGTCCTCAAACCTCAATCTTCAATCCTCAATACTCAATCATCAATCCGCAATCCTCAATCGTCAATCTTCAATCCTCAATACTCTATCTTCAATCCTCAACCCTCAATACTCGCCCCTCAAACCTCAATTCTGAATCCTCAATCCTGAATCCTCAATCTTCAGCCCTCAGTCCTGAACAATCAGGTGACAATCCTCAATCCTCAATAGAATATCCTCAATTCACAGTTTTCAATACTCAATTCTCAATCTGCAATCTTCAATACTCAATCTTTAATCCTTAATCCTCAATCCTTAATCTTCAATCCTCAATCCTCAATACTCAATCCTCATCCCTCAATCCTCAATCCTCAATCATCAATCCTCAATCTTCAATACTCAATCCTCAACCCTCAATCCTCAATCCTCAATCCTCAATCCTCAATCATCAATCCTCAATCTTCAATCCTCAATACTCAATCTTTAATCCTCAATCCTCAATCCTCAATCCGCAATCCGCAATCCTCAATCCTCAATCCTCAATCCTCAATCCTCAATCCTCAATCTTCAATCCTCAAAACTCAACCTTCGATCCTCAATCCTCAATCCTCAATCCTCAATCCTCATTCTTCAATCCTCAATACCCAAACCTCAATCTTCAATCCTCAATCCTCAATCCTCAATCCTCAACCCTCAATTCTGAATCCTCAGACCTCAAACATCAATACTCAACCCTCAGTCCTCGTCCTCATACCACAACGCTCAATCCTCAATCCTCAATCTTCAATCATCAACATTCAATCTTCAGTCCTCAGTCCTCAATCCTCAATCCTCAATCCTCAATTCTCAATCCTCAATCCTCAGTCCTCAGTCCTTAAACCTCAATCCTCAACCCCCAGCCCTCATCCTCAATCCTCAATCCTCAATCCTCAGTCCTCAGTCCTTAAACCTCAATCCTCAACCCCCAGCCCTCATCCTCAATCATCAATCCTCAATCTTCAATCCTCAATACTCAATCTTTAATCCTCAGTCCTCAATCCTCAATCTTCAATCTTCAATCCTCAACCCGCAATCATCAATCCTCAATCCTCAATCCTCAGTCCTCAATCCGCAACATTCAATCCTCAATACTCAATCTTCAATCCTCAATCCTCAATCCTCAACCCTCAGTCCTCGTTCTTCAATCCTCAATAACCAATCCTCAGTCTTCAATCCTCATTCCTCAATCCTCAATTCTCAATCCTCAATCCTCAATCCTCAGACCTCAAACATCAATACTCAACCCTCAGTCCTCAATCCGCAACCTTCAATCCTCAATACTCAATATTCAATCCTCAATACTCAATCCTCAACCCTCAGTCCTCATTCTTCAATCCTCAATAACCAATCCTCAGTCTTCAATCCTCATTCCTCAATCCTCAATTCTCAATCCTCAATCCTCAATCCTCAGACCTCAAACATCAATACTCAACCCTCAGTCCTCGTCCTCAATCCGCAACCCTCAATCCTCAATCCTCAATCTTCAATCATCAATATTCAATCTTCAATACTCAATCCTCAATCCTCAATCCTCATTCCTCAATCCTCAATGTTCAATCCCCGATACCCAATCCTCAATCTTCAATCCTCAATCCTCAATCCTCAATCCTCAAAACTCAATCCTCAATCCTCAGTCCTCAATCCTCAATCCTCAATACTCAATCCTCAATCCTCAATCCTCAATCCTCAATATTCAATCGACAATACTCAATCTTCAGTCCTTAATTCTCAATACTCAATCCTCAATAATCAGACCTCAACCATCAATACTGAACCCCCAGTCCTTGTCCTCAATCCACAACCCTCAATCCTCAATCCTCAATGTTCAATCATCAATATTCAATATTCAGTCCTCAATCCTCAACCCTCAATCCTCAATCCTCAATCCTCAATGTTCAATCCGCAATACCCAATCCTGAATCTTCAATCCTCAATCCTCAATCCTCAATCCCCAATCCTCAATCCTCAATCCTCAGTCCTCAAACCTCAATCTTCAATCCTCAATACTCAATCATCAATCCGCAATCCTCAATCGTCAATCTTCAATCCTCAATACTCTATCTTCAATCCTCAACCCTCAATCCTCGCCCCTCAAACCTCAATTCTGAATCCTCAATCCTGAATCCTCAATCTTCAGCCCTCAGTCCTGAACAATCAGGTGACAATCCTCAATCCTCAATAGAATATCCTCAATTCACAGTTTTCAATACTCAATTCTCAATCTGCAATCTTCAATACTCAATCTTTAATCCTTAATCCTCAATCCTTAATCTTCAATCCTCAATCCTCAATACTCAATCCTCATCCCTCAATCCTCAATCCTCAATCATCAATCCTCAATCTTCAATACTCAATCCTCAACCCTCAATCCTCAATCCTCAATCCTCAATCCTCAATCATCAATCCTCAATCTTCAATCCTCAATACTCAATCTTTAATCCTCAATCCTCAATCCTCAATCCGCAATCCGCAATCCTCAATCCTCAATCCTCAATCCTCAATCCTCAATCCTCAATCTTCAATCCTCAAAACTCAACCTTCGATCCTCAATCCTCAATCCTCAATCCTCAATCCTCATTCTTCAATCCTCAATACCCAATCCTCAATCTTCAATCCTCAATCCTCAATCCTCAATCCTCAACCCTCAATTCTGAATCCTCAGACCTCAAACATCAATACTCAACCCTCAGTCCTCGTCCTCATACCACAACGCTCAATCCTCAATCCTCAATCTTCAATCATCAACATACAATCTTCAGTCCTCAGTCCTCAATCCTCAATCCTCAATCCTCATTCCTCAATGTTCAATCAGCAATACCCAATCCTCAATCTTCAATCCTCAATCCTCAATCCTCAATCCTCGCTCCTCAATCCTCAATCCTCGGACCTCAAACCTCAGTCCTGAATCCTCAGTCCTGAATCCTCAATCTTCTGACCTCAGTCCTCAACAATCAGTTGTCATTTCTCAATCCTCAATAGAATATCATCAATTCACAGTTTTCAATACTCAATACTGAATCTGTAATCTTTAAATCTCTACCCACAAACATCAATTCTCATCACTCAAACCTCAACACTCAGTCCCCAATCCTCAATCGTCAATCCTCAATCCTCAATCCCCAATCCTCAATCCTCAATCTTCAATCGTCAATACTCAATCATCAATCCTCAAACCTCAATCCTCAATCCGCATTCCTCAACCCTCAATCGTCAGTCTTCAAACCTCAATACTCAATCTTCAATCCTCAATCCTCAATCCTCAATCCTCAATCCTCAATCCTCATCCTTCAATCCTCAATACCCAATCCTCAATCTTCAATCCTCAATCCTCAATCCTCAATTCTCAATCCTCAATCCTCAGTCCTCAGTCCTTAAACCTCAATCCTCAACCCCCAGCCCTCATCCTCAATCCTCAATCCTCAATCCTCAGTCCTCAGTCCTTAAACCTCAATCCTCAACCCCCAGCCCTCATCCTCAATCATCAATCCTCAATCTTCAATCCTCAATACTCAATCTTTAATCCTCAGTCCTCAATCCTCAATCTTCAATCTTCAATCCTCAACCCGCAATCATCAATCCTCAATCCTCAATCCTCAGTCCTCAATCCGCAACATTCAATCCTCAATACTCAATCTTCAATCCTCAATCCTCAATCCTCAACCCTCAGTCCTCGTTCTTCAATCCTCAATAACCAATCCTCAGTCTTCAATCCTCATTCCTCAATCCTCAATTCTCAATCCTCAATCCTCAATCCTCAGACCTCAAACATCAATACTCAACCCTCAGTCCTCAATCCGCAACCTTCAATCCTCAATACTCAATATTCAATCCTCAATACTCAATCCTCAACCCTCAGTCCTCATTCTTCAATCCTCAATAACCAATCCTCAGTCTTCAATCCTCATTCCTCAATCCTCAATTCTCAATCCTCAATCCTCAATCCTCAGACCTCAAACATCAATACTCAACCCTCAGTCCTCGTCCTCAATCCGCAACCCTCAATCCTCAATCCTCAATCTTCAATCATCAATATTCAATCTTCAATACTCAATCCTCAATCCTCAATCCTCATTCCTCAATCCTCAATGTTCAATCCCCGATACCCAATCCTCAATCTTCAATCCTCAATCCTCAATCCTCAATCCTCAAAACTCAATCCTCAATCCTCAGTCCTCAATCCTCAATCCTCAATACTCAATCCTCAATCCTCAATCCTCAATCCTCAATATTCAATCGACAATACTCAATCTTCAGTCCTTAATTCTCAATACTCAATCCTCAATAATCAGACCTCAACCATCAATACTGAACCCCCAGTCCTTGTCCTCAATCCACAACCCTCAATCCTCAATCCTCAATGTTCAATCATCAATATTCAATATTCAGTCCTCAATCCTCAACACTCAATCCTCAATCCTCAATCCTCAATGTTCAATCCGCAATACCCAATCCTGAATCTTCAATCCTCAATCCTCAATCCTCAATCCCCAATCCTCAATCCTCAATCCTCAGTCCTCAAACCTCAATCTTCAATCCTCAATACTCAATCATCAATCCGCAATCCTCAATCGTCAATCTTCAATCCTCAATACTCTATCTTCAATCCTCAACCCTCAATCCTCGCCCCTCAAACCTCAATTCTGAATCCTCAATCCTGAATCCTCAATCTTCAGCCCTCAGTCCTGAACAATCAGGTGACAATCCTCAATCCTCAATAGAATATCCTCAATTCACAGTTTTCAATACTCAATTCTCAATCTGCAATCTTCAATACTCAATCTTTAATCCTTAATCCTCAATCCTTAATCTTCAATCCTCAATCCTCAATCCTCAATCCTCATCCCTCAATCCTCAATACCCAAACCTCAATCTTCAATCCTCAGTCCTCAATCCTCAATCCTCAATCCTCATTCCTCAATGTTCAATCAGCAATACCCAATCCTCAATCTTCAATCCTCAATCCTCAATCCTCAATCCACGCTCCTCAATCCTCAATCCTCGGACCTCAAACCTCAGTCCTGAATCCTCAATCCTGAATCCTCAATCTTCTGACCTCAGTCGTCAACAATCAGTTGTCATTTCTCAATCCTCAATAGAATATCATCAATTCACAGTTTTCAATACTCAATACTGAATCTGTAATCTTTAAATCTCTACCCACAAACATCAATTCTCATCACTCAAACCTCAACACTCAGTCCCCAATCCTCAATCATCAATCCTCAATCCTCAATCCCCAATCCTCAATCCTCAATCTTCAATCGTCAATACTCAATCATCAATCCTCAAACCTCAATCCTCAATCCGCATTCCTCAACCCTCAATCGTCAGTCTTCAAACCTCAATACTCAATCTTCAATCCTCAATCCTCAATCCTCAATCCTCAATCCTCAATCCTCAATCCTCATCCTCAATTCTCAATCCTCAATCCTCAATCATCAAACCACAATCCTCAACCGTCAGTCCTCGTCCTCAATCCTCAACCCTCAATCCTCAATCCTCAATCTTCAATCATCAATACTCAATCTTCAATCCTCAATCCTCAATCCTCAATCCTCATTCCTCAAACCTCAACACTCAGCCCTCAGTCCTTATCCTCAATTCTCCATTCTCAATCCTCAATCCTCAATCCTCAATCTTCAATCCTCAATAATCAATATTCAATCGTAGATCCTCAGTCCCCAATCCTCAATCGTTAATCCTCAATCTTTAATCCTCAATCCCCAGTCGTCAATCTTCAATCCTCAATTCTCCATCCTCAATCCTCTATCCTCAGTCGTCAGTCCTCAACCCTCAATCCTCAAACATCAATCCTCAACCGGCAGTCCTCGTCCTCAACACTCAACACTCAATCCTCAATCCTCAATCTTCAATCATCAATACACAATCTTCAATCCTCAATCCTCAGTCTCAATACTCAACCATCAATCCTCAATTCTCAATACTCAGTAGAATATCCTGAATTCTCAGGATTCAATACTCAAACCTCAAACCTCAAACCTCAGCCCTCATCCACAATCCTCAATACTCAATCCTCAATCTTCTACACTCAATCCTCAGCACTCAAACTTCAATCCTCAATCCTCAATCCTCTACTCTCAATCCTCAATCCTTATTCCTCAGTCCTCAACCTTCAATCCTCAATACTCAATTTTCAATCCTCAATCCTCAATCCTCAATCCTCAATCCTCAATCCTAAATCCTCAATCATCAATCCTCAATCTTCAGTACTCAATCCTCAATCATCAATCCTGAATCCTGAATACTAAAGCATCAATCCTCAATTCTCAATACTCAATAGAACATCCTGAATACTCAGGATTCAATACTCAAACCACAAACCTCAAACCTCAGCCATCATCCTCAATCCTCAATCCTCAATCGTCAATCCTCAACCTTCAATCCTCATCACTCAACCTTCAACCCTCAATCCCCAATCCTCAATCCTCAATCGTCAATCCGCAATCCTCAATCCTCAGTCATCAATCCTCAACCTTCAATACTCAATCCTCAATCCTCAATCCGCAATACTCAATCCTCAATCTTCAATCCTCAATCCTCTATCACCAATCCTCAATCTTCAATACTCAATCCTCAATCCTCAATCTTCAACCCTCAACACTCAGTCCTCAATGTTCAAACCTCAATCCTCAACTCTCAATCTTCAATCCTCAATACTCAATCCTCAATCCTCAATCATCAATCCTCAATCTTCAATCCTCAATCCTCAACCCTCAATCCTCAGTCCTCAAACCTCAATTCCGAATCCTCAATCCTGAATCCTCAATCTTCACCACTCAGTCCTCAACAATCAGTTGTCAATTCTCAATCCTCAATAGAATATCATCAATTCACAGTTTTCAATACACAATACTCAATCTGCAATCTTTAAATCTGTATCCACAAGCACGAATTCTCATCACTCAACCCTCAATACTCAGTCCCCAAACCTCAATCTTCTATCCTCAACCCTCAATCCTCAATCCACAATCCTCAATCTTCAATCCGCAATCCTCAATCCTCAATCCTCAATCCTCAATCCTCAATCCTCAATCTTCAATCCTCAAAACTCAACCTTCGATCCTCAATCCTCAATCCTCAATCCTCAATCCTCATTCTTCAATCCTCAATACCCAAACCTCAATCTTCAATCCTCAATCCTCAATCCTCAATCCTCAACCCTCAATTCTCAATCCTCAGACCTCAAACATCAATACTCAACCCTCAGTCCTCGTCCTCATACCACAAGGCTCAATCCTCAATCCTGAATCTTCAATCATCAACATTCAATCTTCAGTCCTCAATCCTCAATCCTCAATCCTCAATCCTCATTCCTCAATGTTCAATCAGCAATACCCAATCCTCAATCTTCAATCCTCAATCCTCAATCCTCAATCCTCGCTCCTCAATCCTCAATCCTCGGACCTCAAACCTCAGTCCTGAATCCTCAATCCTGAATCCTCAATCTTCTGACTTCAGTCCTCAACAATCAGTTGTCATTTCTCAATCCTCAATAGAATATCAGCAATTCACAGTTATCAATACTCAATACTGAATCTGTAATCTTTAAATCTCTACCCACAAACATCAATTCTCATCACTCAAACCTCAACACTCAGTCCCCAATCCTCAATCATCAATCCTCAATCCTCAATCCCCAATCCTCAATCCTCAATCTTCAATCGTCAATACTCAATCGTCAATCCTCAAACCTCAATCCTCAATCCGCATTCCTCAACCCTCAATCGTCAGTCTTCAAATCTCAATACTCAATCTTCAATCCTCAATCCTCAATCCTCAATCCTCAATCCTCAATCCTCATCCTTCAATCCTCAATACCCAATCCTCAATCTTCAATCCTCAATCCTCAATTCTCAATCCTCAATACTCAATCCTCAATCGTCAATCCTCAATGCCCAATCCTCAATTTTCGATACTCAATCCTCAATCCTCAATCCACAATCCTCAATCTTCAATCCTCAATACTCAATCTTCAATCCTCAATCCTCAATCCTCAATCCTCAATGTTCAATCCGCAATCCCCAATACTCAATCCTCAATCCTCAATCCACAATACTAAACCCTCAGTCCTCGTCCTCAATCCACAACTCTCAATCCTCAATCATCAATCTTCAATCATCAATATTCAATCTTCAGTCCTCAATCCTCAATCCTCAATCCTCAATGTTCAATCCGCAATCCCCAATACTCAATCCTCAATTCTCAAACCTCAATCCTCAATCCTCGATCTTCAATCCTCAATCCTCAACCCTCAATCCTCAATGCTCATTCTTCAATCCTCAATGCCCAATCCTCAATCTTCAATCCTCAATCCTCAATCCTGAACTCTCAATCCTCAATCCCCAATCCTCAGTCCTCAAACCTCAATCCTCAACCCTCAGCCCTCATCTTCAATCCTCAATCCTCAATCCTCAATTCTCAATCTTCAATCCTCAATACTCAATATTCAATCCTCAATCCTCAATTCTCAATCCTCAATACTCAATCCTCAATCGTCAATCCTCAATGCCCAATCCTCAATTTTCGATACTCAATCCTCAATCCTCAATCCACAATCCTCAATCTTCAATCCTCAATACTCAATCTTCAATCCTCAATCCTCAATCCTCAATCCTCAATCGTCAATCCTCAATGCCCAATCCTCAATCTTCGATACTCAATCCTCAATCCTCAATCCACAATCCTCAATCTTCAATCCTCAATACTCAATCTTCAATCCTCAATCCTCAATCCTCAATCCTCAATCGTAAATCCTCAATGCCCAATCCTCAATCTTCGATACTCAATCCTCAATCCTCAATCCACAATCCTCAATCTTCAATACTCAATCCTCAATCCTCAATCCTGAATCCTCAATACTAAACCATCAATCCTCAATTCTCAACACTCAATAGGACATCCTGAATTCTCAGGAATCAATACTCAAACCTCAAACCTCAAACCTCAGCCATCATTCTCAATCCTCAATCCTCAATCGTGAATCCTCAACCTTCAATCCTCATCACTCAACCTTCAACCCTCAATCCCCAATCCTCAATCGTCAATCCGCAATCCTCAATCCTCAGTCATCAATCCTCAACCTTCATTACTCAATCCTCAATCCTCAATCCGCAATCCTCAATCCTCAATCCTCAATCCTCATTCCTCAAACCTCAACCCTCAACCCTCAGTCCTTATCCTCAATTCTCCATTCTCAATCCTCAATCCTCAATCCTCAATCTTCAATCCTCAATAATCAATATTCAATCCTAGATCCTCAGTCCCCAATCCTCAATCGTTAATCCTCAATCTTTAATCCTCAATCCCCAGTCGTCAATCTTCAACCCTCAATGCTCCATCCTCAATCCTCTATCCTCAGTCGTCAGTCCTCAACCCTCAATCCTCAAACATCAATCCTCAACCATCAGTCCTCGTCCTCAGCACTCAACACTCAATCCTCAATCCTCAATCTTCAATCATCAATACACAATCTTCAATCCTCAATCCTCAGTCTCAATACTCAACCATCAATCCTCAATTCTCAATACTCAGTAGAATATCCTGAATTCTCAGGATTCAATACTCAAACCTCAAACCTCAAACCTCAGCCCTCATCCACAATCCTCAATACTCAATCCTCAATCTTCTACACTCAACCCTCAGCACTCAAACTTCAATCCTCAATCCTCAATCCTCTATCCTCAATCCTCAATCCTTATTCCTCAGTCCTCAACCTTCAATCCTCAATACTCAATTTTCAATCCTCAATCCTCAATCCTCAATCCTCAATCCTCAATCCTAAATCCTCAATCATCAATCCTCAATCTTCAGTACTCAATCCTCAATCATCAATCCTGAATCCTGAATACTAAAGCATCAATCCTCAATTCTCAATACTCAATAGAACATCCTGAATACTCAGGATTCAATACTCAAACCACAAACCTCAAACCTCAGCCATCATCCACAATCCTCAATCCTCAATCGTCAATCCTCAACCTTCAATCCTCATCACTCAACCTTCAACCCTCAATACCCAATCCTCAATCCTCAATCGTCAATCCGCAATCCTCAATCCTCAGTCATCAATCCTCAACCTTCAATACTCAATCCTCAATCCTCAATCCGCAATCCTCAATCCTCAATCTTCAATCCTCAATCCTCAATCCTCAATCCTCAATCCACAATATTCAATCCTCAATTCTCATTCTTCAATCCTCAATACCCAATCCTCAATCTTCAATCCTCAATCCTCAATCCTCAATTCGCAATCCTCAATCCGCAATCCTCAGACCTCAAACATCAATATTCAACCCTCAGTCCTGGTCCCCAATCCACAACCCTCAATCCTCAATCCTCATTCCTCAATCCTCAATCCTCAATCCTCAATCCTCAATCTTCAATCCTCAATACTCAGTCCTCAATCCTCAATCCTCAATCTTCAATCATCAATACTCAGTCTTCAATCCTCAATACTCAGTACTCAATCCTCAATCCTCAATCCTCAATTCTCAATCCTCAATCCTCAACCCTCAATCCTCAATCCTCAATCCTCAATCCTGAATCCTCAACCCTCAATCGTCAGTCTTCAAACCTCAATATTCAATCTTCAATCCTCAATCCTCAATCCTCAATCATCAATCCTCAATCTTCAATACTCAATCCTCAATCCTCAATCCTCAATACTCAATCCTCAGTCCTCAATCATCAATCCTCAATCTTCAATCCTCAATACTCAATCTTTAATCCTCAGTCCTCAATCCTCAATCTTCAATCTTCAATCCTCAACCCGCAATCCTCAATCCTCAATCCTCAATCCTCAGTCCTCAATCCGCAACATTCAATCCTCAATACTCAATCTTCAATCCTCAATCCTCAATCCTCAACCCTCAGTCCTCGTTCTTCAATCCTCAATAACCAATCCTCAGTCTTCAATCCTCATTCCTCATTCCTCAATTCTCAATCCTCAATCCTCAATCCTCAGACCTCAAACATCAATACTCAACCCTCAGTCCTCAATCCTCAACCTTCAATCCTCAATACTCAATATTCAATCCTCAATACTCAATCCTCAACCCTCAGTCCTCATTCTTCAATCCTCAATAACCAATCCTCAGTCTTCAATCCTCATTCCTCAATCCTCAATTCTCAATCCTCAATCCTCAATCCTCAATCCTCAGACCTCAAACATCAATACTCAACCCTCAGTCCTCGTCCTCAATCCGCAACCCTCAATCCTCAATCCTCAATCTTCAATCATCAATATTCAATCTTCAATACTCAATCCTCAATCCTCAATCCTCATTCCTCAATCCTCAATGTTCAATCCCCGATACCCAATCCTCAATTTTCAATCCTCAATCCTCAATCCTCAATCCTCAAACCTCAATCCTCAATCCTCAGTCCTCAATCCTCAATCCTCAATACTCAATCCTCAATCCTCAATCCTCAATCCTCAATATTCAATCGACAATACTCAATCTTCAGTCCTTAATTCTCAATACTCAATCCTCAATAATCAGACCTCAACCATCAATACTGATCCCCCAGTCCTTGTCCTCAATCCACAACCCTCAATCCTCAATCCTCAATGTTCAATCATCAATATTCAATATTCAGTCCTCAATCCTCAAACCTCAATCCTCAATCCTCAATCCTCAATGTTCAATCCGCAATACCCAATCCTGAATCTTCAATCCTCAATCCTCAATCCTCAATCCCCAATCCTCAATCCTCAATCCTCAGTCCTCAAACCTCAATCCTGAATCCTCAATCCTGAATCCTCAATCTTCAGACCTCAGTCCTCAACAATCAGTTGTCAATTCTCAATCCTCAATAGAATATCATCAGTTCACAGTTTTCAATACACAATACTCAATCTGCAATCTTTAAATCTCTATCCACAAACACCAATTCTCATCACTCAACCCTCAATACTCAGTCCACAAACCTCAACCTTCTATCCTCAACCCTCAATCCTCAATCCTCAATCCTCAATCTTCAATCCTCAATACTCAATCATCAATCCGCAATCCTCAATCGTCAATCTTCAATCCTCAATACCCTATCTTCAATCCTCAATCCTCAATCCTCACTCCTCAAACCTCAATTCTGAATCCTCAATCCTGAATCCTCAATCTTCAGCCCTCAGTCCTGAACAATCAGGTGACAATCCTCAATCCTCAATAGAATATCCTCAATTCACAGTTTTCAATACTCAATTCTCAATCTGCAATCTTCAATACTCAATCTTTAATCCTTAATCCTCAATCCTCAATCTTCAATCCTCAATCCTCAATACTCAATCCTCATCCCTCAATCCTCAATCCTCAATCATCAATCCTCAATCTTCAATACTCAATCCTCAACCCTCAATCCTCAATCCTCAATCCTCAATCCTCAATCCTCAATCATCAATCCTCAATCTTCAATCCTCAATACTCAATCTTTAATCGTCAATCCTCAATCCTCAATCCTCAAATCCGCAATCCTCGATCCTCAATCCTCAATCCTCAATCCTCAATCCTCAATCTTCAATCCTCAAAACTCAACCTTCGATCCTCAATCCTCAATCCTCAATCCTCAATACTCATTCTTCAATCCTCAATACCCAAACCTCAATCTTCAATCCTCAATCCTCAATACTCAATCCTCAACCCTCAATTCTCAATCCTCAGACCTCAAACATCAATACTCAACCCTCAGTCCTCGTCCTCATACCACAACGCTCAATCCTCAATCCTCAATCTTCAATCATCAACATTCAATCTTCAGTCCTCAATCCTCAATCCTCAATCCTCAATCCTCATTCCTCAATGTTCAATCAGCAATACCCAATCCTCAATCTTCAATCCTCAATCCTCAATCCTCAATCCTCGCTCCTCAATCCTCAATCCTCGGACCTCAAACCTCAGTCCTGAATCCTCAATCCTGAATCCTCAATCTTCTGACCTCAGTCCTCAATAATCAGTTGTCATTTCTCAATCCTCAATAGAATATCATCAATTCACAGTTTTCAATACTCAATACTGAATCTGTAATCTTTAAATCTCTACCCACAAACATCAATTCTCATCACTCAAACCTCAACACTCAGTCCCCAATCCTCAATCATCAATCCTCAATCCTCAATCCCCAATCCTCAATCCTCAATCTTCAATCGTCAATACTCAATCATCAATCCTCAAACCTCAATCCTCAATCCGCATTCCTCAACCCTCAATCGTCAGTCTTCAAACCTCAATACTCAATCTTCAATCCTCAATCCTCAATCCTCAATCCTCAATCTTCAATCCTCATCCTTCAATCCTCAATACCCAATCCTCAATCTTCTATCCTCAATCCTCAATCCTCAATTCTCAATCCTCAATCCTCAGTCCTCAGTCCTTAAACCTCAATCCTCAACCCCCAGCCCTCATCCTCAATCCTCAATCCTCAATCCTCAGTCCTCAGTCCTTAAGCCTCAATCCTCAACCCCCAGCCCTCATCCTCAATCCTCAATCCTCAATCCTCAATCCTCAATCCTCAATCTTCAACCCTCAACACTCAGTCCTCCATGCTCAAACCTCAATCCTCAATTCTCAATCTTCAATCCTCAATACTCAATCTTCAATACTCAATCCTCAATACTCAATCCTCAATCCTCAATCCACAATCCTCAATCACCAATCCCCAATCTTCAATACTCAATCCTCAATCCTCAATCCTCAATACTCAATCCTCAATCCTCAATCATCTATCCTCAATCTTCAATCCTCAATACTCAATCTTTAATCCTCAGTCCTCAATCCTCAATCTTCAATCTTCAATTCTCAACCCGCAATCCTCAATCCTCAATCCTCAATCCTCAGTCCTCAATCCGCAATCTTCAATCCTCAATACTCAATCTTCAATCCTCAATACTCAATCCTCAACCCTCAGTCCTCATTCTTCAATCCTCAATAACCAATCCTCAGTCTTCAATCCTCATTCCTCAATCCTCAATTCTCAATCCTCAATCCTCAATCCTCAGACCTCAAACATCAATACTCAACCCTCAGTCCTCGTCCTCAATCCGCAACCCTCAATCCTCAATCCTCAATCTTCAATCATCAATATTCAGTCTTCAATACTCAATACTCAACCCTCAATCCTCAATCATCAATCCTCAATCTTCAATCCTCAATACTCAATCCTCAATCCTCAGTCCTCAAACCTCAATCCTGAAACCTCAATCCTGAATCCTCAATCTTCAGAATTCAGTCCTCAACAATCAGTTGTCAATTCTCAATCCTCAATAGAATATCATGAATTCACAGTTTTCAATACTCAATACTCAATCTGCAATCTTTAAATCTCTATCCACAAGCACCAATTCTCATCACTCAACCCTCAACACTCAGTCCCCAATCTTCAATATTCAATCCTCAATCCTCAATCCTCAATTCTCAATCCTCAACCTTCAATCCTCAATACTCAATCATCAATACTCAATCCTCAATCCTCAATACTCATCCTTCAATCCTCAATACCCAATCCTCAATCTTCAATCCTCAATCCTCAATCCTCAATTCTCAATCCTCAATCCTCAGTCCTCAGTCCTTAAACCTCAATCCTCAACCCTCAGCCCTCATCCTCAATCCTGAATCCTCAATCCTCAATCCTCAATCCTCAATCTTCAACCCTCAACACTCAGTCCTCAATGTTCAAACCTCAATCCTCAACTCTCAATCTTCAATCCTCAATACTCAATCCTCAATCCTCAATCATCAATCCTCAATCTTCAATCCTCAATACTCAATCCCCAATCCTCAGTCCTCAAACCTCAATCCTGAATCCTCAATCCTGAATCCTCAATCTTCAGACCTCAGTCCTCAACAATCAGTTGTCAATTGCCAATCCTCAATAGAATATCATCAATTCACAGTTTTCAATACACAATACTCAATCTGCAATCTTTAAATCTGTATCCACAAGCACGAATTCTCATCACTCAACCCTCAATACTCAGTCCCCAAACCTCAATCTTCTATCCTCAACCCTCAATCCTCAATCCACAATCCTCAATCTTCAATCCGCAATCCTCAATCCTCAATCCTCAATCCTCAATCCTCAATCCTCAATCTTCAATCCTCAAAACTCAACCTTCGATCCTCAATCCTCAATCCTCAATCCTCAATCCTCATTCTTCAATCCTCAATACCCAAACCTCAATCTTCAACCCTCAATCCTCAATCCTCAATCCTCAACCCTCAATTCTCAATCCTCAGACCTCAAACATCAATACTCAACCCTCAGTCCTCGTCCTCATACCACAAGGCTCAATCCTCAATCCTGAATCTTCAATCATCAACATTCAATCTTCAGTCCTCAATCCTCAATCCTCAATCCTCAATCCTCATTCCTCAATGTTCAATCAGCAATACCCAATCCTCAATCTTCACTCCTCAATCCTCAATCCTCAATCCTCGCTCCTCAATCCTCAATCCACGGACCTCAAACCTCAGTCCTGAATCCTCAATCCTGAATCCTCAATCTTCTGACTTCAGTAGTCAACAATCAGTTGTCATTTCTCAATCCTCAATAGAATATCATCAATTCACAGTTATCAATACTCAATACTGAATCTGTAATCTTTAAATCTCTACCCACAAACATCAATTCTCATCACTCAAACCTCAACACTCAGTCCCCAATCCTCAATCATCAATCCTCAATCCTCAATCCCCAATCCTCAATCCTCAATCTTCAATCGTCAATACTCAATCATCAATCCTCAAACCTCAATCCTCAATCCGCATTCCTCAACCCTCAATCGTCAGTCTTCAAACCTCAATACTCAATCTTCAATCCTCAATCCTCAATCCTCAATCCTCAATCCTCAATCCTCATCCTTCAATCCTCAATACCCAATCCTCAGTCTTCAATCCTCAATCCTCAATCCTCAATTCTCAATCCTCAGTCCTCAGTCCTCAGTCCTTAAACCTCAATCCTCAACCCCCAGCCCTCATCCTCAATCCTCAATCCTCAATCCTCAATCCTCAATCCTCAATCTTCAACCCTCAACACTCAGTCCTCCATGTTCAAACCTCAATCCTCAATTCTCAATCTTCAATCCTCAATACTCAATCTTCAATCCTCAATCCTCAATACTCAATCCTCAATCCTCAATCCACAATCCTCAATCACCAATCCTCAATCTTCAATACTCAATCCTCAATCCTCAATCCTCAATACTCAATCCTCAATACTCAATCATCAATCCTCAATCTTCAATCCTCAATACTCAATCTTTAATCCTCAGTCCTCAATCCTCAATCTTCAATCTTCAATTCTCAACCCGCAATCCTCAATCCTCAATCCTCAATCCTCAGTCCTCAATCCGCAATCTTCAATCCTCAATACTCAATCTTCAATCCTCAATACTCAATCCTCAACCCTGAGTCCTCATTCTTCAATCCTCAATACTCAATCTTCAATCCTCAATCCTCAATCCTCAATCCTCAATCGTCAATCCTCAATCCTCAATCATCAATCTTCAATCATCAATATTCAATCTTCAGTCCTCAATCCTCAATCCTCAATCCTCAATGTTCAATCCGCAATCCCCAATACTCAATCCTCAATCCTCAATCCACAATCCTCAATCACCAATCCTCAATCTTCAATACTCAATCCTCAATCCTCAATCCTCAATACTAAACCCTCAGTCCTCGTCCTCAATCCACAACTCTCAATCCTCAATCATCAATCTTCAATCATCAATATTCAATCTTCAGTCCTCAATCCTCAATCCTCAATCCTCAATGTTCAATCCGCAATCCCCAATACTCAATCCTCAATTCTCAAACCTCAATCCTCAATCCTCGATCTTCAATCCTCAATCCTCAATCCTCAATCCTCAATGCTCATTCTTCAATCCTCAATGCCCAATCCTCAATCTTCAATCCTCAATCCTCAATCCTGAACTCTCAATCCTCAATCCTCAATCATCAATCCTCAATCTTCAATCCTCAATACTCAATCTTTAATCGTCAATCCTCAATCCTCAATCCTCAAATCCGCAATCCTCAATCCTCAATCCTCAATCCTCAATCCTCAATCCTCAATCTTCAATCCTCAAAACTCAACCTTCGATCCTCAATCCTCAATCCTCAATCCTCAATACTCATTCTTCAATCCTCAATACCCAAACCTCAATCTTCAACCCTCAATCCTCAATCCTCAATCCTCAACCCTCAATTCTCAATCCTCAGACCTCAAACATCAATACTCAACCCTCAGTCCTCGTCCTCATACCACAAGGCTCAATCCTCAATCCTCAATCTTCAATCATCAACATTCAATCTTCAGTCCTCAATCCTCAATCCTCAATCCTCAATCCTCATTCCTCAATGTTCAATCAGCAATACCCAATCCTCAATCTTCAATCCTCAATCCTCAATCCTCAATCCTCGCTCCTCAATCCTCAATCCTCGGACCTCAAACCTCAGTCCTGAATCCTCAATCCTGAATCCTCAATCTTCTGACTTCAGTCCTCAACAATCAGTTGTCATTTCTCAATCCTCAATAGAATATCATCAATTCACAGTTATCAATACTCAATACTGAATCTGTAATCTTTAAATCTCTACCCACAAACATCAATTCTCATCACTCAAACCTCAACACTCAGTCCCCAATCCTCATTCATCAATCCTCAATCCTCAATCCCCAATCCTCAATCCTCAATCTTCAATCGTCAATACTCAATCATCAATCCTCAAACCTCAATCCTCAATCCGCATTCCTCAACCCTCAATCGTCAGTCTTCAAACCTCAATACTCAATCTTCAATCCTCAATCCTCAATCCTCAATCCTCAATCCTCAATCCTCATCCTTCAATCCTCAATACCCAATCCTCAATCTTCAATCCTCAATCCTCAATCCTCAATTCTCAATCCTCAGTCCTCAATCCTCAATCCTCAATCCTCAATCTTCAACCCTCAACACTCAGTCCTCCATGTTCAAACCTCAATCCTCAATTCTCAATCTTCAATCCTCAATACTCAATCTTCAATCCTCAATCCTCAATACTCAATCCTCAATCCTCAATCCACAATCCTCAATCACCAATCCTCAATCTTCAATACTCAATCCTCAATCCTCAATCCTCAATACTCAATCCTCAATCCTCAATCATCAATCCTCAATCTTCAATCCTCAATGTTCAATCCGCAATCCCCAATACTCAATCCTCAATCCTCAATCCACAATCCTCAATCACCAATCCTCAATCTTCAATACTCAATCCTCAATCCTCAATCCTCAATACTAAACCCTCAGTCCTCGTCCTCAATCCACAACTCTCAATCCTCAATCATCAATCTTCAATCATCAATATTCAATCTTCAGTCCTCAATCCTCAATCCTCAATCCTCAATGTTCAATCCGCAATCCCCAATACTCAATCCTCAATTCTCAAACCTCAATCCTCAATCCTCGATCTTCAATCCTCAATCCTCAATCCTCAATCCTCAATGCTCATTCTTCAATCCTCAATGCCCAATCCTCAATCTTCAATCCTCAATCCTCAATCCTGAACTCTCAATCCTCAATCCTCAATCCTCAGTCCTCAAACCTCAATCCTCAACCCTCAGCCCTCATCTTCAATCCTCAATCCTCAATCCTCAATTCTCAATCTTCAATCCTCAATACTCAATATTCAATCCTCAATCCTCAATTCTCAATCCTCAATACTCAATCCTCAATCGTCAATCCTCAATGCCCAATCCTCAATTTTCGATACTCAATCCTCAATCCTCAATCCACAATCCTCATTCTTCAATCCTCAATACTCAATCTTCAATCCTCAATCCTCAATCCTCAATCCTCAATCGTCAATCCTCAATGCCCAATCCTCAATCTTCGATACTCAATCCTCAATCCTCAATCCACAATCCTCAATCTTCAATCCTCAATACTCAATCTTCAATCCTCAATCCTCAATCCTCAATCCTCAATCGTAAATCCTCAATGCCCAATCCTCAATCTTCGACACTCAATCCTCAATCCTCAATCCACAATCCTCAATCTTCAATACTCAATCCTCAATCCTCAATCCTGAATCCTCAATACTAAACCATCAATACTCAATTCTCAACACTCAATAGGACATCCTGAATTCTCAGGAATCAATACTCAAACCTCAAACCTCAAACCTCAGCCATCATTCTCAATCCTCAATCCTCAATCGTGAATCCTCAACCTTCAATCCTCATCACTCAACCTTCAACCCTCAATCCCCAATCCTCAATCGTCAATCCGCAATCCTCAATCCTCAGTCATCAATCCTCAACCTTCATTACTCAATCCTCAATCCTCAATCCGCAATCCTCAATCCTCAATCCTCAATCCTCATTCCACAAACCTCAATCCTCAAACCTCAGTCCTCATCCTCAATTCTCAATCCTCAATCCTCAATCATCAAACCACAATCCTCAACCGTCAGTCCTCGTCCTCAATCCTCAACCCTCAATCCTCAATCCTCAATCTTCAATCATCAATACTCAATCTTCAATCCTCAATCCTCAATCCTCAATCCTCATTCCTCAAACCTCAACCCTCAACCCTCAGTCCTTATCCTCAATTCTCCATTCTCAATCCTCAATCCTCAATCCTCAACCTTCAATCCTCAATAATCAATATTCAATCCTAGATCCTCAGTCCCCAATCCTCAATCGTTAATCCTCAATCTTTAATCCTCAATCCCCAGTCGTCAATCTTCAATCCTCAATGCTCCATCCTCAATCCTCTATCCTCAGTCGTCAGTCCTCAACCCTCAATCCTCAAACATCAATCCTCAACCGTCAGTCCTCGTCCTCAACACTCAACACTCAATCCTCAATCCTCAATCTTCAATCATCAATACACAATCTTCAATCCTCAATCCTCAGTCTCAATACTCAACCATCAATCCTCAATTCTCAATACTCAGTAGAATATCCTGAATTCTCAGGATTCAATACTCAAACCTCAAACCTCAAACCTCAGCCCTCATCCACAATCCTCAATACTCAATCCTCAATCTTCTACACTCAATCCTCAGCACTCAAACTTCAATCCTCAATCCTCAATCCTCTATCCTCAATCCTCAATCCTTATTCCTCAGTCCTCAACCTTCAATACTCAATACTCAATTTTCAATCCTCAATCCTCAATCCTCAATCCTCAATCCTCAATCCTAAATCCTCAATCATCAATCCTCAATCTTCAGTACTCAATCCTCAATCATCAATCCTGAATCCTGAATACTAAAGCATCAATCCTCAATTCTCAATACTCAATAGAACATCCTGAATACTCAGGATTCAATACTCAAACCACAAACCTCAAACCTCAGCCATCATCCTCAATCCTCAATCCTCAATCGTCAATCCTCAACCTTCAATCCTCATCACTCAACCTTCAACCCTCAATCCCCAATCCTCAATCCTCAATCGTCAATCCGCAATCCTCAATCCTCAGTCATCAATCCTCAACCTTCAATACTCAATCCTCAATCCTCAATCCGCAATCCTCAATCCTCAATCTTCAATCCTCGATCCACAATCCTCAATCCTCAATCCACAATCTTCAATCCTCAATACTCAATCTTCAATCCTCAATCCTCAATCGTCAGTCCTCATTCCTCAAACCTCAAACCTCAGCCCTCAGTCCTCATCATCAGTTCTCAATTCTCAATCCTCAGGCCTCAATCCTCAATCCTCAATTCTCATTCTTCAATCCTCAATACCCAATCCTCAATCTTCAATCCTCAATCCTCAATCCTCAATTCGCAATCCTCAATCCGCAATCCTCAGACCTCAAACATCAATATTCAACCCTCAGTCCTGGTCCCCAATCCACAACCCTCAACCCTCAATCCTCATTCCTCAATCCTCAATCCTCAATCCTCAATCCTCAATCTTCAATCCTCAATACTCAGTCCTCAATCCTCAATCCTCAATCTTCAATCACCAATACTCAATCTTCAATCCTCAATACTCAGTCCTCAATCCTCAATCCTCAATCCTCAATTCTCAATCCTCAATCCTCAACCCTCAATCCTCAATCCTCAATCCTCAATCCTGAATCCTCAACCCTCAATCGTCAGTCTTCAAACCTCAATATTCAATCTTCAATCCTCAATCCTCAATCCTCAATCATCAATCCTCAATCTTCAATACTCAATCCTCAATCCTCAATCCTCAATACTCAATCCTCAATCCTCAATCATCAATCCTCAATCTTCAATCCTCAATACTCAATCTTTAATCCTCAGTCCTCAATCCTCAATCTTCAATCTTCAATCCTCAACCCGCAATCCTCAATCCTCAATCCTCAATCCTCAGTCCTCAATCCGCAACATTCAATCCTCAATACTCAATCTTCAATCCTCAATCCTCAATCCTCAACCCTCAGTCCTCGTTCTTCAATCCTCAATAACCAATCCTCAGTCTTCAATCCTCATTCCTCAATCCTCAATTCTCAAACCTCAATCCTCAATCCTCAGACCTCAAACATCAATACTCAACCCTCAGTCCTCAATCCGCAACCTTCAATCCTCAATACTCAATATTCAATCCTCAATACTCAATCCTCAACCCTCAGTCCTCATTCTTCAATCCTCAATAACCAATCCTCAGTCTTCAATCCTCATTCCTCAATCCTCAATTCTCAATCCTCAATCCTCAATCCTCAGACCTCAAACATCAATACTCAACCCTCAGTCCTCGTCCTCAATCCGCAACCCTCAATCCTCAATCCTCAATCTTCAATCATCAATATTCAATCTTCAATACTCAATCCTCAATCCTCAATCCTCATTCCTCAATCCTCAATGTTCAATCCCCGATACCCAATCCTCAATTTTCAATCCTCAATCCTCAATCCTCAATCCTCAAACCTCAATCCTCAATCCTCAGTCCTCAATCCTCAATCCTCAATACTCAATCCTCAATCCTCAATCCTCAATCCTCAATCCTCAATCTTCAATCTTCAATCATCAACCCGCTATCCTCAATCCTCAATCCTCAATCCTCAGTCCTCAATCCGCAACCTTCAATCCTCAATACTCAATATTCAATCCTCGATACTCAATCCTCAACCCTCAGTCCTCATTCTTCAATCCTCAATAACCAATCCTCAGTCTTCAATCCTCATTCCTCAATCCTCAATTCTCAATCCTCAATCCTCAATCCTCAGACCTCAAACATCAATACTCAACCCTCAGTCCTCAATCCGCAACCTTCAATCCTCAATGCTCAATATTCAATCCTCAATACTCAATCCTCAACCCTCAGTCCTCATTCTTCAATCCTCAATAACCAATCCTCAGTCTTCAATCCTCATTCCTCAATCCTCAATTCTCAATCCTCAATCCTCAATCCTCAGACCTCAAACATCAATACTCAACCCTCAGTCCTCGTCCTCAATCCGCAACCCTCAATCCTCAATCCTCAATCTTCAATCATCAATATTCAATCTTCAATACTCAATCCTCAATCCTCAATCCTCATTCCTCAATCCTCAATGTTCAATCCCCGATACCCAATCCTCAATCTTCAATCCTCAATCCTCAATCCTCAATCCTGAAACCTCAATCCTCAATCCTCAGTCCTCAATCCTCAATCCTCAATACTCAATCCTCAATCCTCAATCCTCAATATTCAATCGACAATACTCAATCTTCAGTCCTTAATTCTCAATACTCAATCCTCAATAATCAGACCTCAACCATCAATACTGAACCCCCAGTCCTTGTCCTCAATCCACAACCCTCAATCCTCAATCCTCAATGTTCAATCATCAATATTCAATATTCAGTCCTCAATCCTCAATCCTCAATCCTCAATCCTCAATCCTCAATGTTCAATCCGCAATACCCAATCCTGAATCTTCAATCCTCAATCCTCAATCCTCAATCCCCAATCCTCAATCTTCAATCCTCAGTCCTCAAACCTCAATCCTGAATCCTCAATCCTGAATCCTCAATCTTCAGACCTCAGTCCTCAACAATCAGTTGTCAATTCTCAATCCTCAATGGAATATCATCAGTTCACAGTTTTCAATACACAATACTCAATCTGCAATCTTTAAATCTCTATCCACAAACACCAATTCTCATCACTCAACCCTCAATACTGAGTCCACAAACCTCAACCTTCTATCCTCAACCCTCAATCCTCAATCCTCAATCCTCAATCTTCAATCCTCAATACTCAATCATCAATCCGCAATCCTCAATCGTCAATCTTCAATCCTCAATACTCTATCTTCAATCCTCAATCCTCAATCCTCAATCCTCAATCCTCAACCCTCAATTCTCAATCCTCAGACCTCAAACATCAATACTCAACCCTCAGTCCTCGTCCTCATACAACAACGCTCAATCCTCAATCCTCAATCTTCAATCATCAACATTCAAACTTCAGTCCTCAATCCTCAATCCTCAATCCTCAATCCTCATTCCTCAATGTTCAATCAGCAATACCCAATCCTCAATCTTCAATCCTCAATCCTCAATCCTCAATCCTCGCTCCTCAATCCTCAATCCTCGGACCTCAAACCTCAGTCCTGAATCCTCAATCCTGAATCCTCAACCTTCGGACCTCAGTCCTCAACAATCAGTTGTCATTTCTCAATCCTCAATAGAATATCATCAATTCACAGTTTTCAATACTCAATACTGAATCTGTAATCTTTAAATCTCTACCCACAAACATCAATTCTCATCACTCAAACCTCAACACTCAGTCCCCAATCCTCAATCATCAATCCTCAATCCTCAATCCCCAATCCTCAATCCTCAACCTTCAATCGTCAATACTCAATCATCAATCCTCAAACCTCAATCCTCAATTCGCATTCCTCAACCCTCAATCGTCAGTCTCCAAACCTCAATACTCAATCTTCAATCCTCAATCCTCAATCCTCAATCCTCAATCCTCAATCCTCATCCTTCAATCCTCAATACCCAATCCTCAATCTTCAATCCTCAATCCTCAATCCTCAATTCTCAATCCTCAGTCCTCAGTCCTCAGTCCTTAAACCTCAATCCTCAACCCCCAGCCCTCATCCGCAATCCTCAATCCTCAATCCTCAATCCTCAATCCTCAATCCTCAATCTTCAACCCTCAACACTCAGTCCTCCATGTTCAAACCTCAATCCTCAATTCTCAATCTTCAATCCTCAATACTCAATCTTCAATCCTCAATCCTCAATACTCAATCCTCAATCCACAATCCTCAATCACCAATCCTCAATCTTCAACCCTCAACACTCAGTCCTCAATGTTCAAACCTCAATCCTCAACTCTCAATCTTCAATCCTCAACACTCAATCCTCAATCCTCAATCATCAATCCTCAATCTTCAATCCTCAATACTCAATCCTCAATCCTCAGTCCTCAAACTTATATCCTGAATCCTCAATCCTGAATCCTCAATCTTCAGACCTCAGTCCTCAACAATCAGTTGTCAATTCTCAATCCTCAATAGAATATCATCAATTCACAGTTTTCAATACACAATACTCAATCTGCAATCTTTAAATCTGTATCCACAAACACGAATTCTCATCACTCAACCCTCAATACTCAGTCCCCAAACCTCAATCTTCTATCCTCAACCCTCAATCCTCAATCCACAATCCTCAATCTTCAATCCGCAATCCTCAATCCTCAATCCTCAATCCTCAATCCTCAATCCTCAATCTTCAATCCTCAAAACTCAACCTTCGATCCTCAATCCTCAATCCTCAGTCCTCAATACTCATTCTTCAATCCTCAATACCCAAACCTCAATCTTCAATCCTCAATCCTCAATCCTCAATCCTCAACCCTCAATTCTCAATCCTCAGACCTCAAACATCAATACTCAACCCTCAGTCCTCGTCCTCATACCACAACGCTCAATCCTCAATCCTCAATCTTCAATCATCAACATTCAATCTTCAGTCCTCAATCCTCAATCCTCAATCCTCAATTCTCATTCCTCAATGTTCAATCAGCAATACCCAGTCCTCAATCTTCAATCCTCAATCCTCAATCCTCAATCCTCGCTCCTCAATCCTCAATCCTCGGACCTCAAACCTCAGTCCTGAATCCTCAATCCTGAATCCTCAATCTTCTGACCTCAGTCCTCAACAATCAGTTGTCATTTCTCAATCCTCAATAGAATATCATCAATTCACAGTTTTCAATACTCAATACTGAATCTGTAATCTTTAAATCTCTACCCACAAACATCAATTCTCATCACTCAAACCTCAACACTCAGTCCCCAATCCTCAATCATCAATCCTCAATCCTCAATCCCCAATCCTCAATCCTCAATCTTCAATCGTCAATACTCAATCATCAATCCTCAAACCTCAATCCTCAATCCGCATTCCTCAACCCTCAATCGTCAGTCTTCAAACCTCAATACTCAATCTTCAATACTCAATCCTCAATCCTCAATCCTCAATCCTCATCCTTCAATCCTCAATACCCAATCCTCAATCTTCAATCCTCAATCCTCAATCCTCAATTCTCAATCCTCAGTCCTCAGTCCTCAGTCCTTAAACCTCAATCCTCAACCCCCAGCCCTCATCCTCAATCCTCAATCCTCAATCCTCAATCCTCAATCTTCAACCCTCAACACTCAGTCCTCCATGTTCAAACCTCAACCCTCAATTCTCAATCTTCAATCCTCAATACTCAATCTTCAATCCTCAATCCTCAATACTCAATCCTCAATCCTCAATCCACAATCCTCAATCACCAATCCTCAATCTTCAATACTCAATCCTCAATCCTCAATCCTCAATACTCAATCCTCAATCCTCAATCATCAATCCTCAATCTTCAATCCTCAATACTCAATCTTTTATCCTCAGTCCTCAATCCTCAATCTTCAATCTTCAATTCTCAACCCGCAATCCTCAATCCTCAATCCTCAATCCTCAGTCCTCAATCCGCAATCTTCAATCCACAATACTCAATCTTCAATCCTCAATACTCAATCCTCAACCCTCAGTCCTCATTCTTCAATCCTCAATAACCAATCCTCAGTCTTCAATCCTCATTCCTCAATCCTCAATTCTCAATCCTCAATCCTCAATCCTCAGACCTCAAACATCAATACTCAACCCTCAGTCCTCGTCCTCAATCCGCAACCCTCAATCCTCAATCCTCAATCTTCAATCATCAATATTCAGTCTTCAATACTCAGTCCTCAACCCTCAATCCTCAATCCTCAATCCTCAATCCTCAATGTTCAATCCGAAATACCCAATCCTCAATCCTCAATCCTCAATCCTCAATCCTCAATCCTCAATCCTCAATCCTCAATCCTCAATCCTCAATCCTCAATCCTCAGTCCTCAAACCTCAATTCTGAAACCTCAATCCTGAATCCTCAATCTTCAGAACTCAGTCCTCAACAATCAGTTGTCAATTCTCAATCCTCAATAGAATATCATGAATTCACAGTTTTCAATACTCAATACTCAATCTGCAATCTTTAAATCTCTATCCACAAGCACCAATTCTCATCACTCAACCCTCAACACTCAGTCCCCAATCTTCAATATTCAATCCTCAATCCTCAATCCTCAATCCTCAATCCTCAACCTTCAATCCTCAATACTCAATCATCAATACTCAATCCTCAATCCTCAATACTCATCCTTCAATCCTCAATACCCAATCCTCAATCTTCAATCCTCAATCCTCAATCCTCAATTCTCAATCCTCAACCCTCAGTCCTCAGTCCTTAAACCTCAATCCTCAACCCTCAGCCCTCATCCTCAATCCTGAATCCTCCATCCTCAATCCTCAATCCTCAATCTTCAACCCTCAACACTCAGTCCTCAATGTTCAAACCTCAATCCTCAACTCTCAATCTTCAATCCTCAATACTCAATCCTCAATCCTCAATCATCAATCCTCAATCTTCAATCCTCAATACTCAATCCTCAATCCTCAGTCCTCAAACCTCAATCCTGAATCCTCAATCCTGAATCCTCAATCTTCAGACCTCAGTCCTCAACAATCAGTTGTCAATTCTCAATCCTCAATAGAATATCATGAATTCACAGTTTTCAATACTCAATACTCAATCTGCAATCTTTAAATCTCTATCCACAAGCACCAATTCTTATCACTCAACCCTCAACACTCAGTCCCCAATCTTCAATATTCAATCCTCAATCCTCAATCCTCAATCCTCAATCCTCAACCTTCAATCCTCAATACTCAATCATCAATACTCAATCCTCAACCCTCAGTCCTCATTCTTCAATCCTCAATAACCAATCCTCAGTCTTCAATCCTCATTCCTCAATCCTCAATTCTCAATCCTCAATCCTCAATCCTCAGACCTCAAACATCAATACTCAACCCTCAGTCCTCGTCCTCAATCCGCAACCCTCAATCCTCAATCCTCAATCTTCAATCATCAATTCTCAATCCTCAATCCTCAATACTCAATCCTCAATCCTCAATCATCAATCCTCAATCTTCAATCCTCAATACTCAATCTTTAATCCTCAGTCCTCAATCCTCAATCTTCAGTCTTCAATCCTCAACCCGCAATCCTCAATCCTCAATCCTCAATCCTCAGTCCTCAATCCGCAATCATCAATCCTCAATACTCAATCTTCAATCCTCAATACTCAATCCTCAACCCTCAGTCCTCATTCTTCAATCCTCAATAACCAATCCTCAGTCTTCAATCCTCATTCCTCAATCCTCAATTCTCAATACTCAATCCTCAATCCTCAGACCTCAAACATCAATACTCAACCCTCAGTCCTCGTCCTCAATCCGCAACCCTCAATCCTCAGTCCTCAATCTTCAATCATCAATATTCAATCTTCAATACTCAATCCTCAACCCTCAATCCTCAATCCTCAATCCTCAATCCTCAATGTTCAATCCTCGATACCCAATCCTCAATCTTCAATCCTCAATACTCAATCTTCAATCCTCAATCCTCAATCCTCAATCCTCAGTCCTCAAACCTCAATTCTGAATCCTCGATCCTGAATCCTCAATCTCCAGCCCTCAGTCTTGAACAATCAGGTGACAATCCTCAATCCTCAATAGAATATCCTCAATTCACAGTTTTCAATACTCAATACTCAATCTGCAATCCTCAAATCTCTATCCACAATAATCAATTCTCATCACCCAACACTCAACACTCAGTCCTCGATGTTCAATCCTCAATCCTCGGTTCCCAATCTTCAATCCTCAATACTCAATCATCAATCCTCAATCCTCAAACCTCAATCCTCAATCCTCGGACCTCAAACATGAATTCTCAACCCTCAGTCCTCGTCCTCAATTCACAACCCTCAATCCTCGATCCTCAATCTTCAATCATCAATATTCTATCCTCAATCCTCAATCCTCAATCCTCAATCCTCAATCCTCGGACCTCAAACATGAATACTCAACCCTCAGTCCTCGTCCTCAATCCACAACCCTCAATCCTCAATCCTAAATCTTCAATCATCAATATTCAATCATCAGTCCTCAATCCCCAATCCTCAATCCTCAATCCTCAATCCTCAATTTTCAATCCGAAATACCCAATCCTCAATCCTCAATCCTCAATCCTCAATCCTCAATCCTCAATCCTCAATCCTCAATCCTCAGTCCTCAACTTTCAATCCTCAATACTCAATCATCAATACTCAATCCTCAATCCTCAATCCTCATCCTTCAATCCTCAATACCCAATCCTCAATCTTCAATCCTTCAATCCTCAATACCCAATCCTCAATCTTCAATCCTCAATCCTCAATCCTCAATCCTCAATTCTCAATCCTCAATCCTCAGTCCTCAATCCTCAATCCTCAATCCTCAATCCTCAATCCTCAATCTTCAACACTCAACACTCAGTCCTCAATGTTCAAACCTCAATCCTCAATTCTCAATCTTCAATCCTCAATACTCAGTCCTCAATCCTCAATCCTCAATACTCAATCCTCATTCTTCAATCCTCAATAACCAATCCTCAGTCTTCAATCCTCATTCCTCAATCCTCAATTCTCAATCCTCAATCCTCAATCCTCAGACCTCAAACATCAATACTCAACCCTCAGTCCTCGTCCTCAATCCGCAACCCTCAATCCTCAATCCTCAATCTTCAATCATCAATTCTCAACACTCAATCCTCAATCCTCAATACTCAATCCTCAATCCTCAATCTTCAATCATCAATACTCAATCTTCAATCCTCAATACTCAGTCCTCAATCCTCAATCCTCAATCCTCAATTCTCAATCCTCAATCCTCAACCCTCAATCCTCAATCCTCAATCCTCAATCCTGAATCCTCAACCCTCAATCGTCAGTCTTCAAACCTCAATATTCAATCTTCAATCCTCAATCCTCAATCCTCAATCATCAATCCTCAATCTTCAATACTCAATCCTCAATCCTCAATCCTCAATCCTCAATCCTCAATCCTCAACCCTCAGTCCTCGTTCTTAAATCCTCAATAACCAATCCTCAATCTTCAATCCTAATTCCTCAATCCTCAATTCTCAACCCTCAATCCTCAATCCTCAGACATCAAACATCAATACTCAACCCTCAGTCCTCGTCCTCAATCCGCAACACTCAATCCTCAATCCTCAATCCTCAATCCTCAATCCTCAATGTTCAATCCTCGATACCCAATCCTCAATCTTCAGTCCTCAATCCTCAATCCTCAATCCTCAATCCTCGATCCTCTATCCTCAGTCCTCAAACCACAATCCTGAATCCTCAATCCTGAATCCTCAATGTTCAGCCCTCAGTCCTCAACAATCAGTTGTCAATCCTCAATCCTCACTAGAATATCCTCAGTTCAGAGCTTTCCATACGCAATACTCAATCTGCAATCTTCAAATCTGTATCCATAAACATCAATTCTCATCACTCAACCCTCAACACTCAGTCCCCAATCCTCAATCTTCAATCGACAATCCTCAATCCTCAATCCTCACTCCTCAATCCTCAATCCTCAGTCCCCAAACCTCAATCCTGAATCCTCAATCCTGAATCCTCAATCTTCAGCCCTCAGTCCTCAACAATCAGGTGACAATCCTCAATCCTCAATAGAATATCCTCAATTCACAGTTTTCAATACTCAATACTCAATCTGCAATCTTCAAATCACTATCCACAAACATCTATTCTCATCACTCAACCCTCAACACTCAGTCCTCAATGTTCAATCCTCAATCCTCAATTCTCAATCTTCAATCCTCAATACTCAATCTTTAATCCTCAATCCTCAATCCTCAATCCTCAATCCTCAATACTCAATCCTCAATCCACAATCATCAATCCTCAATCTTCAATCCTCAATACTCAATCTTTAATCCTCTGTCCTCAATCCTCAATCTTCAATCTTCAATCATCAACCCGCTATCCTCAATCCTCAATCCTCAATCCTCAGTCCTCAATCCGCAACCTTCAATCCTCAATACTCAATATTCAATCCTCGATACTCAATCCTCAACACTCAGTCCTCATTCTTCAATCCTCAATAACCAATCCTCAGTCTTCAATCCTCATTCCTCAATCCTCAATTCTCAATCCTCAATCCTCAATCCTCAGACCTCAAACATCAATACTCAACCCTCAGTCCTCGTCCTCAATCCGCAACCCTCAATCCTCAATCCTCAATCTTCAATCATCAATATTCAATCTTCAATACTCAATCCTCAATCCTCAATCCTCATTCCTCAATCCTCAATGTTCAATCCCCGATACCCAATCCTCAATCTTCAATCCTCAATCCTCAATCCTCAATCCTCAAACCTCAATCCGCAATCCTCAGTCCTCAATCCTCAATCCTCAATACTCAATCCTCAATCCTCAATCCTCAATATTCAATCGACAATACTCAATCTTCAGTCCTTAATTCTCAATACTCAATCCTCAATAATCAGACCTCAACCATCAATACTGAACCCCCAGTCCTTGTCCTCAATCCACAACCCTCAATCCTCAATCCTCAATGTTCAATCATCAATATTCAATATTCAGTCCTCAATCCTCAATCCTCAATCCTCAATCCTCAATCCTCAATGTTCAATCCGCAATACCCAATCCTGAATCTTCAATCCTCAATCCTCAATCCTCAATCCCCAATCCTCAATCTTCAATCCTCAGTCCTCAAACCTCAATCCTGAATCCTCAATCCTGAATCCTCAATCTTCAGACCTCAGTCCTCAACAATCAGTTGTCAATTCTCAATCCTCAATGGAATATCATCAGTTCACAGTTTTCAATACACAATACTCAATCTGCAATCTTTAAATCTCTACCCACAAACATCAATTCTCATCACTCAAACCTCAACACTCAGTCCCCAATCCTCAATCATCAATCCTCAATCCTCAATCCCCAATCCTCAATCCTCAACCTTCAATCGTCAATACTCAATCATCAATCCTCAAACCTCAATCCTCAATTCGCATTCCTCAACCCTCAATCGTCAGTCTTCAAACCTCAATACTCAATCTTCAATCCTCAATCCTCAATCCTCAATCCTCAATCCTCAATCCTCATCCTTCAATCCTCAATACCCAATCCTCAATCTTCAATCCTCAATCCTCAATCCTCAATTCTCAATCCTCAGTCCTCAGTCCTCGGTCCTTAAACCTCAATCCTCAACCCCCAGCCCTCATCCGCAATCCTCAATCCTCAATCCTCAATCCTCAATCCTCAATCCTCAATCTTCAACCCTCAACACTCAGTCCTCCATGTTCAAACCTCAATCCTCAATTCTCAATCTTCAATCCTCAATACTCAATCTTCAATCCTCAATCCTCAATACTCAATCCTCAATCCTCAATCCACAATCCTCAATCACCAATCCTCAATCTTCAACCCTCAACACTCAGTCCTCAATGTTCAAACCTCAATCCTCAACTCTCAATCTTCAATCCTCAACACTCAATCCTCAATCCTCAATCATCAATCCTCAATCTTCAATCCTCAATACTCAATCCTCAATCCTCAGTCCTCAAACTTCAATCCTGAATCCTCAATCCTGAATCCTCAATCTTCAGACCTCAGTCCTCAACAATCAGTTGTCAATTCTCAATCCTCAATAGAATATCATCAATTCACAGTTTTCAATACACAATACTCAATCTGCAATCTTTAAATCTGTATCCACAAACACGAATTCTAATCACTCAACCCTCAATACTCAGTCCCCAAACCTCAATCTTCTATCCTCAACCCTCAATCCTCAATCCACAATCCTCAATCTTCAATCCGCAATCCTCAATCCTCAATCCTCAATCCTCAATCCTCAATCCTCAATCTTCAATCCTCAAAACTCAACCTTCGATCCTCAATCCTCAATCCTCAGTCCTCAATACTCATTCTTCAATCCTCAATACCCAAACCTCAATCTTCAATCCTCAATCCTCAATCCTCAATCCTCAACCCTCAATTCTCAATCCTCAGACCTCAAACATCAATACTCAACCCTCAGTCCTCGTCCTCATACCACAACGCTCAATCCTCAATCCTCAATCTTCAATCATCAACATTCAATCTTCAGTCCTCAATCCTCAATCCTCAATCCTCAATTCTCATTCCTCAATGTTCAATCAGCAATACCCAATCCTCAATCTTCAATCCTCAATCCTCAATCCTCAATCCTCGCTCCTCAATCCTCAATCCTCGGACCTCAAACCTCAGTCCTGAATCCTCAATCCTGAATCCTCAATCTTCTGACCTCAGTCCTCAACAATCAGTTGTCATTTCTCAATCCTCAATAGAATATCATCAATTCACAGTTTTCAATACTCAATACTGAATCTGTAATCTTTAAATCTCTACCCACAAACATCAATTCTCATCACTCAAACCTCAACACTCAGTCCCCAATCCTCAATCATCAATCCTCAATCCTCAATCCCCAATCCTCAATCCTCAATCTTCAATCGTCAATACTCAATCATCAATCCTCAAACCTCAATCCTCAATCCGCATTCCTCAACCCTCAATCGTCAGTCTTCAAACCTCAATACTCAATCTTCAATCCTCAATCCTCAATCCTCAATCCTCAATCCTCAATCCTCATCCTTCAATCCTCAATACCCAATCCTCAATCTTCAATCCTCAATCCTCAATCCTCAATTCTCAATCCTCAGTCCTCAGTCCTCAGTCCTTAAACCTCAATCCTCAACCCCCAGCCCTCATCCTCAATCCTCAATCCTCAATCCTCAATCCTCAATCCTCAATCCTCAATCTTCAACCCTCAACACTCAGTCCTCCATGTTCAAACCTCAATCCTCAATTCTCAATCTTCAATCCTCAATACTCAATCTTCAATCCTCAATCCTCAATACTCAATCCTCAATCCTCAATCCACAATCCTCAATCACCAATCCTCAATCTTCAATACTCAATCCTCAATCCTCAATCCTCAATACTCAATCCTCAATCCTCAATCATCAATCCTCAATCTTCAATCCTCAATACTCAATCTTTAATCCTCAGTCCTCAATCCTCAATCTTCAATCTTCAATTCTCAACCCGCAATCCTCAATCCTCAATCCTCAATCCTCAGTCCTCAATCCGCAATCTTCAATCCTCAATACTCAATCTTCAATCCTCAATACTCAATCCTCAACCCTCAGTCCTCATTCTTCAATCCTCAATAACCAATCCTCAGTCTTCATTCCTCATTCCTCAATCCTCAATTCTCAATCCTCAATCCTCAATCCTCAGACCTCAAACATCAATACTCAACCCTCAGTCCTCGTCCTCAATCCGCAACCCTCAATCCTCAATCCTCAATCTTCAATCATCAATATTCAGTCTTCAATACTCAATCCTCAACCCTCAATCCTCAATCCTCAATCCTCAATCCTCAATGTTCAATCCGAAATACCCAATCCTCAATCCTCAATCCTCAATCCTCAATCCTCAATCCTCAATCCTCAATCCTCAATCCTCAATCCTCAGTCCTCAAACCTCAATCCTGAAACCTCAATCCTGAATCCTCAATCTTCAGAACTCAGTCCTCAACAATCAGTTGTCAATTCTCAATCCTCAATAGAATATCATGAATTCACAGTTTTCAATACTCAATACTCAATCTGCAATCTTTAAATCTCTATCCACAAGCACCAATTCTCATCACTCAACCCTCAACACTCAGTCCCCAATCTTCAATATTCAATCCTCAATCCTCAATCCTCAATCCTCAATCCTCAACCTTCAATCCTCAATACTCAATCATCAATACTCAATCCTCAATCCTCAATACTCATCCTTCAATCCTCAACACCCAATCCTCAATCTTCAATCCTCAATCCTCAATCCTCAATTCTCAATCCTCAACCCTCAGTCCTCAGTCCTTAAACCTCAATCCTCAACCCTCAGCCCTCATCCTCAATCCTGAATCCTCAATCCTCAATCCTCAATCCTCAATCTTCAACCCTCAACACTCAGTCCTCAATGTTCAAACCTCAATCCTCAACTCTCAATCTTCAATCCTCAATACTCAATCCTCAATCCTCAATCATCAATCCTCAATCTTCAATCCTCAATACTCAATCCTCAATCCTCAGTCCTCAAACCTCAATCCTGAAACCTCAATCCAGAATCCTCAATCTTCAGAACTCAGTCCTCAACAATCAGTTGTCAATTCTCAATCCTCAATAGAATATCATGAATTCACAGTTTTCAATACTCAATACTCAATCTGCAATCTTTAAATCTGTATCCACAAACACGAATTCTCATCACTCAACCCTCAACACTCAGTCCCCAATCTTCAATATTCAATCCTCAATCCTCAAACCTCAATCTTCTATCCTCAACCCTCAATCCTCAATCCACAATCCTCAATCTTCAATCCTCAATACTCAATCATCAATCCGCAATTCTCAATCGTCAATCTTCAATCCTCAATACTCAATCTTCAATCCTCAATCCTCAATCCTCACTCCTCAAACCTCAATTCTGAATCCTCAATCCTGAATCCTCAATCTTCAGCCCTCAGTCCTGAACAATCAGGTGACAATCCTCAATCCTCAATAGAGTATCCACAACTCACAGCTTTCAATACTCAATACTCAATCTGCAATCTTCAATACTCAATCTTTAATCCTTAATCCTCAATCCTTAACCTTCAATCCTCAATCCTCAATACTCAATCCTCATCCCTCAATCCTCAATCATCAATCCTCAATCTTCAATCCTCCATAATCAATCTTTAATCCTCAGTCCTCAATCCTCAATCTTCAATCTTCAATCCTGAACCCGCAATCCTCAATCCTCAATACTCAATCCTCAGTCCTCAATCCGCAATCTTCAATCCTCAATACTCAATCTTCAATCCTCAATACTCAATCCTCAACCCTCAGTCCTCATTCTTCAATCCTCAATAACCAATCCTCAGTCTTCAATCCTCATTCCTCAATCCTCAATTCTCAATCCTCAATCCTCAATCCTCAGACTTCAAACATCAATACTCAACCCTCAGTCCTCGTCCTCAATCCGCAACCCTCAATCCTCAATCCGCAATCTTCAATCATCAATTCTCAATCCTCAATCCTCAATACTCAAACCTCAATCCTCAATCATCAATCCTCAATCTTCAATCCTCAATACTCAATCTTTAATCCTCAGTCCTCAATCCTCAATCTTCAATCTTCAATCCTCAACCCGCAATCCTCAATCCTCAATCCTCAATCCTCAGTCCTCAATCCGCAATCATCAATCCTCAATACTCAATCTTCAATCCTCAATACTCAATCCTCAACCCTCAGTCCTCATTCTTCAATCCTCAATAACCAATCCTCAGTCTTCAATCCTCATTCCTCAATCCTCAATTCTAAATCCTCAATCCTCAATCCTCAGACCTCAAACATCAATACTCAACCCTCAGTCCTCGTCCTCAATCCGCAACCCTCAATCCTCAGTCCTCAATCTTCAATCATCAATATTCAATCTTCAATACTCAATCCTCAACCCTCAATCCTCAATCCTCAATCCTCAATCCTCAATCCTCAATGTTCAATTCGCGATACCCAATCCTCAATCTTCAATCCTCAATCCTCAATCCTCAATCCTCAATCCTCAATCCTCAATCTTCAATCATCAATTCTCAATCCTCAATCCTCAATACTCAATCCTCAATCCTCAATCATCAATCCTCAATCTTCAATCCTCAATACTCAATCTTTAATCCTCAGTCCTCAATCCTCAATCTTCAATCTTCAATCCTCAACCCGCAATCCTCAATCCTCAATCCTCAATCCTCAGTCCTCAATCGGCAATCATCAATCCTCAATACTCAATCTTCAATCCTCAATACTCAATCCTCAACCCTCAGTCCTCATTCTTCAATCCTCAATAACCAATCCTCAGTCTTCAATCCTCGTTCCTCAATCCTCAATTCTCAATCCTCAATCCTCAATCCTCAGACCTCAAACATCAATACTCAACCCTCAGTACTCGTCCTCAATCCGCAACCCTCAATCCTCAGTCCTCAATTTCAATCACCAATATTCAATCTTCAATACTCAATCCTCAACCCTCAATCCTCAATCCTCAATCCTCAATCCTCAATGTTCAATCCTCGATACCCAATCCTCAATCTTCAATCCTCAATCCTCAATCCTCAATCCTCAATCCTCAATCCTCAATCCTCTGTCCTCAAACCACAATCCTGAATCCTCAATCCTGAATCCTCAATCTTCAGCCCTCAGTGCTCAACAATCAGTTGTCAATCCTCAATCCTCATTAGAATATCCTCAGTTCAGAGCTTTCCATACGCAATACTCAATCTGCAATCTTCAAATCTCTATCCATAAACATCAATTCTCATAACTCAACCCTCAACACTCAGTCACCAATCCTCAATCTTCAATACTCAATCCTCAACCCTCAATCCTCAACCCTCAATCTTCAATCCTCAATACTCAATCTTCAATCCTCGATCCTCAAACCTCAATCCTCAGTCCTCAAACCTCAATTCTGAATCCTCGATCCTGAACCCTCAACCTCCAGCCCTCAGTCCTGAACAATCAGGTGACAGTCTTCAATCCCCAATAGAATATCATCAATTCACAGTTTACAATACTCAATACTCAACCTGCAATCTTCAAATCTCTATCCACAAACATCATTTCTCATCACTCAACACTCAGTCCTCAATGTTCAATCCTCAATCCTCAATCTTAAATCCTCAATCCTCAATCCTCAATTCTCAATCCTCAATCCTCAGTCCTCAGTCCTTAAACCTCAACCCTCAAACCTCAATCCTCAATCCTCAATCCTCAATCCTCAATCCTCAATCCTCAACACTCAATCGCCAGTCCTCAAACCTCAATATTCAATCTTCAATCCTCAATCCTCAATCCTCATCCTTCAATCTTCAATACTCAATCCTCAATCCTCAATCCTCAATCCTCAATCCTCAATCCTCAATCCTCAATCCTCAATCCTCAATCATCAATCCTCAATCTTCAATCCTCAATACTCAATCTTTAATCCTCAATCTTCGTTCCTCAATCCTCAATCCTCAACCCTCAATCCTCAATCCTCAGACCTCAAACATCAAAACTCAACCCTCAGTCCTCGTCCTCAATCCACAACGCTCAATCCTCAATCCTCAATTTTCAATCATCAACATTCAATCTTCAGTCCTCAATCCTCAATCCTCAATCCTCAATCCTCACTCCTCAATGCTCAATCCTCAGTCCTCAAACCTCAATCCTGAATCCTCAATCCTGAGTCCTCAATCTTCAGACCTCAGTCCTCAACAATCAGTTGTCAATTCTCAATCCTCAATAGAATATCATCAATTCACAGTTTTCAATACTCAATACTGAATCTGTATTCTTTAAATCTCTATCCACAAACATCAATCCTCAATCCTCAATCCTCAATCCTCAATCCTCAATCTTCAATCCTCAATACTCAATGTTCAATCCTCGATACCCAATCCTCAATCTTCAATCCTCAATCCTCAATCCTCAATCCTCAAACCTCAATCCTCAATCCTCAGTCCTCAATCCTCAATCCTCAATACTCAATCCTCAATCCTCAATCTTCAATCCTCAATACTCAATCTTTAATCCTCAGTCCTCAATCCTCAATCTTCAATCTTCAATCATCATCCCGCAATCCTCAATCCTCAATCCTCAATCCTCAGTCCTCAATCCGCAACCTTCAATCCACAATACTCAATATTCAATCCTCAATACTCAATCCTCAACCCTCAGTCCTCATTCTTCAATCCTCAATAACCAATCCTCAGTCTTCAATCCTCATTCCTCAATCCTCAATTCTCAATCCTCAATCCTCAATCCTCAGACCTCAAACATCAATACTCAACCCTCAGTCCTCGTCCTCAATCCGCAACCCTCAATCCTCAATCCTCAATATTCAATCATCAATATTCAATCTTCAATACTCAATCCTCAATCCTCAATCCTCATTCCTCAATCCTCAATGTTCAATCCTCGATACCCAATCCTCAATCTTCAATCCTCAATCCTCAATCCTCAATCCTCAATCCTGAATCCTCAATCCTGAATCCTCAATCTTCAGACCTCAGTCCTCAACAATCAGTTGTCAATTCTCAATCCTCAATAGAATATCATCAATTCACAGTTTTCAATACACAATACTCAATCTGCAATCTTTAAATCTCTATCCACAAACACCAATTCTCATCACTCAACCCTCAATACTCAGTCCCCAAACTTCAATCTTCTATCCTCAACCATCAATCCTCAATCCTCAATCCTCAATCTTCAATCCTCAATACTCAATCATCAATCCGCAATCCTCAATCGTCAATCTTCAATCCTCAATACTCAATCTTCAATCCTCAATCCTCAATCCTCACTCCTCAAACCTCAATTCTGAATCCTCAATCCTGAATCCTCAATCTTCAGCCCTCAGTCGTGAACAATCAGGTGACAATCCTCAATCCTCAATAGAATATCCTCAATTCACAGTTTTCAATACTCAATACTCAATCTGCAATCTTCAATACTCAATCTTTAATCCTTAATCCTCAATCCTTAATCTTCAATCCTCAATCCTCAATACTCAATCCTCATCCCTCAATCCTCAATCCTCAATCATCAATCCTCAATCTTCAATACTCAATCCTCAACCCTCAATCCTCAATCCTCAATCCTCAATACTCAATCATCAATCCTCAATCTTCAATCCTCAATACTCAATCTTTAATCCTCAATCCTCAATCCTCAATCCTCAATCCGCAATCCTCAATCCTCAATCCTCAATCCTCAATCCTCAATCCTCAATCTTCAATCCTCAAAGCTCAACCTTCGATCCTCAATCCTCAATCCTCAATCCTCAAACCTCATTCTTCAATCCTCAATACCCAAACCACAATCTACAATCCTCAATCCTCAATCCTCAATCCTCAACCCTCAATCCTCAATCCTCAGTCCTCAAACCACAATCCTGAATCCTCAATCCTGAATCCTCAATCTTCAGCCCTCAGTCCTCAACAATCAGTTGTCAACCCTCAATCCTCACTAGAATATCCTCAGTTCAGAGCTTTCAATACGCAATACTCAATCTGCAATCTTCAAATCTGTATCCATAAACATCAATTCTCTTCACTCAACCCTCAACACTCAGTCCCCAATCCTCAATCTTCAATCCTCAATCCTCAATCCCCAATCCTCACTCCTCAATCCTCAATCCTCAGTCCTCAAACCTCAATCCTGAATCCTCAATCCTGAATCCTCAATCTTCAGCCCTCAGTCCTCAACAATCAGGTGACAATCCTCAATCCTCAATAGAATATCCTTAATTCACAGTTTTCAATACTCAATACTCAATCTAAAATCTTCAAATCACTATCCACAAACATCAATTCTCATCACTCAACCCTCAACACTCAGTCCTCAATGTTCAATCCTCAATCCTCAATTCTCAATCTTCAATCCTCAATACTCAATCTTTAATCCTCAATCCTCAATGCTCAATCTTCAATCCTCAATCCCCAATACTCAATCCTCAACCCTCAATCCTCAATCCTCAATCATCAATCCCCAATCTTCAATACTCAATCCTCAATCCTCAATCCTCAATACTCAATCCTCAATCCTCAATCATCAATCCTCAATCTTCAATCCTCAATACTCAATCTTTAATCCTCAGTCCTCAATCCTCAATCTTCAATCTTCAATCCTCAGTCCTCAAACCACAATCCTGAATCCTCAATCCTGAATCCTCAATCTTCAGCCCTCAGTCCTCAACAATCAGTTGTCAATCCTCAATCCTCACTAGAATATCCTCAGTTCAGAGCTTTCCATACGCAATACTCAATCTGCAATCTTCAAATCTGTATCCATAAACATCAATTCTCTTCACTCAACCCTCAACACTCAGTCCCCAATCCTCAATCTTCAATCCTCAATCCTCAATCCTCAATCCTCACTCCTCAATCCTCAATCCTCAGTCCTCAAACCTCAATCCTGAATCCTCAATCCTGAATCCTCAATCTTCAGCCCTCAGTCCTCAACAATCAGGTGACAATCCTCAATCCTCAATAGAATATCCTTAATTCACAGTTTTCAATACTCAATACTCACTCTAAAATCTTCAAATCACTATCCACAAACATCAATTCTCATCACTCAGCCCTCAACACTCAGTCCTCAATGTTCAATCCTCAATCCTCAATTCTCAATCTTCAATCCTCAATACTCAATCTTTAATCCTCAATCCTCAATCCTCAATCTTCAATCCTCAATCCCCGATACTCAGTCCTCAACCCTCAATCCTCAATCCTCAATCATCAACCCTCAATCTTCAATACTCAATCCCCAATCCTCAATCCTCAATACTCAATCCTCAATCCTCAATCATCAATCCTCAATCTTCAATCCTCAATACTCAATCTTTAATCCTCAGTCCTCAATCATCAATCATCAATCTTCAATCCTCAACTCGCAATCCTCAATCCTCAATCCTCAATCCTCAGTCCTCAATCCGCAATCTTCAATCCTCAATACTCAATCTTCAATCCTCAATCCTCAATACTCAACCCTCAGTCCTCATTCTTCAATCCTCAATAACCAATCCTCAATCTTCAATCCTCATTCCTCAATCCTCAATTCTCAATCCTCAATACTCAATCCTCAATGCTCAATCATCAATCCTCAATCGTCAATCCTCAATACTCAATCTTTAATCCTCACTCCTCAATCCTCAATCTTCAATCTTCAATCCTCAACCCGCAATCCTCAATCCTCAATCCTCAATCCTCAGTCCTCAATCCGCAATCTTCAATCCTCAATACTCAATCTTCAATCCTCAATCCTCAATCCTCAACCCTCAGTCCTCATTCTTCAATCCTCAATAACCAATCCTCAATCTTCAATCCTCAGTCCTCAATCCTCAATCTTCAACCCTCAACACTCAGTCCTTAATGTTCAAACATCAATCCTCAATTCTCAATCTTCAATCCTCAATACTCAATCTTCAATCCTCAATCCTCAATACTCAATCCTCAATCCTCAATCCACAATCCTCAATCATCAATCCTCAATCTTCAATACTCAATCCTCAATCCTCAATCCTCAATACTCAATCCTCAATCCTCAATCCGCAACACTCAATCCTCAATCCTCAATCTTCAATCATCAATATTCAATCTTCAATACTCAATCCTCAATCCTCAATCCTCATTCCTCAATCCTCAATGTTCAATCCTCGATACCCAATCCTCAATCTTCAATCCTCAATCCTCAATCCTCAATCCTCAAACCTCAATCCTCAATCCTCAGTCCTCAATCCTCAATCCTCAATACTCAATCTTCAATCCTCAATACTCAATCTTCAGTCCTCAATTCTCAATACTCAATCCTTAATAATCAGACCTCAACCATCAATACTGAACCCCCAGTCCTTGTCCTCAATCCACAACCCTCAATCCTCAATCCTCAATGTTCAATAATCAATATTCAATATTCAGTCCTCAATCCTCAATCCTCAATCCTCAATCCTCAATCCTCAATGTTCAATCCGCAATACCCAATCCTGAATCTTCAATCCTCAATCCTCAATCCTCAATCCCCAATCCTCAATCCTCAAGCCTCAGTCCTCAAACCTCAATCCTGAATCCTCAATCCTGAATCCTCAATCTTCAGACCTCAGTCCTCAACAATCAGTTGTCAATTCTCAATCCTCAATAGAATATCATCAATTCACAGTTTTCAATACACAATACTCAATCTGCAATCTTTAAATCTCTATCCACAAACACCAATTCTCATCACTCAACCCTCAATACTCAGTCCCCAAACTTCAATCTTCTATCCTCAACCCTCAATCCTCAATCCTCAATCCTCAATCTTCAATCCTCAATACTCAATCATCAATACCCAAACCACAATCTACAATCCTCAATCCTCAATCCTCAATCCTCAACCCTCAATCCTCAATCCTCAGACCTCAAACATCAATACTCAACCCTCAGTCCTCGTCCTCATTCCACAACGCTCAATCCTCAATCCTCAATCTTCAATCATCAACATTCAATCTTCAGTCCTCAATCCTCAATCCTCAATCCTCAATCCTCAATCCTCATTCCTCAAAGTTCAATCAGCAATACGCAATCCTCAATCTTCAATCATCAATCCTCAATCCTCAATCCTCGCTCCTCAATCCTCAATCCTCAGACCTCAAACCTCAATCCTGAATCCTCAATCCTGAATCCTCAATCTTCAGACCTCAGTCCTCAACAATCAGTTGTCAATTCTCAATCCTCAATAGAATATCATCAATTCACAATTTTCAGTGCACAATACTCAATCTGCAATCTTTAAATCTCTATCCACAAACACCAATTCTCATCACTCAACCCTCAATACTCAGTCCCCAAACCTCAATCTTCTATCCTCAACCCTCAATCCTCAATCCTCAATCGTCAATGTTCAATCTTCGATACCCAATCCTCAATCTTCAATCCTCAATCCTCAATCCTCAATCCTCAAACCTCAATCCTCAATCCTCAATCCTCACTCCTCAATGCTCAATCCTCAGTCCTCAAACCTCAATCCTGAATCCTCAATCCTGAATCCTCAATCTTCAGACCTCAGTCCTCAACAATCAGTTGTCAATTCTCAATCCTCAATAGAATATCATCAATTCACAGTTTTCAATACTCAATACTGTATCTGTATTCTTTAAATCTCTATCCACAAACATCAATTCTCATCACTCAAACCTCAACACTCAGTCCCCAATCCTCAATCATCAATCCTCAATTCTCAATCCTCAATCCTCAATCCTCAATCTTCAATCCTCAATACTCAATCTTCAATCCTCAAACCTCAATCCTCAATCCTCAATCCTCAACCCTCAACCGTTAGTCTTCAATCCTCAATACTCAATCTTCAATCCTCAATCCTCAATCCTCAATCCTCAATCCTCAAACCTCATCCTTCAATCCTCAATACCCAGTCCTCAATCTTCAATCCTCAATCCTCAATTCTCAATTCTCAATCCTCAATCCTGAGTCCTCAGTCCTGAAACCTCAATCCTCAACCCTCAGCCCTCATCCTCAATCCTCAATCCTCAATCCTCAATCCTCAATCCTCAATCTTCAACCCTCAACACTCAGTCCTCAATGTTCAAACCTCAATCCACAATTATCAATCTTCAATCCTCAATCCTCAATCCTCAACCCTCAGTCCTCATTCTTCAATCCTCAATAACCAATCCTCAATCTTCAATCCTCATTCCTCAATCCTCAATTCTCAATCCTCAATCCTCAATCCTCAGACCTCAAACATCAATACTCAACCCTCAGTCCTCGTCCTCAATCCGCAACCCTCAATCCTCAATCCTCAATCCTCAATCCTCAATACTCAATGTTCAATCCTCGATACCCAATCCTCAATCTTCAGTCCTCAATCCTCAATCCTCAATCCTCAATCCTCAATCCTCAATCCTCACTCCTCAATCCTCAATCCTCAGTCCTCAAACCTCAATCCTGAATCCTCAATCCTGAATCCTCAATCTTCAGCCCTCAGTCCTCAACAATCAGGTGACAATCCTCAATCCTCAATAGAATATCCTTAATTCACAGTTTTCAATACTCAATACTCACTCTAAAATCTTCAAATCACTATCCACAAACATCAATTCTCATCACTCAGCCCTCAACACTCAGTCCTCAATGTTCAATCCTCAATCCTCAATTCTCAATCTTCAATCCTCAATACTCAATCTTTAATCCTCAATCCTCAATCCTCAATCTTCAATCCTCAATCCCCAATACTCAATCCTCAACCCTCAATCCTCAATCCTCAATCATCAATCCTCAATCTTCAATACTCAATCCCCAATCCTCAATCCTCAATACTCAATCCTCAATCCTCAATCATCAATCCTCAATCTTCAATCCTCAATACTCAATCTTTAATCCTCAGTCCTCAATCCTCAATCATCAATCTTCAATCCTCAACTCGCAATCCTCAATCCTCAATCCTCAATCCTCAGTCCTCAATCCGCAATCTTCAATCCTCAATACTCAATCTTCAATCCTCAATCCTCAATCCTCAACCCTCAGTCCTCATTCTTCAATCCTCAATAACCAATCCTCAATCTTCAATCCTCATTCCTCAATCCTCAATTCTCAATCCTCAATACTCAATCCTCAATGCTCAATCATCAATCCTCAATCGTCAATCCTCAATACTCAATCTTTAATCCTCACTCCTCAATCCTCAATCTTCAATCTTCAATCCTCAACCCGCAATCCTCAATCCTCAATCCTCAATCCTCAGTCCTCAATCCGCAATCTTCAATCCTCAATACTCAATCTTCAATCCTCAATCCTCAATCCTCAACCCTCAGTCCTCATTCTTCAATCCTCAATAACCAATCCTCAATCTTCAATCCTCAGTCCTCAATCCTCAATCTTCAACCCTCAACACTCAGTCCTTAATGTTCAAACATCAATCCTCAATTCTCAATCTTCAATCCTCAATACTCAATCTTCAATCCTCAATCCTCAATACTCAATCCTCAATCCTCAATCCACAATCCTCAATCATCAATCCTCAATCTTCAATACTCAATCCTCAATCCTCAATCCTCAATACTCAATCCTCAATCCTCAATCCGCAACACTCAATCCTCAATCCTCAATCTTCAATCATCAATATTCAATCTTCAATACTCAATCCTCAATCCTCAATCCTCATTCCTCAATCCTCAATGTTCAATCCTCGATACCCAATCCTCAATCTTCAATCCTCAATCCTCAATCCTCAATCCTCAAACCTCAATCCTCAATCCTCAGTCCTCAATCCTCAATCCTCAATACTCAATCTTCAATCCTCAATACTCAATCTTCAGTCCTCAATTCTCAATACTCAATCCTTAATAATCAGACCTCAACCATCAATACTGAACCCCCAGTCCTTGTCCTCAATCCACAACCCTCAATCCTCAATCCTCAATGTTCAATAATCAATATTCAATATTCAGTCCTCAATCCTCAATCCTCAATCCTCAATCCTCAATCCTCAATGTTCAATCCGCAATACCCAATCCTGAATCTTCAATCCTCAATCCTCAATCCTCAATCCCCAATCCTCAATCCTCAAGCCTCAGTCCTCAAACCTCAATCCTGAATCCTCAATCCTGAATCCTCAATCTTCAGACCTCAGTCCTCAACAATCAGTTGTCAATTCTCAATCCTCAATAGAATATCATCAATTCACAGTTTTCAATACACAATACTCAATCTGCAATCTTTAAATCTCTATCCACAAACACCAATTCTCATCACTCAACCCTCAATACTCAGTCCCCAAACTTCAATCTTCTATCCTCAACCCTCAATCCTCAATCCTCAATCCTCAATCTTCAATCCTCAATACTCAATCATCAATACCCAAACCACAATCTACAATCCTCAATCCTCAATCCTCAATCCTCAACCCTCAATCCTCAATCCTCAGACCTCAAACATCAATACTCAACCCTCAGTCCTCGTCCTCATTCCACAACGCTCAATCCTCAATCCTCAATCTTCAATCATCAACATTCAATCTTCAGTCCTCAATCCTCAATCCTCAATCCTCAATCCTCAATCCTCATTCCTCAAAGTTCAATCAGCAATACGCAATCCTCAATCTTCAATCATCAATCCTCAATCCTCAATCCTCGCTCCTCAATCCTCAATCCTCAGACCTCAAACCTCAATCCTGAATCCTCAATCCTGAATCCTCAATCTTCAGACCTCAGTCCTCAACAATCAGTTGTCAATTCTCAATCCTCAATAGAATATCATCAATTCACAATTTTCAATGCACAATACTCAATCTGCAATCTTTAAATCTCTATCCACAAACACCAATTCTCATCACTCAACCCTCAATACTCAGTCCCCAAACCTCAATCTTCTATCCTCAACCCTCAATCCTCAATCCTCAATCGTCCATGTTCAATCTTCGATACCCAATCCTCAATCTTCAATCCTCAATCCTCAATCCTCAATCCTCAAACCTCAATCCTCAATCCTCAATCCTCACTCCTCAATGCTCAATCCTCAGTCCTCAAACCTCAATCCTGAATCCTCAATCCTGAATCCTCAATCTTCAGACCTCAGTCCTCAACAATCAGTTGTCAATTCTCAATCCTCAATAGAATATCATCAATTCACAGTTTTCAATACTCAATACTGTATCTGTATTCTTTAAATCTCTATCCACAAACATCAATTCTCATCACTCAAACCTCAACACTCAGTCCCCAATCCTCAATCATCAATCCTCAATTCTCAATCCTCAATCCTCAATCCTCAATCTTCAATCCTCAATACTCAATCTTCAATCCTCAAACCTCAATCCTCAATCCTCAATCCTCAACCCTCAACCGTTAGTCTTCAATCCTCAATACTCAATCTTCAATCCTCAATCCTCAATCCTCAATCCTCAATCCTCAAACCTCATCCTTCAATCCTCAATACCCAGTCCTCAATCTTCAATCCTCAATCCTCAATTCTCAATTCTCAATCCTCAATCCTGAGTCCTCAGTCCTGAAACCTCAATCCTCAACCCTCAGCCCTCATCCTCAATCCTCAATCCTCAATCCTCAATCCTCAATCCTCAATCTTCAACCCTCAACACTCAGTCCTCAATGTTCAAACCTCAATCCACAATTATCAATCTTCAATCCTCAATCCTCAATCCTCAACCCTCAGTCCTCATTCTTCAATCCTCAATAACCAATCCTCAATCTTCAATCCTCATTCCTCAATCCTCAATTCTCAATCCTCAATCCTCAATCCTCAGACCTCAAACATCAATACTCAACCCTCAGTCCTCGTCCTCAATCCGCAACCCTCAATCCTCAATCCTCAATCCTCAATCCTCAATACTCAATGTTCAATCCTCGATACCCAATCCTCAATCTTCAGTCCTCAATCCTCAATCCTCAATCCTCAATCCTCAATCCTCAATCCTCACTCCTCAATCCTCAATCCTCAGTCCTCAAACCTCAATCCTGAATCCTCAATCCTGAATCCTCAATCTTCAGCCCTCAGTCCTCAACAATCAGGTGACAATCCTCAATCCTCAATAGAATATCCTTAATTCACAGTTTTCAATACTCAATACTCACTCTAAAATCTTCAAATCACTATCCACAAACATCAATTCTCATCACTCAGCCCTCAACACTCAGTCCTCAATGTTCAATCCTCAATCCTCAATTCTCAATCTTCAATCCTCAATACTCAATCTTTAATCCTCAATCCTCAATCCTCAATCTTCAATCCTCAATCCCCAATACTCAATCCTCAACCCTCAATCCTCAATCCTCAATCATCAATCCTCAATCTTCAATACTCAATCCCCAATCCTCAATCCTCAATACTCAATCCTCAATCCTCAATCATCAATCCTCAATCTTCAATCCTCAATACTCAATCTTTAATCCTCAGTCCTCAATCCTCAATCATCAATCTTCAATCCTCAACTCGCAATCCTCAATCCTCAATCCTCAATCCTCAGTCCTCAATCCGCAATCTTCAATCCTCAATACTCAATCTTCAATCCTCAATCCTCAATCCTCAACCCTCAGTCCTCATTCTTCAATCCTCAATAACCAATCCTCAATCTTCAATCCTCATTCCTCAATCCTCAATTCTCAATCCTCAATACTCAATCCTCAATGCTCAATCATCAATCCTCAATCGTCAATCCTCAATACTCAATCTTTAATCCTCACTCCTCAATCCTCAATCTTCAATCTTCAATCCTCAACCCGCAATCCTCAATCCTCAATCCTCAATCCTCAGTCCTCAATCCGCAATCTTCAATCCTCAATACTCAATCTTCAATCCTCAATCCTCAATCCTCAACCCTCAGTCCTCATTCTTCAATCCTCAATAACCAATCCTCAATCTTCAATCCTCAGTCCTCAATCCTCAATCTTCAACCCTCAACACTCAGTCCTTAATGTTCAAACCTCAATCCTCAATTCTCAATCTTCAATCCTCAATACTCAATCTTCAATCCTCAATCCTCAATACTCAATCCTCAATCCTCAATCCACAATCCTCAATCATCAATCCTCAATCTTCAATACTCAATCCTCAATCCTCAATCCTCAATACTCAATCCTCAATCCTCAATCCGCAACACTCAATCCTCAATCCTCAATCTTCATTCATCAATATTCAATCTTCAATACTCAATCCTCAATCCTCAATCCTCATTCCTCAATCCTCAATGTTCAATCCTCGATACCCAATCCTCAATCTTCAATCCTCAATCCTCAATCCTCAATCCTCAAACCTCAATCCTCAATCCTCAGTCCTCAATCCTCAATCCTCAATACTCAATCTTCAATCCCCAATACTCAATCTTCAGTCCTCAATTCTCAATACTCAATCCTCAATAATCAGACCTCAACCATCAATACTGAACCCCCAGTCCTTGTCCTCAATCCACAACCCTCAATCCTCAATCCTCAATGTTCAATCATCAATATTCAATATTCAGTCCTCAATCCTCAATCCTCAATCCTCAATCCTCAATCCTCAATGTTCAATCCGCAATACCCAATCCTGAATCTTCAATCCTCAATCCTCAATCCTCAATCCCCAATCCTCAATCCTCAAGCCTCAGTCCTCAAACCTCAATCCTGAATCCTCAATCCTGAATCCTCAATCTTCAGACCTCAGTCCTCAACAATCAGTTGTCAATTCTCAATCCTCAATAGAATATCATCAATTCACAGTTTTCAATACACAATACTCAATCTGCAATCTTTAAATCTCTATCCACAAACACCAATTCTCATCACTCAACCCTCAATACTCAGTCCCCAAACTTCAATCTTCTATCCTCAACCTTCAATCCTCAATCCTCAATCCTCAATCTTCAATCCTCAATACTCAATCATCAATACCCAAACCGCAATCTACAATCCTCAATCCTCAATCCTCAATCCTCAACCCTCAATCCTCAATCCTCAGACCTCAAACATCAATACTCAACCCTCAGTCCTCGTCCTCATTCCACAACGCTCAATCCTCAATCCTCAATCTTCAATCATCAACATTCAATCTTCAGTCCTCAATCCTCAATCCTCAATCCTCAATCCTCAATCCTCATTCCTCAAAGTTCAATCAGCAATACGCAATCCTCAATCTTCAATCATCAATCCTCAATCCTCAATCCTCGCTCCTCAATCCTCAATCCTCAGACCTCAAACCTCAATCCTGAATCCTCAATCCTGAATCCTCAATCTTCAGACCTCAGTCCTCAACAATCAGTTGTCAATTCTCAATCCTCAATAGAATATCATCAATTCACAGTTTTCAATGCACAATACTCAATCTGCAATCTTTAAATCTCTATCCACAAACACCAATTCTCATCACTCAACCCTCAATACTCAGTCCCCAAACCTCAATCTTCTATCCTCAACACTCAATCCTCAATCCTCAATCCTCAATGTTCAATCCTCGATACCCAATCCTCAATCTTCAATCCTCAATCCTCAATCCTCAATCCTCAAACCTCAATCCTCAATCCTCAATCCTCACTCCTCAATGCTCAATCCTCAGTCCTCAAACCTCAATCCTGAATCCTCAATCCTGAATCCTCAATCTTCAGACCTCAGTCCTCAACAATCAGTTGTCAATTCTCAATCCTCAATAGAATATCATCAATTCACAGTTTTCAATACTCAATACTGTATCTGTATTCTTTAAATCTCTATACACAAACATCAATTCTCATCACTCAAACCTCAACACTCAGTCCCCAATCCTCAATCATCAATCCTCAATTCTCAATCCTCAATCCTCAATCCTCAATCTTCAATCCTCAATACTCAATCTTCAATCCTCAAACCTCAATCCTCAATCCTCAATCCTCAACCCTCAACCGTTAGTCTTCAATCCTCAATACTCAATCTTCAATCCTCAATCCTCAATCCTCAATCCTCAATCCTCAAACCTCATCCTTCAATCCTCAATACCCAGTCCTCAATCTTCAATCCTCAATCCTCAATTCTCAATTCTCAATCCTCAATCCTGAGTCCTCAGTCCTGAAACCTCAATCCTCAACCCTCAGCCCTCATCCTCAATCCTCAATCCTCAATCCTCAATCCTCAATCCTCAATATTCAACCCTCAACACTCAGTCCTCAATGTTCAAACCTCAATCCACAATTATCAATCTTCAATCCTCAATCCTCAATCCTCAACCCTCAGTCCTCATTCTTCAATCCTCAATAACCAATCCTCAATCTTCAATCCTCATTCCTCAATCCTCAATTCTCAATCCTCAATCCTCAATCCTCAGACCTCAAACATCAATACTCAACCCTCAGTCCTCGTCCTCAATCCGCAACCCTCAATCCTCAATCCTCAATCCTCAATCCTCAATCCTCAATCCTCAATCCTCAATCCTCAGTCCTCAAACCACAGTCCTGAATCCTCAATCCTGAATCCTCAATCTTCAGCCCTCAGTCCTCAACAATCAGTTGTCAATCCTCAATCCTCACTAGAATATCCTCAGTTCAGAGCTTTCCATACGCAATACTCAATCTGCAATCTTCAAATCTGTATCCATAAACATCAATTCTCTTCACTCAACCCTCAACACTCAGTCCCCAATCCTCAATCTTCAATTCTCAATCCTCAATCCTCAATCCTCACTCCTCAATCCTCAATCCTCAGTCCTCAAACCTCAATCCTGAATCCTCAATCCTGAATCCTCAATCTTCAGCCCTCAGTCCTCAACAATCAGGTGACAATCCTCAATCCTCAATAGAATATCCTTAATTCACAGTTTTCAATACTCAATACTCACTCTAAAATCTTCAAATCACTATCCACAAACATCAATTCTCATCACTCAGCCCTCAACACTCAGTCCTCAATGTTCAATCCTCAATCCTCAATTCTCAATCTTCAATCCTCAATACTCAATCTTTAATCCTCAATCCTCAATCCTCAATCTTCAATCCTCAATCCCCAATACTCAATCCTCAACCCTCAATCCTCAATCCTCAATCATCAATCCTCAATCTTCAATACTCAATCCTCAATCCTCAATCCTCAATACTCAATCCTCAATCCTCAATCATCAATCCTCAATCTTCAATCCTCAATACTCAATCTTTAATCCTCAGACCTCAATCCTCAATCTTCAATCTTCAATCCTCAACTCGCAATCCTCAATCCTCAATCCTCAATCCTCAGTCCTCAATCCGCAATCTTCAATCCTCAATACTCAATCTTCAATCCTCAATACTCAATCCTCAACCCTCAGTCCTCATTCTTCAATCCTCAATAACCAATCCTCAATCTTCAATCCTCATTCCTCAATCCTCAATTCTCAATCCTCAATACTCAATCCTCAATGCTCAATCATCAATCCTCAATCGTCAATCCTCAATACTCAATCTTTAATCCTCACTCCTCAATCCTCAATCTTCAATCTTCAATCCTCAACCCGCAATCCTCAATCATCAATCCTCAATCCTCAGTCCTCATTCCGCAATCTTCAATCCTCAATACTCAATCTTCAATCCTCAATCCTCAATCCTCAACCCTCAGTCCTCATTCTTCAATCCTCAATAACCAATCCTCAATCTTCAATCCTCAGTCCTCAATCCTCAATCTTCAACCCTCAACACTCAGTCCTTAATGTTCAAACCTCAATCCTCAATTCTCAATCTTCAATCCTCAATACTCAATCTTCAATCCTCAACCCTCAATCCTCAATCCTCAATCATCAATCCTCAATCTTCAATACTCAATCCTCAATCCTCAATCCTCAATACTCAATCCTCAATCCTCAATCATCAATCCTCAATCTTCAATCCTCAATACTCAATCTTTAATCCTCAGACCTCAATCCTCAATCTTCAATCTTCAATCCTCAACTCGCAATCCTCAATCCTCAATCCTCAATCCTCAGTCCTCAATCCGCAATCTTCAATCCTCAATACTCAATCTTCAATCCTCAATCCTCAATCCTCAACCCTCAGTCCTCATTCTTCAATCCTCAATAACCAATCCTCAATCTTCAATCCTCATTCCTCAATCCTCAATTCTCAATCCTCAATACACAATCCTCAACGCTCAATCATCAATCCTCAATCGTCAATCCTCAATACTCAATCTTTAATCCTCACTCCTCAATCCTCAATCTTCAATCTACAATCCTCAACCCGCAATCCTCAATCCTCAATCCTCAATCCTCAGTCCTCAATCCGCAATCTTCAATCCTCAATACTCAATCTTCAATCCTCAATCCTCAATCCTCAACCCTCAGTCCTCATTCTTCAATCCTCAATAACCAATCCTCAATCTTCAATCCTCAGTCCTCAATCCTCAATCTTCAACCCTCAACACTCAGTCCTTAATGTTCAAACCTCAATCCTCAATTCTCAATCTTCAATCCTCAATACTCAATCTTCAATCCTCAATCCTCAATACTCAATCCTCAATCCTCAATCCACAATCCTCAATCATCAATCCTCAATCTTCAATACTCAATCCTCAATCCTCAATCCTCAATACTCAATCCTCAATCCTCAATCCGCAACCCTCAATCCTCAATCCTCAATCTTCAATCATCAATATTCAATCTTCAATACTCAATCCTCAATCCTCAATCCTCATTCCTCAATCCTCAATGTTCAATCCTCGATACCCAATCCTCAATCTTCAATCCTCAATCCTCAATCCTCAATCCTCAAACCTCAATCCTCAATCCTCAGTCCTCAATCCCCAATCCTCAATACTCAATCTTCAATCCTCAATACTCAATCTTCAGTCCTCAATTCTCAATACTCAATCCTCAATAATCAGACCTCAACCATCAATACTGAACCCCCAGTCAATTTCCTCAATCCACAACCCTCAATCCTCAATCCTCAATGTTCAATCATCAATATTCAATATTCAGTCCTCAATCCTCAATCCTCAATCCTCAATCCTCAATGCTCAATGTTCAATCCGCAATACCCAATCCTGAATCTTCAATCCTCAATCCTCAATCCTCAATCCCCAATCCTCAATCCTCAATCCTCAGTCCTCAAACCTCAATCCTGAATCCTCAATCCTGAATCCTCAATCTTCAGACCTCAGTCCTCAACAATCAGTTGTCAATTCTCAATCCTCAATAGAATATCATCAATTCACAGTTTTCAATACACAATACTCAATCTGCAATCTTTAAATCACTATCCACAAACACCAATTCTCATCACTCAACCCTCAATACTCAGTCCCCAAACTTCAATCTTCTATCCTCAACCCTCAATCCTCAATCCTCAATCCTCAATCTTCAATCCTCAATACTCAATCATCAATCCGCAATCCTCAATCGTCAATCTTCAATCCTCAATACTCAATCTTCAATCCTCAATCCTCAATCCTCACTCCTCAAACCTCAATTCTGAATCCTCAATCCTGAATCCTCAATCTTCAGCCCTCAGTCGCGAACAATCAGGTGACAATCCTCAATCCTCAATAGAATATCCTCAATTCACAGTTTTCAATACTCAATACTCAATATGCAATCTTCAATACTCAATCTTTAATCCTTAATCCTCAGTCCTTAATCTTCAATCCTCAGTCCTCAATACACAATCCTCATCCCTCAATCCTCAATCCTCAATCATCAACCCTCAATCTTCAATACTCAATCCTCAACCCTCAATCCTCAATCCTCAATCCTCAATACTCAATCATCAATCCTCAATCTTCAATCCTCAATACTCAATCTTTAATCCTCAATCCTCAATCCTCAATCCTCAATCCGCAATCCTCAATCCTTAATCCTCAATACTCAGTCCTCAACCCTCAATACTCAGTCCCCAAACCTCAATCTTCTATCCTCAACCCTCAATCCTCAATCCTCAATCCTCAATGTTCAATCTTCGATACCCAATCCTCAATCTTCAATCCTGATTCCTCAATCCTCAATTCTCAATCCTCAATCCTCAATCCTCAGACATCAAACATCAATACTCAACCCTCAGTCCTCGTCCTCAATCCGCAACCCTCAATCCTCAATCCTCAATCCTCAATCCTCAATACTCAATGTTCAATCCTCGATACCCAATCCTCAATCTTCAGTCCTCAATCCTCAATCCTCAATCCTCAATCCTCAATCCTCAATCCTCACTCCTCAATCCTCAGTCCTCAAACCTCAATCCTGAATCCTCAATCCTGAATCCTCAATCTTCAGCCCTCAGTCCTCAACAATCAGGTGACAATCCTCAATCCTCAATAGAATATCCTTAATTCACAGTTTTCAATACTCAATACTCACTCTAAAATCTTCAAATCACTATCCACAAACATCAATTCTCATCACTCAGCCCTCAACACTCAGTCCTCAATGTTCAATCCTCAATCCTCAATTCTCAATCTTCAATCCTCAATACTCAATCTTTAATCCTCAATCCTCAATCCTCAATCTTCAATCCTCAATCCCCAATACTCAATCCTCAACCCTCAATCCTCAATCCTCAATCATCAATCCTCAATCTTCAATACTCAATCCCCAATCCTCAATCCTCAATACTCAATCCTCAATCCTCAATCATCAATCCTCAATCTTCAATCCTCAATACTCAATCTTTAATCCTCAGTCCTCAATCCTCAATCATCAATCTTCAATCCTCAACTCGCAATCCTCAATCCTCAATCCTCAATCCTCAGTCCTCAATCCGCAATCTTCAATCCTCAATACTCAATCTTCAATCCTCATTCCTCAATCCTCAACCCTCAGTCCTCATTCTTCAATCCTCAATAACCAATCCTCAATCTTCAATCCTCATTCCTCAATCCTCAATTCTCAATCCTCAATACTCAATCCTCAATGCTCAATCATCAATCCTCAATCGTCAATCCTCAATACTCAATCTTTAATCCTCACTCCTCAATCCTCAATCTTCAATCTTCAATCCTCAACCCGCAATCCTCAATCCTCAATCCTCAATCCTCAGTCCTCAATCCGCAATCTTCAATCCTCAATACTCAATCTTCAATCCTCAATCCTCAATCCTCAACCCTCAGTCCTCATTCTTCAATCCTCAATAACCAATCCTCAATCTTCAATCCTGAGTCCTCAATCCTCAATCTTCAACCCTCAACACTCAGTCCTTAATGTTCAAACCTCAATCCTCAATTCTCAATCTTCAATCCTCAATACTCAATCTTCAATCCTCAATCCTCAATACTCAATCCTCAATCCTCAATCCACAATCCTCAATCATCAATCCTCAATCTTCAATACTCAATCCTCAATCCTCAATCCTCAATACTCAATCCTCAATCCTCAATCCGCAACACTCAATCCTCAATCCTCAATCTTCAATCATCAATATTCAATCTTCAATACTCAATCCTCAATCCTCAATCCTCATTCCTCAATCCTCAATGTTCAATCCTCGATACCCAATCCTCAATCTTCAATCCTCAATCCTCAATCCTCAATCCTCAAACCTCAATCCTCAATCCTCAGTCCTCAATCCTCAATCCTCAATACTCAATCTTCAATCCTCAATACTCAATCTTCAGTCCTCAATTCTCAATACTCAATCCTCAATAATCAGACCTCAACCATCAATACTGAACCCCCAGTCCTTGTCCTCAATCCACAACCCTCAATCCTCAATCCTCAATGTTCAATCATCAATATTCAATATTCAGTCCTCAATCCTCAATCCTCAATCCTCAATCCTCAATCCTCAATGTTCAGTCCGCAATACCCAATCCTGAATCTTCAATCCTCAATCCTCAATCCTCAATCCCCAATCCTCAATCCTCAAGCCTCAGTCCTCAAACCTCAATCCTGAATCCTCAATCCTGAATCCTCAATCTTCAGACCTCAGTCCTCAACAATCAGTTGTCAATTCTCAATCCTCAATAGAATATCATCAATTCACAGTTTTCAATACACAATACTCAATCTGCAATCTTTAAATCTCTATCCACAAACACCAATTCTCATCACTCAACCCTCAATACTCAGTCCCCAAACTTCAATCTTCTATCCTCAACCCTCAATCCTCAATCCTCAATCCTCAATCTTCAATCCTCAATACTCAATCATCAATACCCAAACCACAGTCTACAATCCTCAATCCTCAATCCTCAATCCTCAACCCTCAATCGTCAATCCTCAGACCTCAAACATCAATACTCAACCCTCAGTCCTCGTCCTCATTCCACAACGCTCAATCCTCAATCCTCAATCTTCAATCATCAACATTCAATCTTCAGTCCTCAATCCTCAATCCTCAATCCTCAATCCTCAATCCTCATTCCTCAAAGTTCAATCAGCAATACGCAATCCTCAATCTTCAATCATCAATCCTCAATCCTCAATCCTCGCTCCTCAATCCTCAATCCTCAGACCTCAAACCTCAATCCTGAATCCTCAATCCTGAATCCTCAATCTTCAGACCTCAGTCCTCAACAATCAGTTGTCAATTCTCAATCCTCAATAGAGTATCATCAATTCACAGTTTTCAATGCACAATACTCAATCTGCAATCTTTAAATATCTATCCACAAACACCAATTCTCATCACTCAACCCTCAATACTCAGTCCCCAAACCTCAATCTTCTATCCTCAACCCTCAATCCTCAATCCTCAATCCTCAATGTTCAATCCTCGATACCCAATCCTCAATCTTCAATCCTCAATCCTCAATCCTCAATCCTCAAACCTCAATCCTCAATCCTCAATCCTCACTCCTCAATGCTCAATCCTCAGTCCTCAAACCTCAATCCTGAATCCTCAATCCTGAATCCTCAATCTTCAGACCTCAGTCCTCAACAATCAGTTGTCAATTCTCAATCCTCAATAGAATATCATCAATTCACAGTTTTCAATACTCAATACTGTATCTGTATTCTTTAAATCTCTATCCACAAACATCAATTCTCATCACTCAAACCTCAACACTCAGTCCCCAATCCTCAATCATCAATCCTCAACTCTCAATCCTCAATCCTCAATCCTCAATCTTCAATCCTCAATACTCAATCTTCAATCCTCAAACCTCAATCCTCAATCCTCAATCCTCAACCCTCAACCGTTACTCTTCAATCCTCAATACTCAATCTTCAATCCTCAATCCTCAATCCTCAATCCTCAATCCTCAAACCTCATCCTTCAATCCTCAATACCCAGTCCTCAATCTTCAATCCTCAATCCTCAATTCTCAATTCTCAATCCTCAATCCTGAGTCCTCAGTCCTGAAACCTCAATCCTCAACCCTCAGCCCTCATCCTCAATCCTCAATCCTCAATCCTCAATCCTCAATCCTCAATCTTCAACCCTCAACACTCAGTCCTCAATGTTCAAACCTCAATCCACAATTATCAATCTTCAATCCTCAATCCTCAATCCTCAACCCTCAGTCCTCATTCTTCAATCCTCAATAACCAATCCTCAATCTTCAATCCTCATTCCTCAATCCTCAATTCTCAATCCTCAATCCTCAATCCTCAGACCTCAAACATCAATACTCAACCCTCAGTCCTCGTCCTCAATCCGCAACCCTCAATCCTCAATCCTCAATCCTCAATCCTCAATACTCAATGTTCAATCCTCGATACCCAATCCTCAATCTTCAGTCCTCAATCCTCAATCCTCAATCCTCAATCCTCAATCCTCAATCCTCAGTCCTCAAACCACAATCCTGAATCCTCAATCCTGAATCCTCAATCTTCAGCCCTCAGTCCTCAACAATCAGTTGTCAATCCTCAATCCTCACTAGAATATCCTCAGTTCTGAGCTTTCCATACGCAATACTCAATCTCTAATCTTCAAATCTGTATCCATAAACATCAATTCTCTTCACTCAACCCTCAACTCTCAGTCCCCAATCCTCAATCTTCAATCCTCAATCCTCAATCCTCAATCCTCACTCCTCAATCCTCAATCCTCAGTCCTCAAACCTCAATCCTGAATCCTCAATCCTGAATCCTCAATCTTCAGCCCTCAGTCCTCAACAATCAGGTGACAATCCTCAATCCTCAATAGAATATCCTTAATTCACAGTTTTCAGTACTCAATACTCACTCTAAAATCTTCAAATCACTATCCACAAACATCAATTCTCATCACTCAGCCCTCAACACTCAGTCCTCAATGTTCAATCCTCAATCCTCAATTCTCAATCTTCAATCCTCAATACTCAATCTTTAATCCTCAATCCTCAATCCTCAATCTTCAATCCTCAATCCCCAATACTCAATCCTCAACCCTCAATCGTCAATCCTCAATCATCAATCCTCAATCTTCAATACTCAATCCTCAATCCTCAATCCTCAATACTCAATCCTCAATCCTCAATCATCAATCCTCAATCTTCAATCCTCAATACTCAATCTTTAATCCTCAGACCTCAATCCTCAATCTTCAATCTTCAATCCTCAACTCGCAATCCTCAATCCTCAATCCTCAATCCTCAGTCCTCAATCCGCAATCTTCAATCCTCAATACTCAATCTTCAATCCTCAATACTCAATCCTCAACCCTCAGTCCTCATTCTTCAATCCTCAATAACCAATCCTCAATCTTCAATCCTCATTCCTCAATCCTCAATTCTCAATCCTCAATACTCAATCCTCAATGCTCAATCATCAATCCTCAATCGTCAATCCTCAATACTCAATCTTTAATCCTCACTCCTCAATCCTCAATCCTCAATCTTCAATCCTCAACCCGCAATCCTCAATCATCAATCCTCAATCCTCAGTCCTCATTCCGCAATCTTCAATCCTCAATACTCAATCTTCAATCCTCAATCCTCAATCCTCAACCCTCAGTCCTCATTCTTCAATCCTCAATAACCAATCCTCAATCTTCAATCCTCAGTCCTCAATCCTCAATCTTCAACCCTCAACACTCAGTCCTTAATGTTCAAACCTCAATCCTCAATTCTCAATCTTCAATCCTCAATACTCAATCTTCAATCCTCAACCCTCAATCCTCAATCCTCAATCATCAATCCTCAATCTTCAATACTCAATCCTCAATCCTCAATCCTCAATACTCAATCCTCAATCCTCAATCATCGATCCTCAATCTTCAATCCTCAATACTCAATCTTTAATCCTCAGACCTCAATCCTCAATCTTCAATCTTCAATCCTCAACTCGCAATCCTCAATCCTCAATCCTCAATCCTCAGTCCTCAATCCGCAATCTTCAATCCTCAATACTCAATCTTCAATCCTCAATCCTCAATCCTCAACCCTCAGTCCTCATTCTTCAATCCTCAATAACCAATCCTCAATCTTCAATCCTCATTCCTCAATCCTCAACTCTCAATCCTCAATACACAATCCTCAACGCTCAATCATCAATCCTCAATCGTCAATCCTCAATACTCAATCTTTAATCCTCACTCCTCAATCCTCAATCTTCAATCTACAATCCTCAACCCGCAATCCTCAATCCTCAATCCTCAATCCTCAGTCCTCAATCCGCAATCTTCAATCCGCAATACTCAATCTTCAATCCTCAATCCTCAATCCTCAACCCTCAGTCCTCATTCTTCAATCCTCAATAACCAATCCTCAATCTTCAATCCTCAGTCCTCAATCCTCAATCTTCAACCCTCAACACTCAGTCCTTAATGTTCTAACCTCAATCCTCAATTCTCAATCTTCAATCCTCAATACTCAATCTTCAATCCTCAATCCTCAATACTCAATCCTCAATCCTCAATCCACAATCCTCAATCATCAATCCTCAATCTTCAATACTCAATCCTCAATCCTCAATCCTCAATACTCAATCCTCAATCCTCAATCCGCAACCCTCAATCCTCAATCCTCAATCTTCAATCATCAATATTCAATCTTCAATACTCAATCCTCAATCCTCAATCCTCATTCCTCAATCCTCAATGTTCAATCCTCGATACCCAATCCTCAATCTTCAATCCTCAATCCTCAATCCTCAATCCTCAAACCTCAATCCTCAATCCTCAGTCCTCAATCCTCAATCCTCAATTCTCAATCTTCAATCCTCAATACTCAATCTTCAGTCCTCAATTCTCAATACTCAATCCTCAATAATCAGACCTCAACCATCAATACTGAACCCCCAGTCCTTTTCCTCAATCCACAACCCTCAATCCTCAATCCTCAATGTTCAATCATCAATATTCAATATTCAGTCCTCAATCCTCAATCCTCAATCCTCAATCCTCAATGCTCAATGTTCAATCCGCAATACCCAATCCTGAATCTTCAATCCTCAATCCTCAATCCTCAATCCCCAATCCTCAATCCTCAATCCTCAGTCCTCAAACCTCAATCCTGAATCCTCAATCCTGAATCCTCAATCTTCAGACCTCAGTCCTCAACAATCAGTTGTCAATTCTCAATCCTCAATAGAATATCATCAATTCACAGTTTTCAATACACAATACTCAATCTGCAATCTTTAAATCTCTATCCACAAACACCAATTCTCATCACTCAACCCTCAATACTCAGTCCCCAAACTTCAATCTTCTATCCTCAACCCTCAATCCTCAATCCTCAATCCTCAATCTTCAATCCTCAATACTCAATCATCAATCCGCAATCCTCAATCGTCAATCTTCAATCCTCAATACTCAATCTTCAATCCTCAATCCTCAATCCTCAATCCTCAAACCTCAATCCTCAATCCTCAGTCCTCAATCCTCAATCCTCAATTCTCAATCTTCAATCCTCAATACTCAATCTTCAGTCCTCAATTCTCAATACTCAATCCTCAATAATCAGACCTCAACCATCAATACTGAACCCCCAGTCCTTTTCCTCAATCCACAACCCTCAATCCTCAATCCTCAATGTTCAATCATCAATATTCAATATTCAGTCCTCAATCCTCAATCCTCAATCCTCAATCCTCAATGCTCAATGTTCAATCCGCAATACCCAATCCTGAATCTTCAATCCTCAATCCTCAATCCTCAATCCCCAATCCTCAATCCTCAATCCTCAGTCCTCAAACCTCAATCCTGAATCCTCAATCCTGAATCCTCAATCTTCAGACCTCAGTCCTCAACAATCAGTTGTCAATTCTCAATCCTCAATAGAATATCATCAATTCACAGTTTTCAATACACAATACTCAATCTGCAATCTTTAAATCTCTATCCACAAACACCAATTCTCATCACTCAACCCTCAATACTCAGTCCCCAAACTTCAATCTTCTATCCTCAACCCTCAATCCTCAATCCTCAATCCTCAATCTTCAATCCTCAATACTCAATCATCAATCCGCAATCCTCAATCGTCAATCTTCAATCCTCAATACTCAATCTTCAATCCTCAATCCTCAATCCTCACTCCTCAAACCTCAATTCTGAATCCTCAATCCTGAATCCTCAATCTTCAGCCCTCAGTCGCGAACAATCAGGTGACAATCCTCAATCCTCAACAGAATATCCTCAATTCACAGTTTTCAATACTCAATACTCAATATGCAATCTTCAATACTCAATCTTTAATCCTTAATCCTCAATCCTTAATCTTCAATCCTCAGTCCTCAATACACAATCCTCATCCCTCAATCCTCAATCCTCAATCATCAACCCTCAATCTTCAATACTCAATCCTCAACCCTCAATCCTCAATCCTCAATCCTCAATACTCAATCATCAATCCTCAATCTTCAATCCTCAATACTCAATCTTTAATCCTCAATCCTCAATCCTCAATCCTCAATCCGCAATCCTCAATCCTTAATCTTCAATACTCAATCCTCAATCCTCAATCTTCAATCCTCAAAGCTCAACCTTCGATCCTCAATCCTCAATCCTCAATCCTCAATCCTCAATCCTCATTCTTCAATCCTCAATACCCAAACCACAATCTACAATCCTCAATCCTCAATCCTCAATCCTCAACCCTCAATCCTCAATCTTCAATCTTCAATCCTCAACTCGCAATCCTCAATCCTCAATCCTCAATCCTCAGTCCTCAATCCGCAATCTTCAATCCTCAATACTCAATCTTCAATCCTCAATACTCAATCCTCAACCCTCAGTCCTCATTCTTCAATCCTCAATAACCAATCCTCAATCTTCAATCCTCATTCCTCAATCCTCAATTCTCAATCCTCAATACTCAATCCTCAATGCTCAATCATCAATCCTCAATCGTCAATCCTCAATACTCAATCTTTAATCCTCACTCCTCAATCCTCAATCTTCAATCTTCAATCCTCAACCCGCAATCCTCAATCATCAATCCTCAATCCTCAGTCCTCATTCCGCAATCTTCAATCCTCAATACTCAATCTTCAATCCTCAATCCTCAATCCTCAACCCTCAGTCCTCATTCTTCAATCCTCAATAACCAATCCTCAATCTTCAATCCTCAGTCCTCAATCCTCAATCTTCAACCCTCAACACTCAGTCCTTAATGTTCAAACCTCAATCCTCAATTCTCAATCTTCAATCCTCAATACTCAATCTTCAATCCTCAACCCTCAATCCTCAATCCTCAATCATCAATCCTCAATCTTCAATACTCAATCCTCAATCCTCAATCCTCAATACTCAATCCTCAATCCTCAATCATCAATCCTCAATCTTCAATCCTCAATACTCAATCTTTAATCCTCAGACCTCAATCCTCAATCTTCAATCTTCAATCCTCAACTCGCAATCCTCAATCCTCAATCCTCAATCCTCAGTCCTCAATCCGCAATCTTCAATCCTCAATACTCAATCTTCAATCCTCAATCCTCAATCCTCAACCCTCAGTCCTCATTCTTCAATCCTCAATAACCAATCCTCAATCTTCAATCCTCATTCCTCAATCCTCAATTCTCAATCCTCAATACACAATCCTCAACGCTCAATCATCAATCCTCAATCGTCAATCCTCAATACTCAATCTTTAATCCTCACTCCTCAATCCTCAATCTTCAATCTACAATCCTCAACCCGCAATCCTCAATCCTCAATCCTCAATCCTCAACCCTCAGTCCTCATTCTTCAATCCTCAATAACCAATCCTCAATCTTCAATCCTCAGTCCTCAATCCTCAATCTTCAACCCTCAACACTCAGTCCTTAATGTTCAAACCTCAATCCTCAATTCTCAATCTTCAATCCTCAATACTCAATCTTCAATCCTCAATCCTCAATACTCAATCCTCAATCCTCAATCCACAATCCTCAATCATCAATCCTCAATCTTCAATACTCAATCCTCAATCCTCAATCCTCAATACTCAATCCTCAATCCTCAATCCGCAACCCTCAATCCTCAATCCTCAATCTTCAATCATCAATATTCAATCTTCAATACTCAATCCTCAATCCTCAATCCTCATTCCTCCATCCTCAATGTTCAATCCTCGATACCCAATCCTCAATCTTCAATCCTCAATCCTCAATCCTCAATCCTCAAACCTCAATCCTCAATCCTCAGTCCTCAATCCCCAATCCTCAATACTCAATCTTCAATCCTCAATACTCAATCTTCAGTCCTCAATTCTCAATACTCAATCCTCAATAATCAGACCTCAACCATCAATACTGAACCCCCAGTCCTTTTCCTCAATCCACAACCCTCAATCCTCAATCCTCAATGTTCAATCATCAATATTCACTATTCAGTCCTCAATCCTCAATCCTCAATCCTCAATCCTCAATGCTCAATGTTCAATCCGCAATACCCAATCCTGAATCTTCAATCCTCAATCCTCAATCCTCAATCCCCAATCCTCAATCCTCAATCCTCAGTCCTCAAACCTCAATCCTGAATCCTCAATCCTGAATCCTCAATCTTCAGACCTCAGTCCTCAACAATCAGTTGTCAATTCTCAATCCTCAATAGAATATCATCAATTCACAGTTTTCAATACACAATACTCAATTCGCAATCTTTAAATCTCTATCCACAAACACCAATTCTCATCACTCAACCCTCAATACTCAGTCCCCAAACTTCAATCCTCTATCCTCAACCCTCAATCCTCAATCCTCAATCCTCAATCTTCAATCCTCAATACTCAATCATCAATCCGCAATCCTCAATCGTCAATCTTCAATCCTCAATACTCAATCTTCAATCCTCAATCCTCAATCCTCACTCCTCAAACCTCAATTCTGAATCCTCAATCCTGAATCCTCAATCTTCAGCCCTCAGTCGCGAACAATCAGGTGACAATCCTCAATCCTCAATAGAATATCCTCAATTCACAGTTTTCAATACTCAATACTCAATATGCAATCTTCAATACTCAATCTTTAATCCTTAATCCTCAATCCTTAATCTTCAATCCTCAGTCCTCAATACACAATCCTCATCCCTCAATCCTCAATCCTCAATCATCAACCCTCAATCTTCAATACTCAATCCTCAACCCTCAATCCTCAATCCTCAATCCTCAATACTCAATCATCAATCCTCAATCTTCAATCCTCAATACTCAATCTTTAATCCTCAATCCTCAATCCTCAATCCTCAATCCGCAATCCTCAATCCTTAATCCTCATTACTCAGTCCTCAACCCTCAATACTCAGTCCCCAAACCTCAATCTTCTATCCTCAACCCTCAATCCTCAATCCTCAATCCTCAATGTTCAATCTTCGATACCCAATCCTCAATCTTCAATCCTCATTCCTCAATCCTCAATTCTCAATCCTCAATCCTCAATCCTCAGACATCAAACATCAATACTCAACCCTCAGTCCTCGTCCTCAATCCGCAACCCTCAATCCTCAATCCTCAATCCTCAATCCTCAATACTCAATGTTCAATCCTCGATACCCAATCCTCAATCTTCAGTCCTCAATCCTCAATCCTCAATCCTCAATCCTCAATCCTCAATCCTCACTCCTCAATCCTCAATCCTCAGTCCTCAAACCTCAATCCTGAATCCTCAATCCTGAATCCTCAATCTTCAGACCTCAGTCCTCAACAATCAGTTGTCAATTCTCAATCCTCAATAGAGTATCATCAATTCACAGTTTTCAATGCACAATACTCAATCTGCAATCTTTAAATATCTATCCACAAACACCAATTCTCATCACTCAACCCTCAATACTCAGTCCCCAAACCTCAATCTTCTATCCTCAACCCTCAATCCTCAATCCTCAATCCTCAATGTTCAATCCTCGATACCCAATCCTCAATCTTCAATCCTCAATCCTCAATCCTCAATCCTCAAACCTCAATCCTCAATCCTCAATCCTCACTCCTCAATGCTCAATCCTCAGTCCTCAAACCTCAATCCTGAATCCTCAATCCTGAATCCTCAATCTTCAGACCTCAGTCCTCAACAATCAGTTGTCAATTCTCAATCCTCAATAGAATATCATCAATTCACAGTTTTCAATACTCAATACTGTATCTGTATTCTTTAAATCTCTATCCACAAACATCAATTCTCATCACTCAAACCTCAACACTCAGTCCCCAATCCTCAATCATCAATCCTCAACTCTCAATCCTCAATCCTCAATCCTCAATCTTCAATCCTCAATACTCAATCTTCAATCCTCAAACCTCAATCCTCAATCCTCAATCCTCAACCCTCAACCGTTACTCTTCAATCCTCAATACTCAATCTTCAATCCTCAATCCTCAATCCTCAATCCTCAATCCTCAAACCTCATCCTTCAATCCTCAATACCCAGTCCTCAATCTTCAATCCTCAATCCTCAATTCTCAATTCTCAATCCTCAATCCTGAGTCCTCAGTCCTGAAACCTCAATCCTCAACCCTCAGCCCTCATCCTCAATCCTCAATCCTCAATCCTCAATCCTCAATCCTCAATCTTCAACCCTCAACACTCAGTCCTCAATGTTCAAACCTCAATCCACAATTATCAATCTTCAATCCTCAATCCTCAATCCTCAACCCTCAGTCCTCATTCTTCAATCCTCAATAACCAATCCTCAATCTTCAATCCTCATTCCTCAATCCTCAATTCTCAATCCTCAATCCTCAATCCTCAGACCTCAAACATCAATACTCAACCCTCAGTCCTCGTCCTCAATCCGCAACCCTCAATCCTCAATCCTCAATCCTCAATCCTCAATACTCAATGTTCAATCCTCGATACCCAATCCTCAATCTTCAGTCCTCAATCCTCAATCCTCAATCCTCAATCCTCAATCCTCAATCCTCAGTCCTCAAACCACAATCCTGAATCCTCAATCCTGAATCCTCAATCTTCAGCCCTCAGTCCTCAACAATCAGTTGTCAATCCTCAATCCTCACTAGAATATCCTCAGTTCTGAGCTTTCCATACGCAATACTCAATCTCTAATCTTCAAATCTGTATCCATAAACATCAATTCTCTTCACTCAACCCTCAACTCTCAGTCCCCAATCCTCAATCTTCAATCCTCAATCCTCAATCCTCAATCCTCACTCCTCAATCCTCAATCCTCAGTCCTCAAACCTCAATCCTGAATCCTCAATCCTGAATCCTCAATCTTCAGCCCACAGTCCTCAACAATCAGGTGACAATCCTCAATCCTCAATAGAATATCCTTAATTCACAGTTTTCAATACTCAATACTCACTCTAAAATCTTCAAATCACTATCCACAAACATCAATTCTCATCACTCAGCCCTCAACACTCAGTCCTCAATGTTCAATCCTCAATCCTCAATTCTCAATCTTCAATCCTCAATACTCAATCTTTAATCCTCAATCCTCAATCCTCAATCTTCAATCCTCAATCCCCAATACTCAATCCTCAACCCTCAATCGTCAATCCTCAATCCTCAATCCTCAAACCTCAATCCTCAATCCTCAATCCTCACTCCTCAATGCTCAATCCTCAGTCCTCAAACCTCAATCCTGAATCCTCAATCCTGAATCCTCAATCTTCAGACCTCAGTCCTCAACAATCAGTTGTCAATTCTCAATCCTCAATAGAATATCATCAATTCACAGTTTTCAATACTCAATACTGTATCTGTATTCTTTAAATCTCTATCCACAAACATCAATTCTCATCACTCAAACCTCAACACTCAGTCCCCAATCCTCAATCATCAATCCTCAACTCTCAATCCTCAATCCTCAGTCCTCAATCCGCAATCTTCAATCCTCAATACTCAATCTTCAATCCTCAATACTCAATCCTCAACCCTCAGTCCTCATTCTTCAATCCTCAATAACCAATCCTCAATCTTCAATCCTCATTCCTCATTCCTCAATTCTCAATCCTCAATACTCAATCCTCAATGCTCAATCATCAATCCTCAATCGTCAATCCTCAATACTCAATCTTTAATCCTCACTCCTCAATCCTCAATCCTCAATCTTCAATCCTCAACCCGCAATCCTCAATCATCAATCCTCAATCCTCAGTCCTCATTCCGCAATCTTCAATCCTCAATACTCAATCTTCAATCCTCAATCCTCAATCCTCAACCCTCAGTCCTCATTCTTCAATCCTCAATAACCAATCCTCAATCTTCAATCCTCAGTCCTCAATCCTCAATCTTCAACCCTCAACACTCAGTCCTTAATGTTCAAACCTCAATCCTCAATTCTCAATCTTCAATCCTCAATACTCAATCTTCAATCCTCAACCCTCAATCCTCAATCCTCAATCATCAATCCTCAATCTTCAATACTCAATCCTCAATCCTCAATCCTCAATACTCAATCCTCAATCCTCAATCATCGATCCTCAATCTTCAATCCTCAATACTCAATCTTTAATCCTCAGACCTCAATCCTCAATCTTCAATCTTCAATCCTCAACTCGCAATCCTCAATCCTCAATCCTCAATCCTCAGTCCTCAATCCGCAATCTTCAATCCTCAATACTCAATCTTCAATCCTCAATCCTCAATCCTCAACCCTCAGTCCTCATTCTTCAATCCTCAATAACCAATCCTCAATCTTCAATCCTCATTCCTCAATCCTCAACTCTCAATCCTCAATACACAATCCTCAACGCTCAATCATCAATCCTCAATCGTCAATCCTCAATACTCAATCTTTAATCCTCACTCCTCAATCCTCAATCTTCAATCTACAATCCTCAACCCGCAATCCTCAATCCTCAATCCTCAATCCTCAGTCCTCAATCCGCAATCTTCAATCCTCAATACTCAATCTTCAATCCTCAATCCTCAATCCTCAACCCTCAGTCCTCATTCTTCAATCCTCAATAACCAATCCTCAATCTTCAATCCTCAGTCCTCAATCCTCAATCTTCAACCCTCAACACTCAGTCCTTAATGTTCTAACCTCAATCCTCAATTCTCAATCTTCAATCCTCAATACTCAATCTTCAATCCTCAATCCCCAATACTCAATCCTCAATCCTCAATCCACAATCCTCAATCATCAATCCTCAATCTTCAATACTCAATCCTCAATCCTCAATCCTCAATACTCAATCCTCAATCCTCAATCCGCAACCCTCAATCCTCAATCCTCAATCTTCAATCATCAATATTCAATCTTCAATACTCAATCCTCAATCCTCAATCCTCATTCCTCAATCCTCAATGTTCAATCCTCGATACCCAATCCTCAATCTTCAATCCTCAATCCTCAATCCTCAATCCTCAAACCTCAATCCTCAATCCTCAGTCCTCAATCCTCAATCCTCAATTCTCAATCTTCAATCCTCAATACTCAATCTTCAGTCCTCAATTCTCAATACTCAATCCTCAATAATCAGACCTCAACCATCAATACTGAACCCCCAGTCCTTTTCCTCAATCCACAACCCTCAATCCTCAATCCTCAATGTTCAATCATCAATATTCAATATTCAGTCCTCAATCCTCAATCCTCAATCCTCAATGCTCAATGTTCAATCCGCAATACCCAATCCTGAATCTTCAATCCTCAATCCTCAATCCTCAATCCCCAATCCTCAATCCTCAATCCTCAGTCCTCAAACCTCAATCCTGAATCCTCAATCCTGAATCCTCAATCTTCAGACCTCAGTCCTCAACAATCAGTTGTCAATTCTCAATCCTCAATAGAATATCATCAATTCACAGTTTTCAATACACAATACTCAATCTGCAATCTTTAAATCTCTATCCACAAACACCAATTCTCATCACTCAACCCTCAATACTCAGTCCCCAAACTTCAATCTTCTATCCTCAACCCTCAATCCTCAATCCTCAATCCTCAATCTTCAATCCTCAATACTCAATCATCAATCCGCAATCCTCAATCGTCAATCTTCAATCCTCAATACTCAATCTTCAATCCTCAATCCTCAATCCTCACTCCTCAAACCTCAATTCTGAATCCTCAATCCTGAATCCTCAATCTTCAGCCCTCAGTCGCGAACAATCAGGTGACAATCCTCAATCCTCAACAGAATATCCTCAATTCACAGTTTTCAATACTCAATACTCAATATGCAATCTTCAATACTCAATCTTTAATCCTTAATCCTCAATCCTTAATCTTCAATCCTCAGTCCTCAATACACAATCCTCATCCCTCAATCCTCAATCCTCAATCATCAACCCTCAATCTTCAATACTCAATCCTCAACCCTCAATCCTCAATCCTCAATCCTCAATACTCAATCATCAATCCTCAATCTTCAATCCTCAATACTCAATCTTTAATCCTCAATCCTCAATCCTCAATCCTCAATCCGCAATCCTCAATCCTTAATCTTCAATACTCAATCCTCAATCCTCAATCTTCAATCCTCAAAGCTCAACCTTCGATCCTCAATCCTCAATCCTCAATCCTCAATCCTCAATCCTCATTCTTCAATCCTCAATACCCAAACCACAATCTACAATCCTCAATCCTCAATCCTCAATCCTCAACCCTCAATCCTCAATCTTCAATCTTCAATCCTCAACTCGCAATCCTCAATCCTCAATCCTCAATCCTCAGTCCTCAATCCGCAATCTTCAATCCTCAATACTCAATCTTCAATCCTCAATACTCAATCCTCAACCCTCAGTCCTCATTCTTCAATCCTCAATAACCAATCCTCAATCTTCAATCCTCATTCCTCAATCCTCAATTCTCAATCCTCAATACTCAATCCTCAATGCTCAATCATCAATCCTCAATCGTCAATCCTCAATACTCAATCTTTAATCCTCACTCCTCAATCCTCAATCTTCAATCTTCAATCCTCAACCCGCAATCCTCAATCATCAATCCTCAATCCTCAGTCCTCATTCCGCAATCTTCAATCCTCAATACTCAATCTTCAATCCTCAATCCTCAATCCTCAACCCTCAGTCCTCATTCTTCAATCCTCAATAACCAATCCTCAATCTTCAATCCTCAGTCCTCAATCCTCAATCTTCAACCCTCAACACTCAGTCCTTAATGTTCAAACCTCAATCCTCAATTCTCAATCTTCAATCCTCAATACTCAATCTTCAATCCTCAACCCTCAATCCTCAATCCTCAATCATCAATCCTCAATCTTCAATACTCAATCCTCAATCCTCAATCCTCAATACTCAATCCTCAATCCTCAATCATCAATCCTCAATCTTCAATCCTCAATACTCAATCTTTAATCCTCAGACCTCAATCCTCAATCTTCAATCTTCAATCCTCAACTCGCAATCCTCAATCCTCAATCCTCAATCCTCAGTCCTCAATCCGCAATCTTCAATCCTCAATACTCAATCTTCAATCCTCAATCCTCAATCCTCAACCCTCAGTCCTCATTCTTCAATCCTCAATAACCAATCCTCAATCTTCAATCCTCATTCCTCAATCCTCAATTCTCAATCCTCAATACACAATCCTCAACGCTCAATCATCAATCCTCAATCGTCAATCCTCAATACTCAATCTTTAATCCTCACTCCTCAATCCTCAATCTTCAATCTACAATCCTCAACCCGCAATCCTCAATCCTCAATCCTCAATCCTCAGTCCTCAATCCGCAATCTTCAATCCTCAATACTCAATCTTCAATCCTCAATCCTCAATCCTCAACCCTCAGTCCTCATTCTTCAATCCTCAATAACCAATCCTCAATCTTCAATCCTCAGTCCTCAATCCTCAATCTTCAACCCTCAACACTCAGTCCTTAATGTTCAAACCTCAATCCTCAATTCTCAATCTTCAATCCTCAATACTCAATCTTCAATCCTCAATCCTCAATACTCAATCCTCAATCCTCAATCCACAATCCTCAATCATCAATCCTCAATCTTCAATACTCAATCCTCAATCCTCAATCCTCAATACCCAATCCTCAATCCTCAATCCGCAACCCTCAATCCTCAATCCTCAATCTTCAATCATCAATATTCAATCTTCAATACTCAATCCTCAATCCTCAATCCTCATTCCTCCATCCTCAATGTTCAATCCTCGATACCCAATCCTCAATCTTCAATCCTCAATCCTCAATCCTCAATCCTCAAACCTCAATCCTCAATCCTCAGTCCTCAATCCCCAATCCTCAATACTCAATCTTCAATCCTCAATACTCAATCTTCAGTCCTCAATTCTCAATACTCAATCCTCAATAATCAGACCTCAACCATCAATACTGAACCCCCAGTCCTTTTCCTCAATCCACAACCCTCAATCCTCAATCCTCAATGTTCAATCATCAATATTCACTATTCAGTCCTCAATCCTCAATCCTCAATCCTCAATCCTCAATGCTCAATGTTCAATCCGCAATACCCAATCCTGAATCTTCAATCCTCAATCCTCAATCCTCAATCCCCAATCCTCAATCCTCAATCCTCAGTCCTCAAACCTCAATCCTGAATCCTCAATCCTGAATCCTCAATCTTCAGACCTCAGTCCTCAACAATCAGTTGTCAATTCTCAATCCTCAATAGAATATCATCAATTCACAGTTTTCAATACACAATACTCAATCTGCAATCTTTAAATCTCTATCCACAAACACCAATTCTCATCACTCAACCCTCAATACTCAGTCCCCAAACTTCAATCCTCTATCCTCAACCCTCAATCCTCAATCCTCAATCCTCAATCTTCAATCCTCAATACTCAATCATCAATCCGCAATCCTCAATCGTCAATCTTCAATCCTCAATACTCAATCTTCAATCCTCAATCCTCAATCCTCACTCCTCAAACCTCAATTCTGAATCCTCAATCCTGAATCCTCAATCTTCAGCCCTCAGTCGCGAACAATCAGGTGACAATCCTCAATCCTCAATAGAATATCCTCAATTCACAGTTTTCAATACTCAATACTCAATATGCAATCTTCAATACTCAATCTTTAATCCTTAATCCTCAATCCTTAATCTTCAATCCTCAGTCCTCAATACACAATCCTCATCCCTCAATCCTCAATCCTCAATCATCAACCCTCAATCTTCAATACTCAATCCTCAACCCTCAATCCTCAATCCTCAATCCTCAATACTCAATCATCAATCCTCAATCTTCAATCCTCAATACTCAATCTTTAATCCTCAATCCTCAATCCTCAATCCTCAATCCGCAATCCTCAATCCTTAATCCTCATTACTCAGTCCTCAACCCTCAATACTCAGTCCCCAAACCTCAATCTTCTATCCTCAACCCTCAATCCTCAATCCTCAATCCTCAATGTTCAATCTTCGATACCCAATCCTCAATCTTCAATCCTCATTCCTCAATCCTCAATTCTCAATCCTCAATCCTCAATCCTCAGACATCAAACATCAATACTCAACCCTCAGTCCTCGTCCTCAATCCGCAACCCTCAATCCTCAATCCTCAATCCTCAATCCTCAATACTCAATGTTCAATCCTCGATACCCAATCCTCAATCTTCAGTCCTCAATCCTCAATCCTCAATCCTCAATCCTCAATCCTCAATCCTCACTCCTCAATCCTCAATCCTCAGTCCTCAAACCTCAATCCTGAATCCTCAATCCTGAATCCTCAATCTTCAGCCCTCAGTCCTCAACAATCAGGTGACAATCCTCAATCCTCAATAGAATATCCTTAATTCACAGTTTTCAATACTCAATACTCACTCTAAAATCTTCAAATCACTATCCACAAACATCAATTCTCATCACTCAGCCCTCAACACTCAGTCCTCAATGTTCAATCCTCAATCCTCAATTCTCAATCTTCAATCCTCAATACTCAATCTTTAATCCTCAATCCTCAATCCTCAATCTTCAATCCTCAATCCCCAATACTCAATCCTCAACCCTCAATCCTCAATCCTCAATCATCAATCCTCAATCTTCAATACTCAATCCCCAATCCTCAATCCTCAATACTCAATCCTCAATCCTCAATCATCAATCCTCAATCTTCAATCCTCAATACTCAATCTTTAATCCTCAGTCCTCAATCCTCAATCATCAATCTTCAATCCTCAACTCGCAATCCTCAATCCTCAATCCTCAATCCTCAGTCCTCAATCCGCAATCTTCAATCCTCAATACTCAATCTTCAATTCTCAATCCTCAATCCTCAACCCTCAGTCCTCATTCTTCAATCCTCAATAACCAATCCTCAATCTTCAATCCTCATTCCTCAATCCTCAATTCTCAATCCTCAATACTCAATCCTCAATGCTCAATCATCAATCCTCAATCGTCAATCCTCAATACTCAATCTTTAATCCTCACTCCTCAATCCTCAATCTTCAATCTTCAATCCTCAACCCGCAATCCTCAATCCTCAATCCTCAATCCTCAGTCCTCAATCCGCAATCTTCAATCCTCAATACTCAATCTTCAATCCTCAATCCTCAATCCTCAACCCTCAGCCCTCATTCTTCAATCCTCAATAACCAATCCTCAATCTTCAATCCTGAGTCCTCAATCCTCAATCTTCAACCCTCAACACTCAGTCCTTAATGTTCAAACCTCAATCCTCAATTCTCAATCTTCAATCCTCAATACTCAATCTTCAATCCTCAATCCTCAATACTCAATCCTCAATCCTCAATCGACAATCCTCAATCATCAATCCTCAATCTTCAATACTCAATCCTCAATCCTCAATCCTCAATACTCAATCCTCAATCCTCAATCCGCAACACTCAATCCTCAATCCTCAATCTTCAATCATCAATATTCAATCTTCAATACTCAATCCTCAATCCTCAATCCTCATTCCTCAATCCTCAATGTTCAATCCTCGATACCCAATCCTCAATTTTCAATCCTCAATCCTCAATCCTCAATCCTCAAACCTCAATCCTCAATCCTCAGTCCTCAATCCTCAATCCTCAATACTCAATCTTCAATCCTCAATACTCAATCTTCAGTCCTCAATTCTCAATACTCAATCCTCAATAATCAGACCTCAACCATCAATACTGAACCCCCAGTCCTTGTCCTCAATCCACAACCCTCAATCCTCAATCCTCAATGTTCAATCATCAATATTCAATATTCAGTCCTCAATCCTCAATCCTCAATCCTCAATCCTCAATCCTCAATCCTCAATGTTCAATCCGCAATACCCAATCCTGAATCTTCAATCCTCAATCCTCAATCCTCAATCCCCAACCCTCAATCCTCAAGCCTCAGTCCTCAAACCTCAATCCTGAATCCTCAATCCTGAATCCTCAATCTTCAGACCTCAGTCCTCAACAATCAGTTGTCAATTCTCAATCCTCAATAGAATATCATCAATTCACAGTTTTCAATACACAATACTCAATCTGCAATCTTTAAATCTCTATCCACAAACACCAATTCTCATCACTCAACCCTCAATACTCAGTCCCCAAACTTCAATCTTCTATCCTCAACCCTCAATCCTCAATCCTCAATCCTCAATCTTCAATCCTCAATACTCAATCATCAATACCCAAACCACAGTCTACAATCCTCAATCCTCAATCCTCAATCCTCAACCCTCAATCCTCAATCCTCAGACCTCAAACATCAATACTCAACCCTCAGTCCTCGTCCTCATTCCACAACGCTCAATCCTCAATCCTCAATCTTCAATCATCAACATTCAATCTTCAGTCCTCAATCCTCAATCCTCAATCCTCAATCCTCAATCCTCATTCCTCAAAGTTCAATCAGCAATACGCAATCCTCAATCTTCAATCATCAATCCTCAATCCTCAATCCTCGCTCCTCAATCCTCAATCCTCAGACCTCAAACCTCAATCCTGAATCCTCAATCCTGAATCCTCAATCTTCAGACCTCAGTCCTCAACAATCAGTTGTCAATTCTCAATCCTCAATAGAATATCATCAATTCACAGTTTTCAATGCACAATACTCAATCTGCAATCTTTAAATCTCTATCCACAAACACCAATTCTCATCACTCAACCCTCAATACTCAGTCCCCAAACCTCAATCTTCTATCCTCAACCCTCAATCCTCAATCCTCAATCCTCAATGTTCAATCCTCGATACCCAATCCTCAATCTTCAATCCTCAATCCTCAATCCTCAATCCTCAAACCTCAATCCTCAATCCTCAATCCTCACTCCTCAATGCTCAATCCTCAGTCCTCAAACCTCAATCCTGAATCCTCAATCCTGAATCCTCAATCTTCAGACCTCAGTCCTCAACAATCAGTTGTCAATTCTCAATCCTCAATAGAATATCATCAATTCACAGTTTTCAATACTCAATACTGTATCTGTATTCTTTAAATCTCTATCCACAAACATCAATTCTCATCACTCAAACCTCAACACTCAGTCCCCAATCCTCAATCATCAATCCTCAACTCTCAATCCTCAATCCTCAATCCTCAATCTTCAATCCTCAATACTCAATCTTCAATCCTCAAACCTCAATCCTCAATCCTCAATCCTCAACCCTCAACCGTTACTCTTCAATCCTCAATACTCAATCTTCAATCCTCAATCCTCAATCCTCAATCCTCAATCCTCAAACCTCATCCTTCAATCCTCAATACCCAGTCCTCAATCTTCAATCCTCAATCCTCAATTCTCAATTCTCAATCCTCAATCCTGAGTCCTCAGTCCTGAAACCTCAATCCTCAACCCTCAGCCCTCAGCCTCAATCCTCAATCCTCAATCCTCAATCCTCAATCCTCAATCTTCAACCCTCAACACTCACTCCTCAATGTTCAAACCTCAATCCACAATTATCAATCTTCAATCCTCAATCCACAATCCTCAACCCTCAGTCCTCATTCTTCCATCCTCAATAACCAATCCTCAATCTTCAATCCTCATTCCTCAATCCTCAATTCTCAATCCTCAATCCTCAATCCTCAGACCTCAAACATCAATACTCAACCCTCAGTCCTCGTCCTCAATCCGCAACCCTCAATCCTCAATCCTCAATCCTCAATCCTCAATACTCAATGTTCAATCCTCGATACCCAATCCTCAATCTTCAGTCCTCAATCCTCAATCCTCAATCCTCAATCCTCAATCCTCAATCCTCAGTCCTCAAACCACAATCCTGAATCCTCAATCCTGAATCCTCAATCTTCAGCCCTCAGTCCTCAACAATCAGTTGTCAATCCTCAATCCTCACTAGAATATCCTCAGTTCAGAGCTTTCCATACGCAATAATCAATCTGCAATCTTCAAATCTGTATCCATAAACATCAATTCTCTTCACTCAACCCTCAACTCTCAGTCCCCAATCCTCAATCTTCAATCCTCAATCCTCAATCCTCACTCCTCAATCCTCAATCCTCAGTCCTCAAACCTCAATCCTGAATCCTCAATCCTGAATCCTCAATCTTCAGCCCTCAGTCCTCAACAATCAGGTGACAATCCTCAATCCTCAATAGAATATCCTTAATTCACAGTTTTCAATACTCAATACTCACTCTAAAATCTTCAAATCACTATCCACAAACATCAATTCTCATCACTCAGCCCTCAACACTCAGTCCTCAATGTTCAATCCTCAATCCTCAATTCTCAATCTTCAATCCTCAATACTCAATCTTTAATCCTCAATCCTCAATCCTCAATCTTCAATCCTCAATCCCCAATACTCAATCCTCAACCCTCAATCGTCAATACTCAATCCTCAATCCTCAATCATCAATCCTCAATCTTCAATCCTCAATACTCAATCTTTAATCCTCAGACCTCAATCCTCAATCTTCAATCTTCAATCCTCAACTCGCAATCCTCAATCCTCAATCCTCAATCCTCAGTCCTCAATCCGCAATCTTCAATCCTCAATACTCAATCTTCAATCCTCAATACTCAACCCTCAACCCTCAGTCCTCATTCTTCAATCCTCAATAACCGATCCTCAATCTTCAATCCTCATTCCTCAATCCTCAATTCTCAATCCTCAATACTCAATCCTCAATGCTCAATCATCAATCCTCAATCGTCAATCCTCAATACTCAATCTTTAATCCTCACTCCTCAATCCTCAATCTTCAATCTTCAATCCTCAACCCGCAATCCTCAATCATCAATCCTCAATCCTCAGTCCTCATTCCGCAATCTTCAATCCTCAATACTCAATCTTCAATCCTCAATCCTCAATCCTCAACCCTCAGTCCTCATTCTTCAATCCTCAATAACCAATCCTCAATCTTCAATCCTCAGTCCTCAATCCTCAATCTTCAACCCTCAACACTCAGTCCTTAATGTTCAAACCTCAATCCTCAATTCTCAATCTTCAATCCTCAATACTCAATCTTCAATCCTCAACCCTCAATCCTCAATCCTCAATCATCAATCCTCAATCTTCAATACTCAATCCTCAATCCTCAATCCTCAATACTCAATCCTCAATCCTCAATCATCAATCCTCAATCTTCAATCCTCAATACTCAATCTTTAATCCTCAGACCTCAATCCTCAATCTTCAATCTTCAATCCTCAACTCGCAATCCTCAATCCTCAATCCTCAATCCTCAGTCCTCAATCCGCAATCTTCAATCCTCAATACTCAATCTTCAATCCTCAATCCTCAATCCTCAACCCTCAGTCCTCATTCTTCAATCCTCAATAACCAATCCTCAATCTTCAATCCTCATTCCTCAATCCTCAATTCTCAATCCGCAATACCCAATCCTGAATCTTCAATCCTCAATCCTCAATCCTCAATCCTCAATACTCAATCCTCAATCCTCAATCATCAATCCTCAATCTTCAATCCTCAATACTCAATCTTTAATCCTCAGTCCTCAATCCTCAATCTTCAATCTTCAATCCTCAACTCGCAATCCTCAATCCTCAATCCTCAATCCTCAGTCCTCAATCCGCAACCTTCAATCCTCAATACTCAATCTTCAATCCTCAATCCTCAATCCTCAACCCTCAGTCCTCATTCTTCAATCCTCAATAACCAATCCTCAATCTTCAATCCCCATTCCTCAATCCTCAATTCTCAATCCTCAATACTCAATCCTCAATGCTCAATCATCAATCCTCAATCGTCAATCCTCAATACTCAATCTTTAATCCTCACTCCTCAATCCTCAATCTTCAATCTTCAATCCTCAACCCGCAATCCTCAATCCTCAATCCTCAATCCTCAGTCCTCAATCCGCAATCTTCAATCCTCAATACTCAATCTTCAATCCTCAATCCTCAATCCGCAACCCTCAGTCCTCATTCTTCAATCCTCAATAACCAATCCTCAATCTTCAATCCTCAGTACTCAATCCTCAATCTTCAACCCTCAACACTCAGTCCTTAATGTTCAAACCTCAATCCTCAATTCTCAATCTTCAATCCTCAATACTCAATCTTCAATCCTCAATCCTCAATACTCAATCCTCAATCCTCAATCCACAATCCTCAATCATCAATCCTCAATCTTCAATACTCAATCCTCAATCCTCAATCCTCAATACTCAATCCTCAATCCTCAATCATCAATCCTCAATCTTCAATCCTCAATACTCAATCTTTAATCCTCAGTCCTCAATCCTCAATCTTCAATCTTCAATCCTCAACTCGCAATCCTCAATACTCAATCTTCAATCCTCAATCCTCAATCCGCAACCCTCAGTCCTCATTCTTCAATCCTCAATAACCAATCCTCAATCTTCAATCCTCAGTACTCAATCCTCAATCTTCAACCCTCAACACTCAGTCCTTAATGTTCAAACCTCAATCCTCAATTCTCAATCTTCAATCCTCAATACTCAATCTTCAATCCTCAATCCTCAATACTCAATCCTCAATCCTCAATCCACAATCCTCAATCATCAATCCTCAATCTTCAATACTCAATCCTCAATCCTCAATCCTCAATACTCAATCCTCAATCCTCAATCATCAATCCTCAATCTTTAATCCTCAATCCTCAATCCTCAATCTTCAATCCTCAATCCCCAATACTCAATCCTCAACCCTCAATCATCAATCCTCAATCATCAATCCTCAATCTTCAATACTCAATCCTCAATCCTCAATCCTCAATACTCAATCCTCAATACTCAATCATCAATCCTCAATCTTCAATCCTCAATAGACAATCTTTAATCCTCAGTCCTCAATCCTCAATCTTCAATCTTCAATCCTCAACTCGCAATCCTCAATCCTCAATCCTCAATCCTCAGTCCTCAATCCGCAATCTTCAATCCTCAATACTCAATCCTCAATCCTGAATCCTCAATCTTCAGCCCTCAGTCCTCAACAATCAGGTGACAATCCTCAATCCTCAATAGAATATCCTTAATTCACAGTTTTCAATACTCAATACTCACTCTAAAATCTTCAAATCACTATCCACAAACATCAATTCTCATCACTCAACCCTCAACACTCAGTCCTCAATGTTCAATCCTCAATCCTCAATTCTCAATCTTCAATCCTCAATACTCAATCTTTAATCCTCAATCCTCAATCCTCAATCTTCAATCCTCAATCCCCAATACTCAATCCTCAACCCTCAATCCTCAATCCTCAATCCTCAATCATCAATCCTCAATCTTCAATACTCAATCCTCAATCCTCAATCCTCAATACTCAATCCTCAATCCTCAATCATCAATCCTCAATCTTCAATCCTCAATACTCAATCTTTAATCCTCAGTCCTCAATCCTCAATCTTCAATCTTCAATCCTCAACTCGCAATCCTCAATCCTCAATCCTCAATCCTCAGTCCTCAATCCGCAATCTTCAATCCTCAATACTCAATCTTCAATCCTCAATCCTCAATCCTCAACCCTCAGTCCTCATTCTTCAATCCTCAATAACCAATCCTCAATCTTCAATCCTCATTCCTCAATCCTCAATTCTCAATCCTCAATACTCAATCCTCAATGCTCAACCATCAATCCTCAATCGTCAATCCTCAATACTCAATCTTTAATCCTCACTCATCAATTCTCAATCTTCAATCTTCAATCCTCAACCCGCAATCCTCAATCCTCAATCCTCAATCCTCAGTCCTCAATCCGCAATCTTCAATCCTCAATACTCAATCTTCAATCCTCAATCCTCAATCATCAACCCTCAGTCCTCATTCTTCAATCCTCAATAACCAATCCTCAATCTTCAATCCTCAGTCCTCAATCCTCAATCTTCAACCCTCAACACTCAGTCCTTAATGTTCAAACCTCAATCCTCAATTCTCAATCTTCAATCCTCAATACTCAATCTTCAATCCTCAATCCTCAATACTCAATCCTCAATCCTCAATCCACAATCCTCAATCATCAATCCTCAATCTTCAATTCTCAATCCTCAATCCTCAATCCTCAATACTCAATCCTCAATCCTCAATCCGCAACCCTCAATCCTCAATCCTCAATCTTCAATCATCAATATTCAATCTTCAATACTCAATCCTCAATCCTCAATCCTCATTCCTCAATCCTCAATGTTCAATCCTCGATACCCAATCCTCAATCTTCAATCCTCAATCCTCAATCCTCAATCCTCAAACCTCAATCCTCAATCCTCAGTCCTCAATCCTCAATCCTCAATACTCAATCTTCAATCCTCAATACTCAATCTTCAGTCCTCAATTCTCAATACTCAATCCTCAATAATCAGACCTCAACCATCAATACTGAACCCCCAGTCCTTGTCCTCAATCCACAACCCTCAATCCTCAATCCTCAATGTTCAATCATCAATATTCAATATTCAGTCCTCAATCCTCAATCCTCAATCCTCAATCCTCAATCCTCAATGTTCAATCCGCAATACCCAATCCTGAATCTTCAATCCTCAATCCTCAATCCTCAATCCCCAATCCTCAATCCTCAATCCTCAGTCCTCAAACCTCAATCCTGAATCCTCAATCCTGAATCCTCAATCTTCAGACCTCAGTCCTCAACAATCAGTTGTCAATTCTCAATCCTCAATAGAATATCATCAATTCACAGTTTTCAATACACAATACTCAATCTGCAATCTTTAAATCTCTTTCCACAAACACCAATTCTCATCACTCAACCCTCAATACTCAGTCCCCAAACTTCAATCTTCTATCCTCAACCCTCAATCCTCAATCCTCAATCCTCAATCTTCAATCCTCAATACTCAATCATCAATCCGCAATCCTCAATCGTCAATCTTCAATCCTCAATACTCAATCTTCAATCCTCATTCTTCAATCCTCAATAACCAATCCTCAATCCTCAATCCTCAATCCTCAATCCTCAGTCCTCAATCCGCAATCTTCAATCCTCAATACTCAATCTTCAATCCTCAATCCTCAATCCTCAACCCTCAGTCCTCATTCTTCAATCCTCAATCATCAATCCTCAATCCTCAATCATCAATCCTCAATCTTCAATACTCAATCCTCAACCCTCAATCCTCAATACTCAATCCTCAATCCTCAATCCGCAACCCTCAATCCTCAATCCTCAATCTTCAATCATCAATATTCAATCTTCAATACTCAATCCTCAATCCTCAATCCTCATTCCTCAATCCTCAATGTTCAATCCTCGATACCCAATCCTCAATCTTCAATCCTCAATCCTCAATCCTCAATCCTCAAACCTCAATCCTCAATCCTCAGTCCTCAATCCTCAATCCTCAATACTCAATCTTCAATCCTCAATACTCAATCTTCAGTCCTCAATTCTCAATACTCAATCCTCAATAATCAGACCTCAACCATCAATACTGAAACCCCAGTCCTTTTCCTCAATCCACAACCCTCAATCCTCAATCCTCAATGTTCAATCATCAATATTCAATATTCAGTCCTCAATCCTCAATCCTCATCCTCAATCCTCAATGCTCAATGTTCAATCCGCAATACCCAATCCTGAATCTTCAATCCTCAATCCTCAATCCTCAATCCCCAATCCTCAATCCTCAATCCTCAGTCCTCAAACCTCAATCCTGAATCCTCAATCCTGAATCCTCAATCTTCAGACCTCAGTCCTCAACAATCAGTTGTCAATTCTCAATCCTCAATAGAATATCATCAATTCACAGTTTTCAATACACAATACTCAATCTGCAATCTTTAAATCTCTATCCACAAACACCAATTCTCATCACTCAACCCTCAATACTCAGTCCCCAAACATCAATCTTCTATCCTCAACCCTCAATCCTCAATCCTCAATCCTCAATCTTCAATCCTCAATACTCAATCATCAATCCGCAATCCTCAATCGTCAATCTTCAATCCTCAATACTCAATCTTCAATCCTCAATCCTCAATCCTCACTCCTCAAACCTCAATTCTGAATCCTCAATCCTGAATCCTCAATCTTCAGCCCTCAGTCGCGAACAATCAGGTGACAATCCTCAATCCTCAACAGAATATCCTCAATTCACAGTTTTCAATACTCAATACTCAATATGCAATCTTCAATACTCAATCTTTAATCCTTAATCCTCAATCCTTAATCTTCAATCCTCAGTCCTCAATACACAATCCTCATCCCTCAATCCTCAATCCTCAATCATCAACCCTCAATCTTCAATACTCAATCCTCAACCCTCAATCCTCAATCCTCAATCCTCAATACTCAATCATCAATCCTCAATCTTCAATCCTCAATACTCAATCTTTAATCCTCAATCCTCAATCCTCAATCCTCAATCCTCAATCCGCAATCCTCAATCCTTAATCTTCAATACTCAATCCTCAATCCTCAATCTTCAATCCTCAAAGCTCAACCTTCGATCCTCAATCCTCAATCCTCAATCCTCAATCCTCAATCCTCATTCTTCAATCCTCAATACCCAAACCACAATCTACAATCCTCAATCCTCAATCCTCAATCCTCAACCCTCAATCCTCAATCCTCAGACCTCAAACATCAATACTCAACCCTCAGTCCTCGTCCTCATTCCACAACGCTCAATCCTCAATCCTCAATCTTCAATCATCAACATTCTAACTTCAGTCCTCAATCCTCAATCCTCAATCCCCAATCCTCAATCCTCATTCCTCAAAGTTCAATCAGCAATACCCAATCCTCAATCTTCAATCATCAATCCTCAATCCTCAATCCTCGCTCCTCAATCCTCAATCCTCAGACCTCAAACCTCAATCCTGAATCCTCAATCCTGAATCCTCAATCTTCAGACCTCAGTCCTCAACAATCAGTTGTCAATTCTCAATCCTCAATAGAATATCATCAATTCACAGTTTTCAATACACAATACTCAATCTGCAATCTTTAAATCTCTATCCACAAACACCAATTCTCATCACTCAACCCTCAATACTCAGTCCCCAAACCTCAATCTTCTATCCTCAACCCTCAATCCTCAATCCTCAATCCTCAATGTTCAATCCACGATACCCAATCCTCAATCTTCAATCCTCAATCCTCAATCCTCAATCCTCAAACCTCAATCCTCAATCCTCAATCCTCACTCCTCAATGCTCAATCCTCAGTCCTCAAACCTCAATCCTGAATCCTCAATCCTGAATCCTCAATCTTCAGACCTCAGTCCTCAACAATCAATTGTCAATTCTAGAATATCATCAATAGATGATAGAATATCATCAATTCACAGTTTTCTATACTCAATACTGAATCTGTATTCTTTAAATGTCTATCCACAAACATCAATTCTCATCACTCAAACCTCAACACTCAGTCCCCAATCCTCAATCATCAATCCTCAATCCTCAATCCTCAATCCTCAATCCTCAATCTTCAATCCTCAATACTCAATCATCAATCCTCAAACCTCAATCCTCAATCCTCAATCCTCAACCCTCAACCGTCAGTCTTCAAACCTCAATACTCAATCTTCAAACCTCAATCCTCAATCCTCAATCCTCAATCCTCAATCCTCATCCTTCAATCCTCAATACCCAGTCCTCAATCTTCAATCCTCAATCCTCAATTCTCAATTCTCAATCCTCAATCCTGAGTCCTCAGTCCTGAAACCTCAATCCTCAACCCTCAGCCCTCATCCTCAATCCTCAATCCTCAATCCTCAATCCTCAATCCTCAATCTTCAACCCTCAACACTCAGTCCTCAATGTTCAAACCTCAATCCACAATTCTCAATCTTCAATCCTCAATCCTCAATCCTCAACCCTCAGTCCTCATTCTTCAATCCTCAATAACCAATCCTCAATCTTCAATCCTCATTCCTCAATCCTCAATTCTCAATCCTCAATCCTCAATCCTCAGACCTCAAACATCAATACACAACCCTCAGTCCTCGTCCTCAATCCGCAACCCTCAATCCTCAATCCTCAATCCTCAATCCTCAATCCTCAATACTCAATGTTCAATCCTCGATACACAATCCTCAATCTTCAGTCCTCAATCCTCAATCCTCAATGCTCAATCCTCAATCATAAATCCTCAGTCCTCAAACCACAATCCTGAATCCTCAATCCTGAATCCTCAATCTTCAGCCCTCAGTCCACAACAATCAGTTGTCAATCCTCAATCCTCACTAGAATATCCTCAGTTCAGAGCTTTCCATACGCAATACTCAATCTAAAATCTTCAAATCACTATCCACAAACATCAATTCTCATCACTCAACCCTCAACACTCAGTCCTCAATGTTCAATCCTCAATCCTCAATTCTCAATCTTCAATCGTCAGTACTCAATCTTTAATCCTCAATCCTCAATCCTCAATCTTCAATCCTCAATCCCCAATACTCAATCCTCAACCCTCAATCATCAATCCTCAATCATCAATCCTCAATCTTCAATACTCAATCCTCAATCCTCAATCCTCAATACTCAATCCTCAATACTCAATCATCAATCCTCAATCTTCAATCCTCAATAGACAATCTTTAATCCTCAGTCCTCAATCCTCAATCTTCAATCTTCAATCCTCAACTCACAATCCTCAATCCTCAATCCTCAATCCTCAGTCCTCAATCCGCAATCTTCAATCCTCAATACTCAATCCTCAATCCTGAATCCTCAATCTTCAGCCCTCAGTCCTCAACAATCAGGTGACAATCCTCAATCCTCAATAGAATATCCTTAATTCACAGTTTTCAATACTCAATACTCACTTTAAAATCTTCAAATCACTATCCACAAACATCAATTCTCATCACTCAACCCTCAACACTCAGTCCTCAATGTTCAATCCTCAATCCTCAATTCTCAATCTTCAATCCTCAATACTCAATCTTTAATCCTCAATCCTCAATTCTCAATCTTCAATCCTCAATCCCCAATACTCAATCCTCAACCCTCAATCCTCAATCCTCAATCCTCAATCATCAATCCTCAATCTTCAATACTCAATCCTCAATCCTCAATCCTCAATACTCAATCCTCAATCCTCAATCATCAATCCTCAATCTTCAATCCTCAATACTCAATCTTTAATCCTCAGTCCTCAATCCTCAATCTTCAATCTTCAATCCTCAACTCGCAATCCTCAATCCTCAATCCTCAATCCTCAGTCCTCAATCCGCAATCTTCAATCCTCAATACTCAATCTTCAATCCTCAATCCTCAATCCTCAACCCTCAGTCCTCATTCTTCAATCCTCAATAACCAATCCTCAATCTTCAATCCTCATTCCTCAATCCTCAATTCTCAATCCTCAATACTCAATCCTCAATGCTCAACCATCAATCCTCAATCGTCAATCCTCAATACTCAATCTTTAATCCTCACTCCTCAATTCTCAATCTTCAATCTTCAATCCTCAACCCGCAATCCTCAATCCTCAATCCTCAATCCTCAGTCCTCAATCCGCAATCTTCAATCCTCAATACTCAATCTTCAATCCTCAATCCTCAATCATCAACCCTCAGTCCTCATTCTTCAATCCTCAATAACCAATCCTCAATCTTCAATCCTCAGTCCTCAATCCTCAATCTTCAACCCTCAACACTCAGTCCTTAATGTTCAAACCTCAATCCTCAATTCTCAATCTTCAATCCTCAATACTCAATCTTCAATCCTCAATCCTCAATACTCAATCCTCAATCCTCAATCCACAATCCTCAATCATCAATCCTCAATCTTCAATACTCAATCCTCAATCCTCAATCCTCAATACTCAATCCTCAATCCTCAATCCGCAACCCTCAATCCTCAATCCTCAATCTTCAATCATCAATATTCAATCTTCAATACTCAATCCTCAATCCTCAATCCTCATTCCTCAATCCTCAATGTTCAATCCTCGATACCCAATCCTCAATCTTCAATCCTCAATCCTCAATCCTCAATCCTCAAACCTCAATCCTCAATCCTCAGTCCTCAATCCTCAATCCTCAATACTCAATCTTCAATCCTCAATACTCAATCTTCAGTCCTCAATTCTCAATACTCAATCCTCAATAATCAGACCTCAACCATCAATACTGAACCCCCAGTCCTTGTCCTCAATCCACAACCCTCAATCCTCAATCCTCAATGTTCAATCATCAATATTCAATATTCAGTCCTCAATCCTCAATCCTCAATCCTCAATCCTCAATCCTCAATGTTCAATCCGCAATACCCAATCCTGCATCTTCAATCCTCAATCCTCAATCCTCAATCCCCAATCCTCAATCCTCAATGCTCAGTCCTCAAACCTCAATCCTGAATCCTCAATCCTGAATCCTCAATCTTCAGACCTCAGTCCTCAACAATCAGTTGTCAATTCTCAATCCTCAATAGAATATCATCAATTCACAGTTTTCAATACACAATACTCAATCTGCAATCTTTAAATCTCTATCCACAAACACCAATTCTCATCACTCAACCCTCAATACTCAGTCCCCAAACTTCAATCTTCTATCCTCAACCCTCAATCCTCAATCCTCAATCCTCAATCTTCAATCCTCAATACTCAATCATCAATCCGCAATCCTCAATCGTCAATCTTCAATCCTCAATACTCAATCTTTAATCCTCAATCCTCAATCCTCAATCCTCAATCCGCAATCCTCAATCCTTAATCCTCAATCCTCAATCCTCAATCCTCAATCTTCAATTCTCAAAGCACAACCTTCGATCCTCAATCCTCAATCCTCAATCCTCAATCCTCATTCTTCAATCCTCAATACCCAAACCACAATCTACAATCCTCAATCCTCAATCCTCAATCCTCAAACCTCAATCCTCAATCCTCAATCCTCACTCCTCAATGCTCAATCCTCAGTCCTCAAACCTCAATCCTGAATCCTCAATCCTGAATCCTCAATCTTCAGACCTCAGTCCTCAACAATCAGTTGTCAATTCTAGAATATCATCAATAGATGATAGAATATCATCAATTCACAGTTTTCTATACTCAATACTGAATCTGTATTCTTTAAATGTCTATCCACAAACATCAATTCTCATCACTCAAACCTCAACACTCAGTCCCCAATCCTCAATCATCAATCCTCAATCCTCAATCCTCAATCCTCAATCCTCAATCCTCAATCTTCAATCCTCAATACTCAATCATCAATCCTCAAACCTCAATCCTCAATCCTCAATCCTCAACCCTCAACCGTCAGTCTTCAAACCTCAATACTCAATCTTCAAACCTCAATCCTCAATCCTCAATCCTCAATCCTCAATCCTCATCCTTCAATCCTCAATACCCAGTCCTCAATCTTCAATCCTCAATCCTCAATTCTCAATTCTCAATCCTCAATCCTGAGTCCTCAGTCCTGAAACCTCAATCCTCAACCCTCAGCCCTCATCCTCAATCCTCAATCCTCAATCCTCAATCCTCAATCCTCAATCTTCAACCCTCAACACTCAGTCCTCAATGTTCAAACCTCAATCCACAATTCTCAATCTTCAATCCTCAATCCTCAATCCTCAACCCTCAGTCCTCATTCTTCAATCCTCAATAACCAATCCTCAATCTTCAATCCTCATTCCTCAATCCTCAATTCTCAATCCTCAATCCTCAATCCTCAGACCTCAAACATCAATACACAACCCTCAGTCCTCGTCCTCAATCCGCAACCCTCAATCCTCAATCCTCAATCCTCAATCCTCAATCCTCAATACTCAATGTTCAATCCTCGATACACAATCCTCAATCTTCAGTCCTCAATCCTCAATCCTCAATCCTCAATCCTCAATCATAAATCCTCAGTCCTCAAACCACAATCCTGAATCCTCAATCCTGAATCCTCAATCTTCAGCCCTCAGTCCACAACAATCAGTTGTCAATCCTCAATCCTCACTAGAATATCCTCAGTTCAGAGCTTTCCATACGCAATACTCAATCTGCAATCTTCAAATCTGTATTCATAAACATCAATTCTCTTCACTGAACCCTCAACACTCAGTCCCCAATCCTCAATCTTCAATCCTCAATCCTCAATCCTCAATCCTCAATCCTCAATCCTCAATCCTCAGTCCTCAAACCTCAATCCTGAATCCTCAATCCTGAATCCTCAATCTTCAGCCCTCAGTCCTCAACAATCAGGTGACAATCCTCAATCCTCAATAGAATATCCTTAATTCACAGTTTTCAATACTCAATACTCAATCTAAAATCTTCAAATCACTATCCACAAACATCAATTCTCATCACTCAACCCTCAACACTCAGTCCTCAATGTTCAATCCTCAATCCTCAATTCTCAATCTTCAATCGTCAGTACTCAATCTTTAATCCTCAATCCTCAATCCTCAATCTTCAATCCTCAATCCCCAATACTCAATCCTCAACCCTCAATCCTCAATCCTCAATCATCAATCCTCAATCTTCAATACTCAATCCACAATCCTCAATCCTCAATACTCAATCCTCAATCCTCAATCATCAATCCTCAATCTTCAATCCTCAATACTCAATCTTTAATCCTCAGTCCTCAATCCTCAATCTTCAATCTTCAATCCTCAACTCGCAATCCTCAATCCTCAATCCTCAATCCTCAGTCCTCAATCCGCAATCTTCAATCCTCAATACTCAATCTTCAATCCTCAATCCTCAGTCCTCAACCCTCAGTCCTCATTCTTCAATCCTCAATAACCAATCCTCAATCTTCAATCCCCATTCCTCAATCCTCAATTCTCAATCCTCAATACTCAATCCTCAATGCTCAATCATCAATCCTCAATCGTCAATCCTCAATACTCAATCTTTAATCCTCACTCCTCAATCCTCAATCTTCAATCTTCAATCCTCAACCCGCAATCCTCAATCCTCAATCCTCAATCCTCAGTCCTCAATCCGCAATCTTCAATCCTCAATACTCAATCTTCAATCCTCAATCCTCAATCCGCAACCCTCAGTCCTCATTCTTCAATCCTCAATAACCAATCCTCAATCTTCAATCCTCAGTACTCAATCCTCAATCTTCAACCCTCAACACTCAGTCCTTAATGTTCAAACCTCAATCCTCAATTCTCAATCTTCAATCCTCAATACTCAATCTTCAATCCTCAATCCTCAATACTCAATCCTCAATCCTCAATCCACAATCCTCAATCATCAATCCTCAATCTTCAATACTCAATCCTCAATACTCAATCCTCAATACTCAATCCTCAATCCTCAATCATCAATCCTCAATCTTTAATCCTCAATCCTCAATCCTCAATCTTCAATCCTCAATCCCCAATACTCAATCCTCAACCCTCAATCATCAATCCTCAATCATCAATCCTCAATCTTCAATACTCAATCCTCAATCCTCAATCCTCAATACTCAATCCTCAATACTCAATCATCAATCCTCAATCTTCAATCCTCAATAGACAATCTTTAATCCTCAGTCCTCAATCCTCAATCTTCAATCTTCAATCCTCAACTCGCAATCCTCAATCCTCAATCCTCAATCCTCAGTCCTCAATCCGCAATCTTCAATCCTCAATACTCAATCCTCAATCCTGAATCCTCAATCTTCAGCCCTCAGTCCTCAACAATCAGGTGACAATCCTCAATCCTCAATAGAATATCCTTAATTCACAGTTTTCAATACTCAATACTCACTCTAAAATCTTCAAATCACTATCCACAAACATCAATTCTCATCACTCAACCCTCAACACTCAGTCCTCAATGTTCAATCCTCAATCCTCAATTCTCAATCTTCAATCCTCAATACTCAATCTTTAATCCTCAATCCTCAATTCTCAATCTTCAATCCTCAATCCCCAATACTCAATCCTCAACCCTCAATCCTCAATCCTCAATCCTCAATCATCAATCCTCAATCTTCAATACTCAATCCTCAATCCTCAATCCTCAATACTCAATCCTCAATCCTCAATCATCAATCCTCAATCTTCAATCCTCAATACTCAATCTTTAATCCTCAGTCCTCAATCCTCAATCTTCAATCTTCAATCCTCAACTCGCAATCCTCAATCCTCAATCCTCAATCCTCAGTCCTCAATCCGCAATCTTCAATCCTCAATACTCAATCTTCAATCCTCAATCCTCAATCCTCAACCCTCAGTCCTCATTCTTCAATCCTCAATAACCAATCCTCAATCTTCAATCCTCATTCCTCAATCCTCAATTCTCAATCCTCAATACTCAATCCTCAATGCTCAACCATCAATCCTCAATCGTCAATCCTCAATACTCAATCTTTAATCCTCACTCCTCAATTCTCAATCTTCAATCTTCAATCCTCAACCCGCAATCCTCAATCCTCAATCCTCAATCCTCAGTCCTCAATCCGCAATCTTCAATCCTCAATACTCAATCTTCAATCCTCAATCCTCAATCATCAACCCTCAGTCCTCATTCTTCAATCCTCAATAACCAATCCTCAATCTTCAATCCTCAGTCCTCAATCCTCAATCTTCAACCCTCAACACTCAGTCCTTAATGTTCAAACCTCAATCCTCAATTCTCAATCTTCAATCCTCAATACTCAATCTTCAATCCTCAATCCTCAATACTCAATCCTCAATCCTCAATCCACAATCCTCAATCATCAATCCTCAATCTTCAATACTCAATCCTCAATCCTCAATCCTCAATACTCAATCCTCAATCCTCAATCCGCAACCCTCAATCCTCAATCCTCAATCTTCAATCATCAATATTCAATCTTCAATACTCAATCCTCAATCCTCAATCCTCATTCCTCAATCCTCAATGTTCAATCCTCGATACCCAATCCTCAATCTTCAATCCTCAATCCTCAATCCTCAATCCTCAAACCTCAATCCTCAATCCTCAGTCCTCAATCCTCAATCCTCAATACTCAATCTTCAATCCTCAATACTCAATCTTCAGTCCTCAATTCTCAATACTCAATCCTCAATAATCAGACCTCAACCATCAATACTGAACCCCCAGTCCTTGTCCTCAATCCACAACCCTCAATCCTCAATCCTCAATGTTCAATCATCAATATTCAATATTCAGTCCTCAATCCTCAATCCTCAATCCTCAATCCTCAATCCTCAATGTTCAATCCGCAATACCCAATCCTGCATCTTCAATCCTCAATCCTCAATCCTCAATCCCCAATCCTCAATCCTCAATGCTCAGTCCTCAAACCTCAATCCTGAATCCTCAATCCTGAATCCTCAATCTTCAGACCTCAGTCCTCAACAATCAGTTGTCAATTCTCAATCCTCAATAGAATATCATCAATTCACAGTTTTCAATACACAATACTCAATCTGCAATCTTTAAATCTCTATCCACAAACACCAATTCTCATCACTCAACCCTCAATACTCAGTCCCCAAACTTCAATCTTCTATCCTCAACCCTCAATCCTCAATCCTCAATCCTCAATCTTCAATCCTCAATACTCAATCATCAATCCGCAATCCTCAATCGTCAATCTTCAATCCTCAATACTCAATCTTCAATCCTCAATCCTCAATCCTCACTCCTCAAACCTCAATTCTGAATCCTCACTCCTGAATCCTCAATCTTCAGCCCTCAGTCGTGAACAATCAGGTGACAATCCTCAATCCTCAATAGAATATCCTCAATTCACAGTTTTCAATACTCAATACTCAATCTGCAATCCTCGATACTCAATCTTTAATCCTTAATCCTCAATCCTTAATCTTCAATCCTCAATCTTCAATACACAATCCTCATCCCTCAATCCTCAATCCTCAATCATCAACCCTCAATCTTCAATACTCAATCCTCAACCCTCAATCCTCAATCCTCAATCCTCAATACTCAATCATCAATCCTCAATCTTCAATCCTCAATACTCAATCTTTAATCCTCAATCCTCAATCCTCAATCCTCAATCCGCAATCCTCAATCCTTAATCCTCAATCCTCAATCCTCAATCCTCAATCTTCAATTCTCAAAGCACAACCTTCGATCCTCAATCCTCAATCCTCAATCCTCAATCCTCATTCTTCAATCCTCAATACCCAAACCACAATCTACAATCCTCAATCCTCAATCCTCAATCCTCAATCCTCAACCCTCAATCCTCAATCCTCAGACCTCAAACATCAATACTCAACCCTCAGTCCTCGTCCTCATACCACAACGCTCAATCCTCAATCCTCAATCTTCAATCATCAACATTCAATCTTCAGTCCTCAATCCTCAATCCTCAATCCTCAATCCTCAATCCTCATTCCTCAAAGTTCAATCAGCAATACCCAATCCTCAATCTTCAATCATCAATCCTCAATCCTCAATCCTCGCTCCTCAATCCTCAATCCTCAGACCTCAAACCTCAATCCTGAATCCTCAATCCTGAATCCTCAATCTTCAGACCTCAGTCCTCAACAATCAGTTGTCAATTCTCAATCCTCAATAGAATATCATCAATTCACAGTTTTCAATACACAATACTCGATCTGCAATCTTTAAATCTCTATCCACAAACACCAATTCTCATCACTCAACCCTCAATACTCAGTCCCCAAACCTCAATCTTCTATCCTCAACCCTCAATCCTCAATCCTCAATCCTCAATGTTCAATCCTCGATACCCAATCCTCAATCTTCAATCCTCAATCCTCAATCCTCAATCCTCAAACCTCAATCCTCAATCCTCAATCCTCACTCCTCAATGCTCAATCCTCGGTCCTCAAACCTCAATCCTGAATCCTCAATCCTGAATCTTCAATCTTCAAACCTCAGTCCTCAACAATCAGGTGACAATCCTCAATCCTCAATAGAATATCCTTAATTCACAGTTTTCAATACTCAATACTCAATCTAAAATCTTCAAATCACTATCCACAAACATCAATTCTCATCACTCAACCCTCAACACTCAGTCCTCAATGTTCAATCCTCAATCCTCAATTCTCAATCTTCAATCCTCAATACTCAATCTTTAATCCTCAATTCTCAATCCTCAATCTTCAATCCTCAATCCCCAATACTCAATCCTCAACCCTCAATCCTCAATCCTCAATCATCAATCCTCAATCTTCAATACTCAATCCTCAATCCTCAATCCTCAATACTCAATCCTCAATCCTCAATCATCAATCCTCAATCTTCAATCCTCAATACTCAATCTTTAATCCTCAGTCCTCAATCCTCAATCTTCAATCTTCAATCCTCAACTCGCAATCCTCAATCCTCAATCCTCAATCCTCAGTCCTCAATCCGCAATCTTCAATCCTCAATACTCAATCTTCAATCCTCAATCCTCAATCCTCAACCCTCAGTCCTCAGTCCTCAATCCGCAATCTTCAATCCTCAATACTCAATCTTCAATCCTCACTCCTCAATCCTCAATCTTCAATCTTCAATCCTCAATACTCAATCTTCAACCCTCAATCCTCAATACTCAATCCTCAATCCTCAATCCACAATCCTCAATCATCAATCCTCAGTCCTCAATCCGCAATCTTCAATCCTCAATACTCAATCTTCAATCCTCAATCCTCAATCCTCAACCCTCAGGCCTCATTCTTCAATCCTCAATAACCAATCCTCAATCTTCAATCCTCAATCCTCAATCCTCAATCCTCAAACCTCTATCCTCAATCCTCAGTCCTCAATCCTCAATCCTCAATACTCAATCCTCAATCCTCAATCTTCAATCCTCAATACTCAATCTTTAATCCTCAGTCCTCAATCCTCAATCTTCAATCTTCAGTCATCAACCCGCAATCCTCAATCCTCAATCCTCAATCCTCAGTCCTCAATCCGCAACCTTCAATCCACAATACTCAATATTCAATCCTCAATACTCAATCCTCAACCCTCAGTCCTCACTATTCAATCCTCAATAACCAATCCTCAGTCTTCAATCCTCATTCCTCAATCCTCAATTCTCAATCCTCAATCCTCAATCCTCAGACCTCAAACATCAATACTCAACCCTCAGTCCTCGTCCTCAATCCGCAACCCTCAATCCTCAATCCTCAATCTTCAATCATCAATATTCAATCTTCAATACTCAATCCTCAATCCTCAATCCTCATTCCTCAATCCTCAATGTTCAATCCTCGATACCCAATCCTCAATCTTCAATCCTCAATCCTCAATCCTCAATCCTCAAACCTCAATCCTCAATCCTCAGTCCTCAATCCTCAATCCTCAATACTCAATCTTCAATCCTCAATACTCAATCTTCAGTCCTCAATTCTCAATACTCAATCCTCAATAATCAGACCTCAACCATCAATACTGAACCCCCAGTCCTTGTCCTCAATCCACAACCCTCAATCCTCAATCCTCAATGTTCAATCATCAATATTCAATATTCAGTCCTCAATTCTCAATCCTCAATCCTCCAATCCTCAATCCTCAATGTTCAATCCGCAATACCCAATCCTGAATCTTCAATCATCAATCCTCAATCCTCAATCCCCAATCCTCAATCCTCAATCCTCAGTCCTCAAACCTCAATCCTGAATCCTCAATCCTCAATCCTCAATCATCAATCCTCAATCTTCAATCCTCAATAGACAATCTTTAATCCTCAGTCCTCAATCCTCAATCTTCAATCTTCAATCCTCAACTCGCAATCCTCAATCCTCAATCCTCAATCCTCAGTCCTCAATCCGCAATCTTCAATCCTCAATACTCAATCCTCAATCCTGAATCCTCAATCTTCAGCCCTCAGTCCTCAACAATCAGGTGACAATCCTCAATCCTCAATAGAATATCCTTAATTCACAGTTTTCAATACTCAATACTCACTCTAAAATCTTCAAATCACTATCCACAAACATCAATTCTCATCACTCAACCCTCAACACTCAGTCCTCAATGTTCAATCCTCAATCCTCAATTCTCAATCTTCAATCCTCAATACTCAATCTTTAATCCTCAATCCTCAATCCTCAATCTTCAATCCTCAATCCCCAATACTCAATCCTCAACCCTCAATCCTCAATCCTCAATCCTCAATCATCAATCCTCAATCTTCAATACTCAATCCTCAATCCTCAATCCTCAATACTCAATCCTCAATCCTCAATCATCAATCCTCGATCTTCAATCCTCAATACTCAATCTTTAATCCTCAGTCCTCGATCCTCAATCTTCAATCTTCAATCCTCAACTCGCAATCCTCAATCCTCAATCCTCAATCCTCAGTCCTCAATCCGCAACCTTCAATCCTCAATACTCAATCTTCAATCCTCAATTCTCAATCCTCAACCCTCTGTCCTCATTCTTCAATCCTCAATAACCAATCCTCAATCTTCAATCCTCATTCCTCAATCCTCAATTCTCAATCCTCAATACTCAATCCTCAATGCTCAATCATCAATCCTCAATCGTCAATCCTCAATACTCAATCTTTAATCCTCACTCCTCAATCCTCAATCTTCAATCTTCAACCCTCAACCCGCAATCCTCAATCCTCAATCCTCAATCCTCAGTCCTCAATCCGCAATCTTCAATCCTCAATACTCAATCTTCAATCCACAATCCTCAATCATCAACCCTCAGTCCTCATTCTTCAATCCTCAATAACCAATCCTCAATCTTCAATCGTCAGTCCTCAATCCTCAATCTTCAACCCTCAACACTCAGTCCTTAATGTTCAAACCTCAATCCTCAATTCTCAATCTTCAATCCTCAATACTCAATCTTCAATCCTCAATCCTCAATACTCAATCCTCAATCCTCAATCCACAATCCTCAATCATCAATCCTCAATCTTCAATACTCAATCCTCAATCATCAATCCTCAATACTCAATCCTCAATCCTCAATCCGCAACCCTCAATCCTCAATCCTCAATCTTCAATCATCAATATTCAATCTTCAATACTCAATCCTCAATCCTCAATCCTCATTCCTCAATCCTCAATGTTCAATCCTCGATACCCAGTCCTCAATCTTCAATCCTCAATCCTCAATCCTCAATCCTCAAACCTCAATCCTCAATCCTCAGTCCTCAATCCTCAATCCTCAATACTCAATCTTCAATCCTCAATACTCAATCTTCAGTCCTCAATTCTCAATACTCAATCCTCAATAATCAGACCTCAACCATCAATACTGATCCCCCAGTCCTTGTCCTCAATCCACAACCCTCAATCCTCAATCCTCAATGTTCAATCATCAATATTCAATATTCAGTCCTCAATCCTCAATCCTCAATCCTCAATCCTCAATCCTCAATGTTCAATCCGCAATACCCAATCCTGAATCTTCAATCCTCAATCCTCAATCCTCAATCCCCAATCCTCAATCCTCAATCCTCAGTCCTCAAACCTCAATCCTGAATCCTCAATCCTGAATCCTCAATCTTCAGACCTCAGTCCTCAACAATCAGTTGTCAATTCTCAATCCTCAATAGAATATCATCAATTCACAGTTTTCAATACACAATACTCAATCTGCAATCTTTAAATCTCTATCCACAAACACCAATTCTCATCACTCAACCCTCAATACTCAGTCCCCAAACTTCAATCTTCTATCCTCAACCCTCAATCCTCAATCCTCAATCCTCAATCTTCAATCCTCAATACTCAATCATCAATCCGCAATCCTCAATCGTCAATCTTCAATCCTCAATACTCAATCTTCAATCCTCAATCCTCAATCCTCACTCCTCAAACCTCAATTCTGAATCCTCAATCCTGAATCCTCAATCTTCAGCCCTCAGTCGTGAACAATCAGGTGACAATCCTCAATCCTCAATAGAATATCCTCAATTCACAGTTTTCAATACTCAATACTCAATCTGCAATCTTCAATACTCAATCTTTAATCCTTAATCCTCAATCCTTAATCTTCAATCCTCAATCCTCAATACACAATCCCCATCCCTCAATCCTCAATCCTCAATCATCAACCCTCAATCTTCAATACTCAATCCTCAACCCTCAATCCTCAATCCTCAATCCTCAATACTCAATCATCAATCCTCAATCTTCAATCCTCAATACTCAATCTTTAATCCTCAATCCTCAATCCTCAATCCTCAATCCGCAATCCTCAATCCTTAATCCTCAATCCTCAATCCTCAATCCTCAATCTTCAATTCTCAAAGCTCATCCTTCGATCCTCAATCCTCAATCCTCAATCCTCAATCCTCAATCCTCATTCTTCAATCCTCAATACCCAAACCACAATCTACAATCCTCAATCCTCAATCCTCAATCCTCAATCCTCAACCCTCAATCCTCAATCCTCAGACCTCAAACATCAATACTCAACCCTCAGTCCTCGTCCTCATTCCACAACGCTCAATCCTCAATCCTCAATCTTCAATCATCAACATTCAATCTTCAGTCCTCAATGCTCAATCCTCAATCCTCAATCCTCAATCCTCATTCCTCAAAGTTCAATCAGCAATACCCAATCCTCAATATTCAATCATCAATCCTCAATCCTCAATCCTCAATCCTCAAACCTCAATCCTCAATCCTCAATCCTCACTCCTCAATGCTCAATCCTCATTCCTCAAACCTCAATCCTGAATCCTCAATCCTGAATCCTCAATCTTCAAACCTCAGTCCTCAACAATCAGGTGACAATCCTCAATCCTCAATAGAATATCCTTAATTCACAGTTTTCAATACTCAATACTCAATCTAAAATCTTCAAATCACTATCCACAAACATCAATTCTCGTCACTCAACCCTCAACACTCAGTCCTCAATGTTCAATCCTCAATCCTCAATTCTCAATCTTCAATCCTCAATACTCAATCTTTAATCCTCAATTCTCAATCCTCAATCTTCAATCCTCAATCCCCAATACTCAATCCTCAACCCTCAATCCTCAATCCTCAATCATCAATCCTCAATCTTCAATACTCAATCCTCAATCCTCAATCCTCAATACTCAATCCTCAATCCTCAATCATCAATCCTCAATCTTCAATCCTCAATACTCTATCTTTAATCCTCAGTCCTCAATCCTCAATCTTCAATCTTCAATCCTCAACTCGCAATCCTCAATCCTCAATCCTCAATCCTCAGTCCTCAATCCGCAATCTTCAATCCTCAATACTCAATCTTCAATCCTCAATCCTCAATCCTCAACCCTCTATCCTCAATCCTCAGTCCTCAATCCTCAATCCTCAATACTCAATCCTCAATCCTCAATCTTCAATCCTCAATACTCAATCTTTAATCCTCAGTCCTCAATCCTCAATCTTCAATCTTCAGTCATCAACCCGCAATCCTCAATCCTCAATCCTCAATCCTCAGTCCTCAATCCGCAACCTTCAATCCACAATACTCAATATTCAATCCTCAATACTCAATCCTCAACCCTCAGTCCTCACTATTCAATCCTCAATAACCAATCCTCAGTCTTCAATCCTCATTCCTCAATCCTCAATTCTCAATCCTCAATCCTCAATCCTCAGACCTCAAACATCAATACTCAACCCTCAGTCCTCGTCCTCAATCCGCAACCCTCAATCCTCAATCCTCAATCTTCAATCATCAATATTCAATCTTCAATACTCAATCCTCAATCCTCAATCCTCATTCCTCAATCCTCAATGTTCAATCCTCGATACCCAATCCTCAATCTTCAATCCTCAATCCTCAATCCTCAATCCTCAAACCTCAATCCTCAATCCTCAGTCCTCAATCCTCAATCCTCAATACTCAATCTTCAATCCTCAATACTCAATCTTCAGTCCTCAATTCTCAATACTCAATCCTCAATAATCAGACCTCAACCATCAATACTGAACCCCCAGTCCTTGTCCTCAATCCACAACCCTCAATCCTCAATCCTCAATGTTCAATCATCAATATTCAATATTCAGTCCTCAATTCTCAATCCTCAATCCTCAATCCTCAATCCTCAATGTTCAATCCGCAATACCCAATCCTGAATCTTCAATCATCAATCCTCAATCCTCAATCCCCAATCCTCAATCCTCAATCCTCAGTCCTCAAACCTCAATCCTGAATCCTCAATCCTGAATCCTCAATCTTCAGACCTCAGTCCTCAACAATCAGTTGTCAATTCTCAATCCTCAATAGAATATCATCAATTCACAGTTTTCAATACACAATACTCAATCTGCAATCTTTAAATCTCTATCCACAAACACCAATTCTCATCACTCAACCCTCAATACTCAGTCCCCAAACTTCAATCTTCTATCCTCAACCCTCAATCCTCAATCCTCAATCCTCAATCTTCAATCCTCAATACTCAATCATCAATCCGCAATCCTCAATCGTCAATCTACAATCCTCAATACTCAATCCTCAATCCTCAATCCTCAATCCTCACTCCTCAAACCTCAATTCTGAAACCTCAATCCTGAATCCTCAATCTTCAGCCCTCAGTCGTGAACAATCAGGTGACAATCCTCAATCCTCAATAGAATATCCTCAATTCACAGTTTTCAATACTCAATACTCAATCTGCAATCTTCAATACTCAATCTTTAATCCTTAATCCTCAATCCTTAATCTTCAATCCTCAATCCTCAATACTCAATCCTCATCCCTCAATCCTCAATACTCAATCATCAATCCTCAATCTTCAATACTCAATACTCAACCCTCAATCCTCAATCCTCAATCCTCAATACTCAATCATCAATCCTCAATCTTCAATCCTCAATACTCAATCTTTAATCCTCAATCCTCAATCCTCAATCCTCAATCCGCAATCCTCAATCCTCAATCCTCAATCCTCAATCCTCAATCCTCAATCTTCAATCCTCAAAGCTCAACCTTCGATCCTCAATTCTCAATCCTCAATCCTCAATCCTCATTCTTCAATCCTCAATACCCAAACCACAATCTACAATCCTCAATCCTCAATCCTCAATCCTCAACCCTCAATCCTCAATCCTCAGACCTCAAACATCAATACTCAACCCTCAGTCCTCGTCCTCATTCCACAACGCTCAATCCTCAATCCTCAATCTTCAATCATCAACATTCAATCTTGAGTCCTCAATCCTCAATCCTCAATCCTTAATCCTCAATCCTCATTCCTCAAAGTTCAATCAGCAATACCCAATCCTCAATCTTCAATCCTCAATCCTCAATCCTCAATCCTCGCTCCTCAATCCTCAATCCTCAGACCTCAAACCTCAATCCTGAATCCTCAATCCTGAATCCTCAATCTTCTGACCTCAGTCCTCAACAATCAGTTGTCATTTCTCAATCCTCAATAGAATATCATCAATTCACAGTTTTCAATACTCAATACTGAATCTGTAATCTTTAAATCTCTACCCACAAACGTCAATTCTCATCACTCAAACCTGAACACTCAGTCCCCAATCCTCAATCATCAATCCTCAATCTCAATCCCCAATCCTCAACCCTCAATCTTCAATCGTCAATACTCAATCATCAATCCTCGAACCTCAATCCTCAATCCGCATTCCTCAACCCTCAATCGTCAGTCTTCAAACCTCAATACTCAATCTTCAATCCTCAATCCTCAATCCTCTATCCTCAATCCTCAATCCTCATCCTTCAATCCTCAATACCCAATCCTCAATCTTCAATCCTCAATCCTCAATCCCCAATTCTCAATCCTCAACCCTCAGTCCTCAGTCCTTAAACCTCAATCCTCAACCCTCAGCCCTCATCCTCAATCCTCAATCCTCAATCCTCAATCCTCAATCCTCAATCTTCAACCCTCAACACTCAGTCATCAATGTTCAAACCTCAATCCTCAATTCTCAATCTTCAATACTCAATACTCAATCTTCAATCCTCAATCCTCAATACTCAATCCTCAATCCTCAATCCACAATCCTCAATCACCAATCCTCAATCTTCAATACTCAATCCTCAATCCTCAATCCTCAATACTCAATCCTCAATCCTCAATCATCAATCCTCAATCTTCAATCCTCAATCTTCAATCCTCAGTCCGCAATCTTCAATCATCAATCCTCAATCCTCAATCCTCAATCCTCAATCCTCAGTCCTCAATCCTCAATCTTCAATCCTCAATACTCAATCTTTAATCCTCAGTCCTCAATCCTCAATCTTCAATCTTCAATCCTCAACCCGCAATCCTCAATCCTCAATCCTCAATCCTCAGTCCTCAATCCGCAATATTCAATCCTCAATCCTCAATCTTCAATCCTCAATACTCAATCTTTAATCCTCAGTCCTCAATCCTCAATCTTCAATCTTCAATCATCAACCCGCAATCCTCAATCCTCAATCCTCAATCCTCAGTCCTCAATCCGCAACCTTCAATCCTCAATACTCAATATTCAATCCTCAATACTCAATCCTCAACCCTCAGTCCTCATTCTTCAATCCTCAATATCCAATCCTCAGTCTTCAATCCTCATTCCTCAATCCTCAATTCTCAATTCTCAATCCTCAATCCTCAGACATCGAACATCAATACTCAACCCTCAGCCCTCGTCCTCAATCCGTAACCCTCAATCCTCAATCCTCAATCTTCAATCATCAATATTCAATCTTCAATACTCAATCCTCAATCCTCAATCCTCATTGCTCAATCCTCAATGTTCAATCCTCGATACCCAATCCTCAATCTTCAATCCTCAATCTTCAATCCTCAGTCCTCAAACCTCAATCCTCAATCCTCAGTCCTCAATCCTCAATCCTCAATACTCAATCCTCAATCCTCAATCTTCAATCCTCAATACTCAATCTTTAATCCTCAGTCCTCAATCCTCAATCTTCAATCTTCAATCATCAACCCGCAATCCTCAATACCCAATCCTCAATCCTCAGTCCTCAATCCGCATTCCTCAACCCTCAATCGTCAGTCTTCAAACCTCAATACTCAATGTTCAATCATCAATATTCAATATTCAGTTCTCAAACCTCAATCCTCAATCCTCAATCCTCAATCCTCAATGTTCAATCCGCAATACCCAATCCTGAATCTTCAATCCTCAATCCTCAATCCTCAATCCCCAATCCTCAATCCTCAATCCTCAGTCCTCAAACCTCAATCCTGAATCCTCAATCCTGAATCCTCAATCTTCAGACCTCAGTCCTCAACAATCAGTTGTCAATTCTCAATCCTCAATAGAATATCATCAATTCGTAGTTTTCAATACACAATACTCAATCTGCAATCTTTAAATCTCTATCCACAAACACCAATTCTCATCTCTCAACCCTCAATACTCAGTCCCCAAACCTCAATCTTCTATCCTCAACCGTCAATCCTCAATCCTCAATCCTCAATGTTCAATCCTCGATACCCAATCCTCAATATTCAATCCTCAATCCTCAGTCCTCAATCCTCAAACCTCAATCCTCAATCCTCAGTCCTCAATCCTCAATCCTCAATACTCAATCCTCAATCCTCAATCTTCAATCCTCAATACTCAATCTTTAATCCTCAGTCCTCAATCCTCAATCTTCAATCTTCAATCATCAACCCGCAATCCTCAATCCTCAATCCTCAATCCTCAGTCCTGAATCCGCAACCTTCAATCCACAATACTCAATATTCAATCCTCAATACTCAATCCTCAACCCTCAGTCCTCATTCTTCAATCCTCAATAACCAATCCTCAGTCCTCAATCCTCATTCCTCAATCCTCAATTCTCAATCCTCAATCCTCAATCCTCAGACCTCAAACATCAATACTCAACCCTCAGTCCTCGTCCTCAGTCCGCAACCCTCAATCCTCAATCCTCAATCTTCAATCATCAATATTCAATCTTCAATACTCAATCCTCAATCCTCAATCCTCATTCCTCAATCCTCAATGTTCAATCCTCGATACCCAATCCTCAATCTTCAATCCTCAATCCTCAATCCTCAATCCTCAAACCTCAATCCTCAATCCTCAGTCCTCAATCCTCAATCCTCAATACTCAATCCTCAATCCTCAATCCTCAATCTTCAATCCTCAATACTCAACCTTCAGTCCTCAATTCTCAATACTCAATCCTCAATAATCAGACCTCAACCATCAATACTGAACCCCCAGTCCTTGTCCTCAATCCACAACCCTCAATCCTCAATCCTCAATGTTCAATCATCAATATTCAATATTCAGTCCTCAATCCTCAATCCTCAATCCTGAATCCTCAATCCTCAATGTTCAATCCGCAATACCCAATCCTGAATCTTCAATCCTCAATCCTCAATCCTCAATCCCCAATCCTCAATCCTCAATCCTCTGTCCTCAAACCTCAATCCTGAATCCTCAATCCTGAATCCTCAATCTTCAGACCTCAGTCCTCAACAATCAGTTGTCAATTCTCAATCCTCTATAGAACATCATCAATTCACAGTTTTCAATACACAATACTCAATCTACAATCTTTAAATCTCTATCCACAAACACCAATTCTCATCACTCAACGCTCAATACTCAGTCCCCAAACCTCAATCTTCTATCCTCAACCCTCAATCCTCAATCCTCAATCCTCAATCTTCAATCCTCAATACACAATCATCAATCCGCAATCCTCAATCGTCAATCTTCAATCCTCATTACTCAATCTTCAATCCTCAATCCTCAATCCTCAATACTCAATCTTTAATCCTCAATCCTCAATCCTCAATCCTCAATCCGCAATCCTCAATCCTCAATCCTCAATACTCAATCATCAATCCTCAATCTTCAATCCTCAATACTCAATCTTTAATCCTCAATCCTCAATCCGCAATCCTCAATCCTCAATCCTCAATCCTCAATCCTCAATCCTCAATCCTCATTCTTCAATCCTCAATACCCAAACCACAATCTACAATCCTCAATCCTCAATCCTCAATCCTCAACCCTCAATCCTCAATCCTCAGACCTCAAACATCAATACTCACCCCTCAGTCCTCGTCCTCATTCCACAACACTCAATCCTCAATCCTCAATCTTCAATCATCAACATTCAATCTTCAGTTCTCAATCCTCAATCCTCAATCCTCAATCCTCAATCCTCATTCCTCAAAGTTCAATCAGCAATACCCAATCCTCAATCTTCAATCCTCTATCCTCAATCCTCAATCCTCGCTCCTCAATCCTCAATCCTCAGACCTCAAACCTCAATCCTGAATCCTCAATCCTGAATCCTCAATCTTCTGACCTCAGTCCTCAACAATCAGTTGTCATTTCTCAATCCTCAATAGAATATCATCAATTCACAGTTTTCAATACTCAATACTGAATCTGTAATCTTTAAATCTCTACCCACAAACATCAATTCTCGTCACTCAAACCTCAACACTCAGTCCCCAATCCTCAATCATCAATCCTCAATCCTCAATCCCCAATCCTCAATCCTCAATCCTCAATCCTCAATTCTCAATCCTCAATCCTCAGTCCTCAGTCCTTAAACCTCAATCCTCAACCCTCAGCCCTCATCCTCAATCCTCAATCCTCAATCCTCAATCCTCAATCCTCAATCTTCAACCCTCAACACTCAGTCCTCAATGTTCAAACCTCAATCCTCAATTCTCAATCTTCAATACTCAATACTCAATCTTCAATCCTCAATCCTCAATACTCAATCCTCAATCCTCAATCCACAATCCTCAATCACCAATCCTCAATCTTCAATACTCAATCCTCAATCCTCAATCCTCAATACTCAATCCTCAATACTCAATCATCGATCCTCAATCTTCAATGCTCAATACTCAATCTTTAATCCTCAGTCCTCAATCCTCAATCTTCAATCTTCAATCCTCAACCCGCAATCCTCAATCCTCAATCCTCAATCCTCAGTCCTCAATCCGCAATCTTCAATCCTCAATACTCAATCTTCAATCCTCAATACTCAATCCTCAACCCCCAGTCCTCATTCTTCAATCCTCAATAACCAACCCTCAGTCTTCAATCCTCATTCCTCAATCCTCAATTCTCAATCCTCAATCCTCAATCCTCAGTCCTCAAACCTCAATCCTGAATCCTCAATCCTGAATCCGCAATCTTCAGACCTCAGTCCTCAACAATCAGTTGTCAATTCTCAATCCTCAATAGAATATCATCAATTCACAGTTTTCAATACACAATACTCAATCTGCAATCTTTAAATCTCTATCCACAAACACCAATTCTCATCACTCAACCCTCAATACTCAGTCCCCAAACCTCAATCTTCTATCCTCAACCCTCAATCCTCAATCCTCAATCCTCAATCTTCAATCCTCAATTCTCAATCATCAATCCGCAATCCTCAATCGTCAATCTTCAATCCTCAATACTCAATCTTCAATCCTCAATCCTCAATCCTCACTCCTCAAACCTCAATTCTGAATCCTCAATCCTGAATCCTCAATCTTCAGCCCTCAGTCCTGAACAATCAGGTGACAATCCTCAATCCGCAATCGAATATCCTCAATTCACAGTTTTCAATACTCAATACTCAATCTGCAATCTTCAATACTCAATCTTTAATCCTTAATCCTCAATCCTTAATCTTCTATCCTCAATCCTCAATACTCAATCCTCATCCCTCAATCCTCAATCCTCAATCATCAATCCTCAATCTTCAATACTCAATCCTCATCCCTCAATCCTCAATCCTCAATCATCAATCCTCAATCTTCAATACTCAATCCTCAACCCTCAATCCTCAATCCTCAATCCTCAATACTCAATCATCAATCCTCAATCTTCAATCCTCAATACTCAATGTTTAATCCTCAATCCTCAATCCTCAATCCTCAATCCGCAATCCTCAATCCTCAATCCTCAATCCTCAATCCTCAATCCTCAATCTTCAATCCTCAAAACTCAACCTTCGATCCTCAATCCTCAATCCTCAATCCTCAATCCTCATTCTTCAATCCTCAATACCCAAACCACAATCTACAATCCTCAGTCCTCAATCCTCAATCCTCAACCCTCAATCATCAATCCTCAGACCTCAAACATCAATACTCAACCCTCAGTCCTCGTCCTCATTCCACAACGCTCAATCCTCAATCGTCAATCTTCAATCATCAACATTCAATCTTCAGTCCTCAATCCTCAATCCTCAATCCTCAATCCTCAATACTCAATCCTCAATCCTCAATCATCAATCCTCAATCTTCAATCCTCAATACTCAATCTTTAATCCTCAGTCCTCAATCCTCAATCTTCGATCTTCAATCCTCAACCCGCAATCCTCAATCCTCAATCCTCAATCCTCAGTCCTCAATCCGCAATCTTCTATCCTCAATACTCAATCTTCAATCCTCAATACTCAATCCTCAACCCTCAGTCCTCATTCTTCAATCCTCAATAACCAATCCTCAGTCTTCAATCCTCATTCCTCAATCCTCAATTCTCAATCCTCAATCCTCAATCCTCAGACCTCAAACATCAATACTCAACCCTCAGTCCTCGTCCTCAATCCGCAACCCTCAAACCTCAATCCTCAATATTCAATCAGCAATATTCAATCTTCGATACTCAATCCTCAATCCTCAATCCTCAATCCTCAATGTTCAATCCTCGATACCCAATCCTCAATCTTCAATCCTCAATCCTCAATCCTCAATCCTCAATCCTCAGTCCTCAAACCACAATCCTGAATCCTCAATCCTGAATCCTCAATCTTCAGCCCTCAGTCCTCAACAATCAGTTGTCAATCCTCAATCCTCACTAGAATATCCTCAGTTCAGAGCTTTCCATACGCAATACTCAATCTGCAATCTTCAAATCTTTATCCACAAACATCAATTCTCATCGCTCAACCCTCAACCCTCAATCCTCAACCCTCAATCTTCAATCCTCAATACTCAATCTTCAATCCTCAATCCTCAACCCTCAATCCTCAATCCTCAATCCTCAATCCTCAATCCTCAATCCTCAATCCTCAATCATCAATCCTCAATCTTCAATCCTCAATACTCAATCTTTAATCCTCAATCTTCAATCCTCAATCCTCAACCCTCAACTCTCATTCCTCAATCCTCAGACCTCAAACATCAAAACTCAACCCTCAGTCCTCGTCCTCAATCCACAACGCTCAATCCTCAATCCTCAATCTTCAATCATCAACATTCAACCTTCAGTCCTCAATCCTCAATCCTCAATACTCAATCTTTAATCCTCAGTCCTCAATCCTCAATCTTCAATCTTCAATCCTCAACCCGCAATCCTCAATCCTCAATCCTCAATCCTCAATCCCCAATCCTCAATCCTCAATCCCCAATCCTCAATCATCAATCCTCAATAGTCAATCCTCAATCCTCAATCCTCAATCCTCAACCCTCAGCCCTCATCCTCAATCCTCAATCCTCAATCCTCAATCCTCAATCCTCAATCTTCAACCCTCAACACTCAGTCCTCAATGTTCAAACCTCAATCCTCAATTCTCAATCTTCAATACTCAATACTCAATCTTCAATCCTCAATCCTCAATACTCAATCCTCAATCCTCAATCCACAATCCTCAATCACCAATCCTCAATCTTCAATACTCAATCCTCAATCCTCAATCCTCAATACTCAATCCTCAATACTCAATCATCGATCCTCAATCTTCAATCCTCAATACTCAATCTTTAATCCTCAGTCCTCAATCCTCAATCTTCAATCCTCAACCCGCAATCCTCAATCCTCAATCCTCAATCCTCAGACCTCAATCCGCAATCTTCAATCCTCAATACTCAATCTTCAATCCTCAATACTCAATCCCCAACCCTCAGTCCTCATTCTTCAATCCTCAATAACCAACCCTCAGTCTTCAATCCTCATTCCTCAACCCTCAATTCTCAATCCTCAATCCTCAATCCTCAGTCCTCAAACCTCAATCCTGAATCCTCAATCCTGAATCCTCAATCTTCAGACCTCAGTCCTCAACAATCAGTTGTCAATTCTCAATCCTCAATAGAATATCATCAATTCACAGTTTTCAATACACAATACTCAATCTGCAATCTTTAAATCTCTATCCACAAACACCAATTCTCATCACTCAACCCTCAATACTCAGTCCCCAAACCTCAATCTTCAATCCTCAACCCTCAATCCTCAATCCTCAATCCTCAATCTTCAATCCTCAATACTCAATCATCAATCCGCAATCCTCAATCGTCAATCTTCAATCACCTCAATCCTCAATCCTCACTCCTCAAACCTCAATTCTGAATCCTCAATCCTGAATCCTCAATCTTCAGCCCTCAGTCCTGAACAATCAGGTGACAATCCTCAATCCTCAATCGAATATCCTCAATTCACAGTTTTCAATACTCAATACTCAATCTGCAATCTTCAATACTCAATCTTTAATCCTTAATCCTCAATCCTTAATCTTCAATCCTCAATCCTCAATACTCAATCCTCATCCCTCAATCCTCAATCCTCAATCATCAATCCTCAATCTTCAATACTCAATCCTCAACCCTCAATCCTCAATCCTCAATCCTCAATACTCAATCATCAATCCTCAATCTTCAATCCTCAATACTCAATCTTTAATCCTCAATCCTCAATCCTCAATCCTCAATCCGCAATCCTCAATCCTCAATCCTCAATCCTCAATCCTCAATCCTCAATCTTCAATCCTCAAAACTCAACCTTCGATCCTCAATCCTCAATCCTCAATCCTCAATCCTCATTCTTCAATCCTCAATACCCAAACCACAATCTACAATCCTCAGTCCTCAATCCTCAATCCTCAACCCTCAATCATCAATCCTCAGACCTCAAACATCAATACTCAACGCAACGCTCAATCCTCAATCCTCAATCTTCAATCATCAACATTCAATCTTCAGTCCTCAATCCTCAATCCTCAATCCTCAATCCTCAATCCTCAATACTCAATCCTCAATCCTCAATCATCAATCCTCAATCTTCAATCCTCAATACTCAATCTTTAATCCTCAGTCCTCAATCCTCAATCTTCGATCTTCAATCCTCAACCCGCAATCCTCAATCCTCAATCCTCAATCCTCAGTCCTCAATCCGCAATCTTCTATCCTCAATACTCAATCTTCAATCCTCAATACTCAATCCTCAACCCTCAGTCTTCATTCTTCAATCCTCAATAACCAATCCTCAGTCTTCAATCCTCATTCCTCAATCCTCAATTCTCAATCCTCAATCCTCAATCCTCAGACCTCAAACATCAATACTCAACCCTCAGTCCTCGTCCTCAATCCGCAACCCTCAAACCTCAATCCTCAATATTCAATCATCAATATTCAATCTTCGATACTCAATCCTCAATCCTCAATCCTCAATCCTCAATGTTCAATCCTCGATACCCAATCCTCAATCTTCAATCCTCAATCCTCAATCCTCAATCCTCAATCCTCAGTCCTAAAACCACAATCCTGAATCCTCAATCCTGAATCCTCAATCTTCAGCCCTCAGTCCTCAACAATCAGTTGTCAATCCTCAATCCTCACTAGAATATCCTCAGTTCAGAGCTTTCCATACGCAATACTCAATCTGCAATCTTCAAATCTCTATCCACAAACATCAATTCTCATCGCTCAACCCTCAACCCTCAATCCTCAATCCTCAACCTTCAATCCTCAATACTCAATCTTCAATCCTCAATCCTCAACCCTCAATCCTCAATCCTCAATCCTCAATCCTCAATCCTCAATCCTCAATCATCAATCCTCAATCTTCAATCCTCAATACTCAATCTTTAATCCTCAATCTTCAATCCTCAATCCTCAATCCTCAACTCTCAATCCTCAATCCTCAGACCTCAAACATCAAAACTCAACCCTCAGTCCTCGTCCTCAATCCACAACGCTCAATCCTCAATCCTCAATCTTCAATCATCAACATTCAATCTTCAGTCCTCAATCCTCAATTCTCAATACTCAATCTTTAATCCTCAGTCCTCAATCCTCAATCTTCAATCTTCAATCCTCAACCCGCAATCCTCAATCCTCAATCCTCAATCCTCAGTCCTCAATCCGCAATCTTCAATCCTCAATACTCAATCATCAATCCTCAATAGTCAATCCTCAATCCTCAATCCTCAATCCTCAGTCCTCAATCCTCAATCTTCAATCCTCAATACTCAATCTTTAATCCTCAGTCCTCAATCCACAATCTTCAATCTTCAATCCTCAACCCGCAATCCTCAATCCTCAATCCTCAATCCTCAGTCCTCAATCCGCAATATTCAATCCTCAATCCTCAATCTTCAATCCTCAATACTCAATCTTTAATCCTCAGTCCTCAATCCTCAATCTTCAATCTTCAATCATCAACCCGCAATCCTCAATCCTCAATCCTCAATCCTCAGTCCTCAATCCGCAACCTTCAATCCTCAATACTCAATATTCAATCCTCAATACTCAATCCTCAACCCTCAGTCCTCATTCTTCAATCCTCAATATCCAATCCTCAGTCTTCTATCCTCATTCCTCAATCCTCAATTCTCAATCCTCAATCCTCAATCCTCAGACCTCAAACATCAATACTCAACCCTCAGTCCTCGTCCTCAATCCGCAACCATCAATCCTCAACCCTCAATCTTCAATCATCAATATTCAATCTTCAATACTCAATCCTCAATTCTCAATCCTCATTCCTCAATCCTCAATGTTCAATCCTCGATACCCAATCCTCAATCTTCAATCCTCAATCCTCAATCCTCAATCCTCAAACCTCAATCCTCAATCCTCAGTCCTCAACCCTCAATCTTCAATCTTCAATCATCAACCCGCAATCCTCAATCCTCAATCCTCAATCCTCAGTCCTCAATCCGCAACCTTCAATCCACAATACTCAATATTCAATCCTCAATACTCAATCCTCAACCCTCAGTCCTCATTCTTCAATCCTCAATAACCAATCCTCAGTCTTCAATCCTCATTCCTCAATCCTCAATTCTCAATCCTCAATCCTCAATCCTCAGACATCAAACATCAATACTCAACCATCAGTCCTCGTCCTCAATCCGCAACCCTCAATCCTCAATCCTCAATCTTCAATCATCAATATTCAATCTTCAATACTCAATCCTCAATCCTCAATCCTCATTCCTCAATCCTCAATGTTCAATCCTCGATACCCAATCCTCAATCATCAATCCTCAATCCTCAATCCTCAATCCTCAATACTCAATCCTCAATACTCAATCATCGATCCTCAATCTTCAATCCTCAATACTCAATCTTTAATCCTCAGTCCTCAATCCTCAATCTTCAATCTTCAATCCTCAACCCGCAATCCTCAATCCTCAATCCTCAATCCTCAATCCTCAATCCTCAATACTCAATCATCAATCCTCAATCTTCAATCCTCAATACTCAATCTTTAATCCTCAATCCTCAATCCTCAATCCTCAATCCGCAATCCTCAATCCTCAATCCTCAATCCTCAATCCTCAATCCTCTATCTTCAATCCTCAAAACTCAACCTTCGATCCTCAATCCTCAATCCTCAATCCTCAATCCTCATTCTTCAATCCTCAATACCCAAACCACAATCTACAATCCTCAGTCCTCAATCCTCAATCCTCAACCCTCAATCATCAATCCTCAGACCTCAAACATCAATACTCAACCCTCAGTCCTCGTCCTCATTCCACAACGCTCAATCCTCAATCCTCAATCTTCAATCATCAACATTCAATCTTCAGTCCTCAATCCTCAATCCTCAATCCTCAATCCTCAATACTCAATGCTCAATCCTCAATCATCAATCCTCAATCTTCAACCCTCAATACTCAATCTTTAATCCTCAGTCCTCAATCCTCAATCTTCGATCTTCAATCCTCAACCCGCAATCCTCAATCCTCAATCCTCAATCCTCAGTCCTCAATCCGCAATCTTCTATCCTCAATACTCAATCTTCAATCCTCAATACTCAATCCTCAACCCTCAGTCCTCATTCTTCAATCCACAATAACCAATCCTCAGTCTTCAATCCTCATTCCTCAATCCTCAATTCTCAATCCTCAATCCTCAATCCTCAGACCTCAAACATCAATACTCAACCCTCAGTCCTCGTCCTCAATCCGCAACCCTCAAACCTCAATCCTCAATATTCAATCAGCAATATTCAATCTTCGATACTCAATCCTCAATCCTCAATCCTCAATCCTCAATGTTCAATCCTCGATACCCAATCCTCAATCTTCAATCCTCAATCCTCAATCCTCAATCCTCAATCCTCAGTCCTCAAACCACAATCCTGAATCCTCAATCTTCAGCCCTCAGTCCTCAACAATCAGTTGTCAATCCTCAATCCTCACTAGAATATCCTCAGTTCAGAGCTTTCCATACGCAATACTCAATCTACAATCTTCAAATCTCTATCCACAAACATCAATTCTCATCGCTCAACCCTCAACCCTCAATCCTCAACCCTCAATCTTCAATCCTCAATACTCAATCTTCAATCCTCAATCCTCAACCCTCAATCCTCAATCCTCAATCCTCAATCCTCAATCCTCAATCCTCAATCCTCAATCATCAATCCTCAATCTTCAATCCTCAATACTCAATCTTTAATCCTCAATCTTCAATCCTCAATCCTCAATCCTCAACTCTCAATCCTCAATCCTCAGACCTCAAACATCAAAACTCAACCCTCAGTCCTCGTCCTCAATCCACAACGCTCAATCCTCAATCCTCAATCTTCAATCATCAACATTCAACCTTCAGTCCTCAATCCTCAATCCTCAATACTCAATCTTTAATCCTCAGTCCTCAATCCTCAATCTTCAATCTTCAATCCTCAACCCGCAATCCTCAATCCTCAATCCTCAATCCTCAATCCCCAATCCTCAATCCTCAATCCCCAATCCTCAATCATCAATCCTCAATAGTCAATCCTCAATCCTCAATCCTCAATCCTCAACCCTCAGCCCTCATCCTCAATCCTCAATCCTCAATCCTCAATCCTCAATCCTCAATCTTCAACCCTCAACACTCAGTCCTCAATGTTCAAACCTCAATCCTCAATTCTCAATCTTCAATACTCAATACTCAATCTTCAATCCTCAATCCTCAATACTCAATCCTCAATCCTCAATCCACAATCCTCAATCACCAATCCTCAATCTTCAATACTCAATCCTCAATCCTCAATCCTCAATACTCAATCCTCAATACTCAATCATCGATCCTCAATCTTCAATCCTCAATACTCAATCTTTAATCCTCAGTCCTCAATCCTCAATCTTCAATCCTCAACCCGCAATCCTCAATCCTCAATCCTCAATCCTCAGTCCTCAATCCGCAATCTTCAATCCTCAATACTCAATCTTCAATCCTCAATACTCAATCCTCAACCCTCAGTCCTCATTCTTCAATCCTCAATAACCAACCCTCAGTCTTCAATCCTCATTCCTCAATCCTCAATTCTCAATCCTCAATCCTCAATCCTCAGTCCTCAAACCTCAATCCTGAATCCTCAATCCTGAATCCTCAATCTTCAGACCTCAGTCCTCAACAATCAGTTGTCAATTCTCAATCCTCAATAGAATATCATCAATTCACAGTTTTCAATACACAATACTCAATCTGCAATCTTTAAATCTCTATCCACAAACACCAATTCTCATCACTCAACCCTCAATACTCAGTCCCCAAACCTCAATCTTCTATCCTCAACCCTCAATCCTCAATCCTCAATCCTCAATCTTCAATCCTCAATACTCAATCATCAATCCGCAATCCTCAATCGTCAATCTTCAATCATCAATACTCAATCTTCAATCCTCAATCCTCAATCCTCACTCCTCAAACCTCAATTCTGAATCCTCAATCCTGAATCCTCAATCTTCAGCCCTCAGTCCTGAACAATCAGGTGACAATCCTCAATCCTCAATCGAATATCCTCAATTCACAGTTTTCAATACTCAATACTCAATCTGCAATCTTCAATACTCAATCTTTAATCCTTAATCCTCAATCCTTAATCTTCAATCCTCAATCCTCAATACTCAATCCTCATCCCTCAATCCTCAATCCTCAATCATCAATCCTCAATCTTCAATACTCAATCCTCAACCCTCAATCCTCAATCCTCAATCCTCAATACTCAATCATCAATCCTCAATCTTCAATCCTCAATACTCAATCTTTAATCCTCAATCCTCAATCCTCAATCCTCAATCCGCAATCCTCAATCCTCAATCCTCAATCCTCAATCCTCAATCCTCAATCTTCAATCCTCAAAACTCAACCTTCGATCCTCAATCCTCAATCCTCAATCCTCAATCCTCATTCTTCAATCCTCAATACCCAAACCACAATCTACAATCCACAGTCCTCAATCCTCAATCCTCAACCCTCAATCATCAATCCTCAGACCTCAAACATCAATACTCAACCCTCAGTCCTCGTCCTCATTCCACAACGCTCAATCCTCAATCCTCAATCTTCAATCATCAACATTCAATCTTCAGTCCTCAATCCTCAATCCTCAATCCTCAATCCTCAATACTCAATCCTCAATCCTCAATCATCAATCCTCAATCTTCAATCCTCAATACTCAATCTTTAATCCTCAGTCCTCAATCCTCAATCTTCGATCTTCAATCCTCAACCCGCAATCCTCAATCCTCAATCCTCAATCCTCAGTCCTCAATCCGCAATCTTCTATCCTCAATACTCAATCTTCAATCCTCAATACTCAATCCTCAACCCTCAGTCTTCATTCTTCAATCCTCAATAACCAATCCTCAGTCTACAATCCTCATTCCTCAATCCTCAATTCTCAATCCTCAATCCTCAATCCTCAGACCTCAAACATCAATACTCAACCCTCAGTCCTCGTCCTCAATCCGCAACCCTCAATCCTCAATCCTCAATCTTCAATCATCAATATTCAATCTTCAATACTCAATCCTCAATTCTCAATCCTCATTCCTCAATCCTCAATGTTCAATCCTCGATACCCAATCCTCAATCTTCAATCCTCAATCCTCAATCCTCAATCCTCAAACCTCAATCCTCAATCCTCAGTCCTCAATCCTCAATCTTCAATCTTCAATCATCAACCCGCAATCCTCAATCCTCAATCCTCAATCCTCAGTCCTCAATCCGCAACCTTCAATCCACAATACTCAATATTCAATCCTCAATACTCAATCCTCAACCCTCAGTCCTCATTCTTCAATCCTCAATAACCAATCCTCAGTCTTCAATCCTCATTCCTCAATCCTCAATTCTCAATCCTCAATCCTCAATCCTCAGACCTCAAACATCAATACTCAACCATCAGTCCTCGTCCTCAATCCGCAACCCTCAATCCTCAATCCTCAATCTTCAATCATCAATATTCAATCTTCAATACTCAATCCTCAATCCTCAATCCTCATTCCTCAATCCTCAATGTTCAATCCTCGATACCCAATCCTCAATCATCAATCCTCAATCCTCAATCCTCAATCCTCAATACTCAATCCTCAATACTCAATCATCGATCCTCAATCTTCAATCCTCAATCCGCATTCCTCAAACCTCAATCCTCAAACCTCAGTCCTCATCCTCAATTCTCAATCCTCAATACTCAATCCTCAACCCTCAGTCCTCATTCTTCAATCCTCAATAACCAATCCTCAGTCTTCAATCCTCATTCCTCAATCCTCAATTCTCAATCCTCAATCCTCAATCCTCAGACCTCAAACATCAATACTCAACCATCAGTCCTCGTCCTCAATCCGCAACCCTCAATCCTCAATCCTCAATCTTCAATCATCAATATTCAATCTTCAATACTCAATCCTCAATCCTCAATCCTCATTCCTCAATCCTCAATGTTCAATCCTCGATACCCAATCCTCAATCATCAATCCTCAATCCTCAATCCTCAATCCTCAAACCTCAATCCTCAATCCTCAGTCCTCAATCCTCAATCCTCAATACTCAATCCTCAATCCTCAATCCTCAATCTTCAATCCTCAATACTCAATCTTCAGTCCTCAATTCTCAATACTCAATCCTCAATAATCAGACCTCATACCATCAATACTGAACCCCCAGTCCTTGTCCTCAATCCACAACTCTCAATCCTCAATCCTCAATGTTCAATCATCAATATTCAATATTCAGTCCTCAATCCTCAATCCTCAATCCTCATTCCTCAATCCTCAATGTTCAATCCTCGATACCCAATCCTCAATCATCAATCCTCAATCCTCAATCCTCAATCCTCAAACCTCAATCCTCAATCCTCAGTCCTCAATCCTTAATCCTCAATACTCAATCCTCAATCCTCAATCCTCAATCTTCAATCCTCAATACTCAATCTTCAGTCCTCAATTCTCAATACTCAATCCTCAATAATCAGACCTCAACCATCAATACTGAACCACCAGTCCTTGTCCTCAATCCACAACCCTCAATCCTCAATCCTCAATGTTCAATCATCAATATTCAATATTCTGTCCTCAATCCTCAATCCTCAATCCTCAATCATCAATCCTCAATGTTCAATACGCAATACCCAATCCTGAATCTTCAATCCTCAATCCTCAATCCTCAATCCCCAATCCTCAATCCTCAATCCTCAGTCCTCAAACCTCAATCCTGAATCCTCAATCCTGAATCCTCAATCTTCAGACCTCAGTCCTCAACAATCAGTTGTCAGTTCTCAATCCTCAATAGAATATCATCAATTCACAGTTTTCAATACACAATACTCAATCTGCAATCTTTAAATCTCTATCCACAAACACCAATTCTCATCACTCAACCCTCAATACTCAGTCCCCAAACCTCAATCTTCTATCCTCAAACCTCAATCCTCAATCCTCAATCCTCAATCTTCAATCCTCAATACTCAATCATCAATCCGCAAACCTCAATCGTCAATCTTCAATCCTCAATACTCAATCTTCAATCCTCAATCCTCAATATTCAATCCTCAATACTCAATCCTCAATCCTCAGTCCTCATTCTTCAATCCTCAATAACCAATCCTCAGTCTTCAATCCTCATTCCTCAATCCTCAATTCTCAATCCTCAATCCTCAATCCTCAGACCTCAAACATCAATACTCAACCCTCAGTCCTCGTCCTCAATCCGCAACCCTCAATCCTCAATCCTCAACCTTCAATCATCAATATTCAATCTTCAATACTCAATCCTCAATCCTCAATCCTCATTCCTCAATCCTCAATGTTCAATCCTCGATACCCAATCCTCAATCATCAATCCTCAATCCTCAATCCTCAATCCTCAAACCTCAATCCTCAATCCTCAGTCCTCAATCCTCAATCCTCAATACTCGATCCTCAATCCTCAATCCTCAATCTTCAATCCTCAATACTCAATCTTCAGTCCTCAATTCTCAATACTCAATCCTCAATAATCAGACCTCAACCATCAATACTGAACCCCCAGTCCTTGTCCTCAATCCACAACCCTCAATCCTCAATCCTCAATGTTCAATCATCAATATTCAATATTCAGTCCTCAATCCTCAATCCTCAATCCTCAATCCTCAATCCTCAATGTTCAATACGCAATACCCAATCCTGAATCTTCAATCCTCAATCCTCAATCCTCAATCCCCAATCCTCAATCCTCAATCCTCAGTCCTCAAACATCAATCCTGAATCCTCAATCCTGAATCCTCAATCTTCAGACCTCAGTCCTCAACAATCAGTTGTCAATTCTCAATCCTCAATAGAATATCATCAATTCACATTTTTCAATACACAATACTCAATCTGCAATCTTTAAATCTCTATCCACAAACACCAATTCTCATCACTCAACCCTCAATACTCAGTCCCCAAACCTCAATCTTCTATCCTCAACCCTCAATCCTCAATCCTCAATCCTCAATGTTCAATCCTCGATACCCAATCCTCAATCTTCAATCCTCAATCCTCAATCCTCAATCCTCAAACCTCAATCCTCAATCCTCAGTCCTCAATCTTCAATCCTCAATACTCAATCCTCAATCCTCAATCTTCAATCCTCAATACTCAATCTTTAATCCTCAGTCCTCAATCCTCAATCTTCAATCTTCAATCATCAACCCGCAATCCTCAATCCTCAATCCTCAATCCTCAGTCCTCAATCCGCAACCTTCAATCCACAATACTCAATATTCAATCCTCAATACTCAATCCTCAATCCTCAGTCCTCATTCTTCAATCCTCAATAACCAATCCTCAGTCTTCAATCCTCATTCCTCAATCCTCAATTCTCAATCCTCAATCCTCAATCCTCAGACCTCAAACATCAATACTCAACACTCAGTCCTCGTCCTCAATCCGCAACCCTCAATCCTCAATCCTCAATCTTCAATCATCAATATTCAATCTTCAATACTCAATCCTCAATCCTCAATCCTCATTCCTCAATCCTCAATGTTCAATCCTCGATACCCAATCCTCAATCATCAATCCTCAATCCTCAATCCTCAATCCTCAAACCTCAATCCTCAATCCTCAGTCCTCAATCCTCAATCCTCAATACTCAATCCTCAATCCTCAATCCTCAATCTTCAATCCTCAATACTCAATCTTCAGTCCTCAATTCTCAATACTCAATCCTCAATAATCAGACCTCAACCATCAATACTGAACCCCCAGTCCTTGTCCTCAATCCACAACCCTCAATCCTCAATCCTCAATGTTCAATCATCAATATTCAATATTCAGTCCTCAATCCTCAATCCTCAATCCTCAATCCTCAATCCTCAATGTTCAATACGCGATACCCAATCCTGAATCTTCAATCCTCAATCCTCAATCCTCAATCCCCAATCCTCAATCCTCAGTCCTCAGTCCTCAAACCTCAATCCTGAATCCTCAATCCTGAATCCTCAATCTTCAGACCTCAGTCCTCAACAATCAGTTGTCAATTCTCAATCCTCAATAGAATATCATCAATTCACAGTTTTCAATACACAATACTCAATCTGCAATCTTTAAATCTCTATCCACAAACACCAATTCTCATCACTCAACCCTCAATACTCAGTCCCCAAACCTCAATCTTCTATCCTCAACCCTCAATCCTCAATCCTCAATCCTCAATCTTCAATCCTCAATACTCAATCATCAATCCGCAATCCTCAATCGTCAATCTTCAATCCTCAATACTCAATACTCAATCTTCAATCCTCAATCCTCAATCCTCACTCCTCAAACCTCAATTCTGAATCCTCAATCCTGAATCCTCAATCTTCATCCCTCAGTCCTGAACAATCAGGTGACAATCCTCAATCCTCAATAGAATATCCTCAATTCACAGTTTTCAATACTCAATACTCAATCTGCAATCTTCAATACTCAATCTTTAAACCTTAATCCTCAATCCTTAATCTTCAATCCTCAATCCTCAATACTCAATCCTCAATCCTCAATATTCAATCCTCGATACCCAATCCTCAATAATCAATCCTCAATCCTCAATCCTCAATCCACAAACTTCAATCCTCAATCCTCAGTCCTCAAACCTCAATCCTGAATCCTCAATCTTCAGACCTCAGTCCTCAACAATCAGTTGTCAATTCTCAATCCTCAATAGAATATCATCAATTCACAGTTTTCAATACACAATACTCAATCTGCAATCTTTAAATCTCTATCCACAAACACCAATTCTCATCACTCAACCCTCAATACTCAGTCCCCAAACCTCAATCTTCTATTGTCAACACTCAATCCTCAATCATCAATCCTCAATGTTCAATCCTCGATACCCAATCCTCAATCTTCAATCCTCAATCCTCAATCCTCAATCCTCAAACCTCAATCCTCAATCCTCAGTCCTCAATCCTCAATCCTCAATACTCAATCCTCAATCCTCAATCTTCAATCCTCAATACTCAATCTTTAATCCTCAGTCCTCAATCCTCAATCTTCAATCTTCAATCATCAACCCGCAATCCTCAATCCTCAATCCTCAATACTCAGTCCTCAATCCGCAACCTTCAATCCACAATACTCAATATTCAATCCTCAATACTCAATCCTCAATCCTCAGTCCTCATTCTTCAATCCTCAATAACCAATCCTCAGTCTTCAATCCTCATTCCTCAATCCTCAATTCTCAATCCTCAATCCTCAATCCTCAGACCTCAAACATCAATACTCAACCCTCAGTCCTCGTCCTCAATCCGCAACCCTCAATCCTCAATCCTCAACCTTCAATCAACAATATTCAATCTTCAATACTCAATCCTCAATCCTCAATCCTCATTCCTCAATCCTCAATGTTCAATCCTCGATACCCAATCCTCAATCATCAATCCTCAATCCTCAATCCTCAATCCTCAAACCTCAATCCTCAATCCTCAGTCCTCAATCCTCAATCCTCAATACTCGATCCTCAATCCTCAATCCTCAATCTTCAATCCTCAATACTCAATCTTCAGTCCTCAATTCTCAATACTCAATCCTCAATAATCAGACCTCAACCATCAATACTGAACCCCCAGTCCTTGTCCTCAATCCACAACCCTCAATCCTCAATCCTCAATGTTCAATCATCAATATTCAATATGCAGTCCTCAATCCTCAATCCTCAATCCTCAATCCTCAATCCTCAATGTTCAATACGCAATACCCAATCCTGAATCTTCAATCTTCAATCCTCAATACTCAGTCCTCAATCCTCAATCTTCAATCTTCAATCATCAACCCGCAATCCTCAATCCTCAATCCTCAATCCTCAGTCCTCAATCCGCAACCTTCAATCCACAATACTCAATATTCAATCCTCAATACTCAATCCTCAATCCTCAGTCCTCATTCTTCAATCCTCAATAACCAATCCTCAGTCTTCAATCCTCATTCCTCAATCCTCAATTCTCAATCCTCAATCCTCAATCCTCAGACCTCAAACATCAATACTCAACACTCAGTCCTCGTCCTCAATCCGCAACCCTCAATCCTCAATCCTCAATCTTCAATCATCAATATTCAATCTTCAATACTCAATCCTCAATCCTCAATCCTCATTCCTCAATCCTCAATGTTCAATCCTCGATACCCAATCCTCAATCATCAATCCTCAATCCTCAATCCTCAATCCTCAAACCTCAATCCTCAATCCTCAGTCCTCAATCCTCAATCCTCAATACTCAATCCTCAATCCTCAATCCTCAATCTTCAATCCTCAATACTCAATCTTCAGTCCTCAATTCTCAATACTCAATCCTCAATAATCAGACCTCAACCATCAATACTGAACCCCCAGTCCTTGTCCTCAATCCTCAATCCTCAATCCTCAATCCTCAATGTTCAATACGCAATACCCAATCCTGAATCTTCAATCCTCAATCCTCAATCCTCAATCCCCAATCCTCAATCCTCAGTCCTCAGTCCTCAAACCTCAATCCTGAATCCTCAATCCTGAATCCTCAATCTTCAGACCTCAGTCCTCAACAATCAGTTGTCAATTCTCAATCCTCAATAGAATATCATCAATTCACAGTTTTCAATACACAATACTCAATCTGCAATCTTTAAATCTCTATCCACAAACACCAATTCTCATCACTCAACCCTCAATACTCAGTCCCCAAACCTCAATCTTCTATCCTCAACCCTCAATCCTCAATCCTCAATCCTCAATCTTCAATCCTCAATACTCAATCATCAATCCGCAATCCTCAATCGTCAATCTTCAATCCTCAATACTCAATACTCAATCTTCAATCCTCAATCCTCAATCCTCACTCCTCAAACCTCAATTCTGAATCCTCAATCCTGAATCCTCAATCTTCATCCCTCAGTCCTGAACAATCAGGTGACAATCCTCAATCCTCAATAGAATATCCTCAATTCACAGTTTTCAATACTCAATACTCAATCTGCAATCTTCAATACTCAATCTTTAAACCTTAATCCTCAATCCTTAATCTTCAATCCTCAATCCTCAATACTCAATCCTCAATCCTCAATATTCAATCCTCGATACCCAATCCTCAATCATCAATCCTCAATCCTCAATCCTCAATCCTCAAACTTCAATCCTCAATCCTCAGTGCTCAATCCTCAATCCTCAATACTCAATCCTCAATCCTCAATCCTCAATGTTCAATCATCAATATTCAATATTCAGTCCTCAATCCTCAATCCTCAATCCTCAGTCCTCAATCCTCAATGTTCAATACGCAATACCCAATCCTGAATCTTCTATCCTCAATCCTCAATCCTCAATCCCCAATCCTCAATCCTCAATCCTCAGTCCTCAAACCTCAATCCTGAATCCTCAATCCTGAATCCTCAATCTTCAGACCTCAGTCCTCAACAATCAGTTGTCAATTCTCAATCCTCAATAGAATATCATCAATTCACAGTTTTCAATACACAATACTCAATCTGCAATCTTTAAATCTCTATCCACAAACATCAATTCTCATCACTCAACCCTCAACCCTCAATCCTCAATCCTCAATCTTCAATCCTCAATACTCAATCTTCAATCCTCAATCCTCAACCCTCAATCCTCAATCCTCAATCCTCAATCCTCAATCCTCAATCCTCAATCCTCAATCATCAATCCTCTATCTTCAATCCTCAATACTCAATCTTTAATCCTCAATCTTCAATCCTCAATCCTCAATCCTCAACTCTCAATCCTCAATCCTCAGACCTCAAACATCAAAACTCAACCCTCAGTCCTCGTCCTCAGTCCACAACGCTCAATCCTGAATCCTCAATCTTCAATCATCAACATTCAATCTTCAGTCCTCAATCCTCAATCCTCAATACTCAATCTTTAATCCTCAGTCCTCAATCCTCAATCTTCAATCTTCAATCCTCAACCCGCAATCCTCAATCCTCAATCCTCAATCCTCAGTCCTCAATCCGCAACCTTCAATCCTCAATACTCAATCTTCAATCCTCAATAGTCAATCCTCAACCCTCAGTCCTCATTCTTCAATCCTCAATAACCAACCCTCAGTCTTCAATCCTCATTCCTCAATCCTCAATTCTCAATCCTCAATCCTCAATCCTCAGACCTCAAACATCAATACTCAGCCCTCAGTCCTCGTCCTCAATCCGCAACCCTCAATCCTCAATCCCCAATCTTCAATCATCAATCCTCAATCCTCAATACTCAATCCTCAATCCTCAGTCCTCAATCCTCAATCTTCAATCCTCAATACTCAATCTTTAATCCTCAGTCCTCAATCCTCAATCTTCAATCATCAATCCTCAACCCGCAATCCTCAATCCTCAATCCTCAATCCTCAGTCCTCAATCCGCAATATTCAATCCTCAATCCTCAATCTTCAATCCTCAATACTCAATCTTTAATCCTCAGTCCTCAATCCTCAATCTTCAATCTTCAATCATCAACCCGCAGTCCTCAATCCTCAATCCACAATCCTCAGTCCTCAATCCGCAACCTTCAATCCTCAATACTCAATATTCAGTCCTCAATACTCAATCCTCAACCCTCAGTCCTCATTCTTCAATCCTCAACAACCAATCCTCAGTCTTCAATCCTCATTCCTCAATCCTCAATTCTCAATCCTCAATCCTCAATCCTCAGACCTCAAACATCAATACTCAGCCCTCAGTCCTCGTCCTCAATCCGCAACCCTCAATCCTCAATCCTCAATCTTCAATCATCAATCCTCAATCCTCAATCCTCAATCCTCAATCCTCAGTCCTCAATCCTCAATCTTCAATCCTCAATACTCAATCTTTAATCCTCAGTCCTCAATCCTCAATCTTCAATCTTCAATCCTCAACCCGCAATCCTCAATCCTCAATCCTCGATCCTCAGTCCTCAATCCGCAATATTCAATCCTCAATCCTCAATCTTCAATCCTCAATACTCAATCTTTAATCCTCAGTCCTCAATCCTCAATATTCAACCTTCAATCATCAACCCGCAATCCTCAATCCTCAATCCTCAATCCTCAGTCCTCAATCCGCAACCTTCAATCCTCAATACTCAATATTCAATCCTCAATACTCTATCCTCAACCCTCAGTCCTCATTCTTCAATCCTCAATAACCAATCCTCAGTCTTCAGTCCTCATTCCTCAATCCTCAATTCTCAATCCTCAATCCACAATCCTCAGACCTCAAATATCAATACTCAACCATCAGTCCTCGTCCTCAATCCGCAACACTCAATCCTCAATCCTCAATCTTCAATCATCAATATTCAATCTTCAATACTCAATCCTCAATCCTCAATCCTCATTCCTCAATCCTCAATGTTCAATCCTCGATACCCAATCCTCAATCATCAATCCTCAATCCTCAATCCTCAATCCTCAAATCTCAATCCTCAATCCTCAGTCCTCAATCCTCAATCCTCAATACTCTATCCTCAATCCTCAATCCTCAATCCTCAATCCTCAATCCTCAGTCCTCAATCCGCAACCTTCAATCCACAATACTCAATATTCAATCCTCAATACTCAATCCTCAACGCTCAGTCCTCATTCTTCAATCCTCAATAACCAATCCTCAGTCTTCAATCCTCATTCCTCAATCCTCAATTCTCAAACCTCAATCCTCAATCCTCAATCCTCAATGTTCAATCCGCAATACCCAATCCTGAATCTCCAATCCTCAATCCTCAATCCTCAATCCTCAATCCCCAATCCTCAATCCTCAATCCTCAGTCCTCAAACCTCAATCCTGAATCCTCAATCCTGAATCCTCAATCTTCAGACCTCAGTCCTCAACAATAGTTGTCAATTCTCAATCCTCAATAGAATATCATCAATTCACAGTTTTCAATACACAATACTCAATCTGCAATCTTTAAATCTCTATCCACAAACACCAATTCTCATCACTCAACCCTCAATACTCAGTCCCCAAACCTCAATCTTCTATCGTCAACCCTCAATCCTCAATCCTCAATCCTCAATGTTCAATCCTCGATACCCAATCCTCAATCTTCAATCCTCAATACTCAATCCTCAATCCTCAAACCTCAATCCTCAATCCTCAGTCCTCAATCCTCAATCCTCAATACTCAATCCTCAATCCTCAATTTTCAATCCTCAATACTCAATCTTTAACCCTCAGTCCTCACTCCTCAATCTTCAATCTTCAATCATCAACCCGCAATCCTCAATCCTCAATCCTCAATCCTCAGTCCTCAATCCGCAACCTTCAATCCACAATACTCAATATTCAATCCTCAATACTCAATCCTCAATCCTCAATCCTCATTCTTCAATCCTCAATAACCAATCCTCAGTCTTCAATCCTCATTCCTCAATCCTCAATTCTCAATCCTCAATCCTCAATCCTCAGACCTCAAACATCAATACTCAATACTCAGTCCTCGTCCTCAATCCGCAACCCTCAATCCTCAATCCTCAATCTTCAATCATCAATATTCAATCTTCAATACTCAATCCTCAATCCTCAATCCTCATTCCTCAATCCTCAATATTCAATCCTCGATACCCAATCCTCAATCATCAATCCTCAATCCTCAATCCTCAATCCTCAAACTTCAATCCTCAATCCGCAGTCCTCAATCCTCAATCCTCAATACTCAATCCTCAATCCTCAATCCTCAATCTTCAATCCTCAATACTCAATCTTCAGTCCTCAATTCTCAATACTCAATCCTCAATAATCAGACCTCAACCATCAATACTGAACCCCCAGTCCTTGTCCTCAATCAACAACCCTCAATCCTCAATCCTCAATGTTCAATCATCAATATTCAATATTCAGTCCTCAATCCTCAATCCTCAATCCTCAATCCTCAATCCTCAATGTTCAATACGCAATACCCAATCCTGAATCTTCTATCCTCAATCCTCAATCCTCAATCCCCAATCCTCAATCCTCAATCCTCAGTCCTCAAACCTCAATCCTGAATCCTCAATCCTGAATCCTCAATCTTCAGACCTCAGTCCTCAACAATCAGTTGTCAATTCTCAATCCTCAATAGAATATCATCAATTCACAGTTTTCAATACACAATACTCAATCTGCAATCTTTAAATCTCTATCCACAAACATCAATTCTCATTACTCAACCCTCAACCCTCAATCCTCAATCCTCAATCTTCAATCCTCAATACTCAATCTTCAATCCTCAATCCTCAACCCTCAATCCTCAATCCTCAATCCTCAATCCTCAATCCTCAATCCTCAATCCTCAATCATCAATCCTCTATCTTCAATCCTCAATACTCAATCTTTAATCCTCAATCTTCAATCCTCAATCCTCAATCCTCAACTCTCAATCCTCAATCCTCAGACCTCAAACATCAAAACTCAACCCTCAGTCCTCGTCCTCAGTCCACAACGCTCAATCCTCAATCCTCAATCTTCAATCTTCAATCCTCAACCCGCAATCCTCAATCCTCAATCCTCAATCCTCAGTCCTCAATCCGCAACCTTCAATCCTCAATACTCAATCTTCAATCCTCAATAGTCAATCCTCAACCCTCAGTCCTCATTCTTCAATCCTCAATAACCAACCCTCAGTCTTCAATCCTCATTCCTCAATCCTCAATTCTCAATCCTCAATCCTCAATCCTCAGACCTCAAACATCAATACTCAGCCCTCAGTCCTCGTCCTCACTCCGCAACCCTCAATCCTCAATCCTCAATCTTCAATCATCAATCCTCAATCCTCAATCCTCAATCCTCAATCCTCAGTCCTCAATCCTCAATCTTCAATCCTCAATACTCAATCTTTAATCCTCAGTCCTCAATCCTCAATCTTCAATCATCAATCCTCAACCCGCAATCCTCAATCCTCAATCTTCAATCCTCAGTCCTCAATCCGCAATATTCAATCCTCAATCCTCAACCTTCAATCCTCAATACTCAATCTTTAATCCTCAGTCCTCAATCCTCAATCTTCAATCTTCAATCATCAACCCGCAGTCCTCAATCCTCAATCCACAATCCTCAGTCCTCAATCCGCAACCTTCAATCCTCAATACTCAATATTCAGTCCTCAATACTCAATCCTCAACCCTCAGTCCTCATTCTTCAATCCTCAATAACCAATCCTCAGTCTTCAATCCTCATTCCTCAATCCTCAATTCTCAATCCTCAATCCTCAATCCTCAGACCTCAAACATCAATACTCAGCCCTCAGTCCTCGTCCTCAATCCGCAACCCTCAATCCTCAATCCTCAATCTTCAATCATCAATCCTCAATCCTCAATCCTCAATCCTCAATCCTCAGTCCTCAATCCTCAATCTTCAATCCTCAATACTCAATCTTTAATCCTCAGTCCTCAATCCTCAATCTTCAATCTTCAATCCTCAACCCGCAATCCTCAATCCTCAATCCTCAATCCTCAGTCCTCAATCCGCAATATTCAATCCTCAATCCTCAATCTTCAATCCTCAATACTCAATCTTTAATCCTCAGTCCTCAATCCTCAATCTTCAACCTTCAATCATCAACCCGCAATCCTCAATCCTCAATCCTCAATCCTCAGTCCTCAATCCGCAACCTTCAATCCTCAATACTCAATATTCAATCCTCAATACTCTATCCTCAACCCTCAGTCTTCATTCTTCAATCCTCAATAACCAATCCTCAGTCTTCAATCCTCATTCCTCAATCCTCAATTCTCAATCCTCAATCCTCAATCCTCAGACCTCAAATATCAATACTCAACCATCAGTCCTCGTCCTCAATCCGCAACCCTCAATCCTCAATCCTCAGTCTTCAATCATCAATATTCAATCTTCAATACTCAATCCTCAATCCTCAATCCTCATTCCTCAATCCTCAATGTTCAATCCTCGATACCCAATCCTCAATCATCAATCCTCAATCCTCAATCCTCAATCCTCAAACCTCAATCCTCAATCCTCAGTCCTCAATCCTCAATCCTCAATACTCTATCCTCAATCCTCAATCCTCAATCCTCAATCCTCAATCCTCAGTCCTCAATCCGCAACCTTCAATCCACAATACTCAATATTCAATCCTCAATACTCAATCCTCAACCCTCAGTCCTCATTCTTCAATCCTCAATAACCAATCCTCAGTCTTCAATCCTCATTCCTCAATCCTCAATTCTCAATCCTCAATCCTCAATCCTCAGACCTCAAACATCAATACTCAACCATCAGTCCTCGTCCTCAATCCGGGACCCTCAATCCTCAATCCTCAATCTTCAATCATCAATATTCAATCTTCAATACTCAATCCTCAATCCTCAATCCTCATTCCCCAATCCTCAATGTTCAATCCTCGATACCCAATCCTCAATCATCAATCCTCAATCCTCAATCCTCAATCCTCAAACCTCAATCCTCAATCCTCAGTCCTCAATCCTCAATCCTCAATACTCTATCCCCAATCCTCAATCCTCAATCTTCAATCCTCAATACTCAATCTTCAGTCCTCAATTCATAATACTCAATCCTCAATAATCAGACCTCAACCATCAATACTGAACCCCCAGGCCTTGTCCTCAATCCACAACCCTCAATCCTCAGTCCTCAATGTTCAATCATAAATATTCAATATTCAGTCCTCAATCCTCAATCCTCAATCCTCAATCCTCAATCCTCAATGTTCAATCCTCGATACCCAATCCTCAATCTTCAATCCACAATCCTCAATCCTCAATCCTCAAACCTCAATCCTCAATCCTCAGTCCTCAATCCTCAATCCTCAATACTCAATCCTCAATCCTCAATCTTCAATCCTCAATACTCAATCTTTAATCCTCAGTCCTCAATCCTCAATCTACAATCTTCAATCATCAACCCGCAATCGTCAATCCTCAATCCTCAATCCTCAGTCCTCAATCCGCAACCTTCAATCCACAATACTCAATATTCAATCCTCAATACTCAATCCTCAATCCTCAGTCCTCATTCTTCAATCCTCAATAACCAATCCTCAGTCTTCAATCCTCATTCCTCAATCCTCAATTCTCAATCCTCAATCCTCAATCCTCAGACCTCAAACATCAATACTCAACCCTCAGTCCTCGTCCTCAATCCGCAACCCTCAATCCTCAATCCTCAATCTTCAATCATCAATATTCAATCTTCAATACTCAATGCTCAATCCTCAATCCTCATTCCTCAATCCTCAATGTTCAATCCTCGATACCTAATCCTCAATCATCAATCCTCAATCCTCAATCCTCAATCCTCAAACCTCAATCCCCAATCCTCAGTTTTCAATCCTCAATCCTCAATACTCAGTCCTCAATCCTCAATCCTCAATCTTCAATCCCCAATACTCAATCTTCAGTCCTCAATTCTCAATACTCAATCCTCAACAATCAGACCTCAACCATCAATACTGAACCCCCAGTCCTTGTCCTCAATCCACAACCCTCAATCCTCAATCCTCAATGTTCAATCATCAATATTCAATATTCAGCCCTCAATCCTCAATCCTCAATCCTCAATCCTCAATCCTCAATGTCCAATACGCAATACCCGATCCTGAATCTTCAATCCTCAATCCTCAATCCTCAATCCCCAATCCTCAATCCTCAATCCTCAGTCCTCAAACCTCAATCCTGAATCCTCAATCCTGAATCCTCAATCTTCAGACCTCAGTCCTCAACAATCAGTTGTCAATTCTCAATCCTCAATAGAATATCATCAATTCACAGTTTTCAATACACAATACTCAATCTGCAATCTTTAAATCTCTATCCACAAACACCAATTCTCATCACTCAACCCTCAATACTCAGTCCCCAAACCTCAATCTTCTATCCTCAACCCTCAATCCTCAATCCTCAATCCTCAATCTTCAATCCTCAATACTCAATCATCAATCCGCAATCCTCAATCGTCAATCTTCAATCCTCAATACTCAATCGTCAATCCTCAATCCTCAATCCTCACTACTCAAACCTCAATTCTGAATCCTCAATCCTGAATCCTCAATCTTCAGCCCTCAGTCCTGAACAATCAGGTGACAATCCTCAATCCTCAATAGAATATCCTCAATTCACAGTTTTCAATACTCAATACTCAATCTGCAATCTTCAATACTCAATACTCAATTATCAATCCTCAATCTTCAATCCTCAATACTCAATCTTTAATCCTCAATCCTCAATCCTCAATCCTCAATCCGCAATCCTCAATCCTCAATCCTCAATCCTCAATCCTCAATCCTCAATCCTCAATCTTCAATCCTCAAACCACAATCCTGAATCCTCAATCCTGAATCCTCAATCTTCAGCCCTCAGTCCTCAACAATCAGTTGTCAATCCTCAATCCTCACTAGAATATCCTCAGTTCAGAGCTTTCCATACGCAATACTCAATCTGCAATCTTCAAATCTCTATCCACAAACATCAATTCTCATCACTCAACCCTCAACCCTCAATCCTCAATCCTCAATCTTCAATCCTCAATACTCAATCTTCAATCCTCAATCCTCAACCCTCAATCCTCAATCCTCAATCCTCAATCCTCAATCCTCAATCCTCAATCATCAATCCTCTATCTTCAATCCTCAATACTCAATCTTTAATCCTCAATCTTCAATCCTCAATCCTCAATCCTCAACTCTCAATCCTCAATCCTCAGACCTCAAACATCAAAACTCAACCCTCAGTCCTCGTCCTCAATCCACAACGCTCAATCCTCAATCCTCAATCTTCAATCATCAACATTCAATCTTCAGTCCTCAATCCTCAATCCTCAATACTCAATCTTTAATCCTCAGTCCTCAATCCTCAATCTTCAATCTTCAATCCTCAACCCGCAATCCTCAATCCTCAATCCTCAATCCTCAGTCCTCAATCCGCAATCTTCAATCCTCAATACTCAATCTTCAATCCTCAATAGTCAATCCTCAACCCTCAGTCCTCATTCTTCAATCCTCAATAACCAACCCTCAGTCTTCAATCCTCATTCCTCAATCCTCAATTCTCAATCCTCAATCCTCAATCCTCAGACCTCAAACATCAATACTCAACCCTCAGTCCTCGTCCTCAATCCGCAACCCTCAATCCTCAATCCTCAATCTTCAATCATCAATCTTCAATCCTCAATCCTCAATCCTCAATCCTCAGTCCTCAATCCTCAATCTTCAATCCTCAATACTCAATCTTTAATCCTCAGTCCTCAATCCTCAATCTTCAATCTTCAATCCTCAACCCGCAATCCTCAATCCTCAATCCTCAATCCTCAGTCCTCAATCCGCAATATTCAATCCTCAATCCTCAATCTTCAATCCTCAATACTCAATCTTTAATCCTCAGTCCTCAATCCTCAATCTTCAATCTTCAATCATCAACCCGCAATCCTCAATCCTCAACCCTCAATCCTAAGTCCTCAATCCGCAACCTTCAATCCTCAATACTCAATATTCAATCCTCAATACTCAATCCTCAACCCTCAGTCCTCATTCTTCAATCCTCAATATCCAATCCTCAGTCTTCAACCCTCATTCCTCAATCCTCAATTCTCAATCCTCAATCCTCAATCCTCAGACCTCAAACATCAATACTCAACCCTCAGTCCTCGTCCTCAATCCGCAACCCTCAATCCTCAATCCTCAATCTTCAATCATCAATATTCAATCTTCAATACTCAATCCTCAATCCTCAATCCTCATTCCTCAATTCTCAATGTTCAATCCTCGATACCCAATCCTCAATCTTCAATCCTCAATCCTCAATCCTCAATCCTCAAACCTCAATCCTCAATCCAGAGTCCTCAATCCTCAATCTTCAATCTTCAATCATCAACCCGCAATCCTCAATCCTCAATCCTCAATCCTCAGTCCTCAATCCGCAACCTTCAATCCACAATACTCAATATTCAATCCTCAATACTCAATCCTCATCCCTCAGTCCTCATTCTTCAATCCTCAATAACCAATCCTCAGTCTTCAATCCTCATTCCTCAATCCTCAATTCTCAATCCTCAATCCTCAATCCTCAGACCTCAAACATCAATACTCAACCATCAGTCCTCGTCCTCAATCCGCAACCCTCAATCCTCAATCCTCAATCTTCAATCATCAATATTCAATCTTCAATACTCAATCCTCAATCCTCAATCCTCATTCCTCAATCCTCAATGTTCAATCCTCGATACCCAATCCTCAATCATCAATCCTCAATCCTCAATCCTCAATCCTCAACCCTCAATCCTCAATCCTCAGACCTCAAACATCAATACTCAACCCTCAGTCCTCGTCCTCATTCCACAACGCTCAATCCTCAATCCTCAATCTTCAATCATCAACATTCAATCTTCAGTCCTCAATCCTCAATCCTCAATCCTCAATCCTCAATCCTCATTCCTCAAAGTTCAATCAGCAATACCCAATCCTCAATCTTCAATCCTCAGTCCTCAATCCTCAATCCTCGCTCCTCAATCCTCAATCCTCAGACCTCAAACCTCAATCCTGAATCCTCAATCCTGAATCCTGAATCTTCTGACCTCAGTCCTCAACAATCAGTTGTCATTTCTCAATCCTCAATAGAATATCATCAATTCACAGTTTTCAATACTCATTACTGAATCTGTAATCTTTAAATCTCTACCCACAAACATCAATTCTCATCACTCAAACCTCAACACTCAGTCCCCAATCCTCAATCATCAATCCTCAATCCTCAATCCCCAATCCCCAATCCTCAAGCTTCAATCGTCAATACTCAATCATCAATCCTCAAACCTCAATCCTCAATCCGCATTCCTCAACCCTGAATCGTCAGTCTTCAAACCTCAATACTCAACCTTCAATCCTCAATCCTCAATCCTCAATCCTCAATCCTCAATCCTCATCCTTCAATCCCCAATACCCAATCCTCAATCTTCAATCCTCAATCCTCAATCCTCAATTCTCAATCCTCAATCCTCAGTCCTCAGTAGTTAAACCTCAATCCTCAACCCTCAGCCCTCATCCTCGATCCTCAATCCTCAATCCTCAATCCTCAATCCTCAATCTTCAACCCTCAACACTCAGTCCTCAATGTTCAAACCTCAATCCTCAATTCTCAATCTTCAATCCTCAATACTCAATCTTCAATCCTCAATCCTCAATGCTCAATCCTCAATCCTCAATCCACAATCGTCAATCACCAATCCTCAACCTTCAATACTCAATCCTCAATCCTCAATCCTCAATACTCAATCCTCAATCCTCAATCATCAATCCTCAATCTTCAATCCTCAATACTCAATCTTTAATCCTCAGTCCTCAATCCTCAATCTTCAATCTTCAATCCTCAACCCGCAATCCTCAATCCTCAATCCTCAATCCTCAGTCCTCAATCCGCAATCTTCAATCCTCAATACTCAATCTTCAATCCTCAATACTCAATCCTCAACCCTCAGTCCTCATTCTTCAATCCTCAATAACCAATCCTCAGTCTTCAATCCTCATTCCTCAATCCTCAATTCTCAATCCTCAATCCTCAATCCTCAGACCTCAAACATCAATACTCAACCCTCAGTCCTCGTCCTCAATCCGCAACCCTCAATCCTCAATCCTTAATATTCAATCATCAATATTCAATCTTCAATACTCAATCCTCAATCCTCAATCCTCAATCCTCAATGTTCAATCCTTGATACCCAATCCTCAATCTTCAATCCTCAAACCTCAATCCTCAATCCTCAATCCTCAGTCCTCAACCCACAATCCTGAATCTTCAATCCTGAATCCTCAATCTTCAGCCCTCAGTCCTCAACAATCAGTTGTCAATACTCAATCCTCACTAGAATATCCTCAGTTCAGAGCTTTCCATACGCAATACTCAATCTGCAATCTTCAAATCTCTATCCACAAACATCAATTCTCATCACTCAACCCTCAACCCTCAATCCTCAATCTTCAATCTTCAATCCTCAATACTCAATCTTCAATCCTCGATCCTCAACCCTCAATCCTCAATCCTCAATCCTCAATCCTCAATCCTCAATCCTCAATCCTCAATCATCAATCCTCTATCTTCAATCCTCAATACTCAATCTTTAATCCTCAATCTTCAATCCTCAATCCTCAATCCTCAATCCTCAATCCTCAATCCTCAGACCTCAAACATCAAAACTCAACCCTCAGTCCTCGTCCTCAATCCACAACACTCAATCCTCAATCCCCAATCTTCAATCATCAACATTCAATCTTCAGTCCTCAATCCTCAATCCTCAATACTCAATCTTTAATCCTCAGTCCTCAATCCTCAATCTTCAATCTTCAATCCTCAACCCGCAATCCTCAATCCTCAATCCTCAATCCTCAGTCCTCAATCCGCAATCTTCAATCCTCAATACTCAATCTTCAATCCTCAATAGTCAATCCTCAACCCTCAGTCCTCATTCTTCAATCCTCAATAACCAACCCTCAGTCTTCAATCCTCTTTCCTCAATCCTCAATTCTCAATCCTCAATCCTCAATCCTCAGACCTCAAACATCAATACTCAACCCTCAGTCCTCGTCCTCAATCCGCAACCCTGAATCCTCAATCCTCAATCTTCAATCATCAATCCTCAATCCTCAATCCTCAATCCTCAATCCTCAATCCTCAAACCTCAATCCTCAATCCTCAGTCCTCAATCCTCAATCCTCAATACTCTATCCTCAATCCTCAATCCTCAATCTTCAATCCTCAATACTCAATCTTCAGTCCTCAATTCTCAATACTCAATCCTCAACAATCAGACCTCAACCATCAATACTGAACCCCCAGTCCTTGTCCTCAATCCACAACCCTCAATCCTCAATCCTCAATGTTCAATCATCAATATTCAATATTCAGTCCTCAATCCTCAATCCTCAATCCTCAATCCTCAATCCGCAATCCTCAATCCTCAATCCTCAATCCTCAATCCTCAATCCTCAATCTTCAAGCCTCAAAACTCAACCTTCGATCCTCAATCCTCAATCCTCAATCCTCAATCCTCAATCCTCATTCTTCAATCCTCAATACCCAAACCACAATCTACAATCCTCAATCCTCAATCCTCAATCCTCAATCCTCAATCCTCAATCCTCAGACCTCAAACATCAGTACTCAACCCTCAGTCCTCGTCCTCATTCCACAACGCTCAATCCTCAATCCTCAATCTTCAATCATCAACATTCAATCTTCAGTCCTCAATCCTCAATCCTCAATCCTCAATCCTCAATCCTCATTCCTCAAAGTTCAATCAGCAATACCCAATCCTCAATCTTCAATCCTCAATCCTCAATCCTCAATCCTCGCATCCTCAATCCTCAATCCTCAGACCTCAAACCTAAATCCTGAATCCTCAATCCTGAATCCTCAATCTTCTGACCTCAGTCCTCAACAATCAGTTGTCATTTCTCAATCCTCAATAGAATATCATCAATTCACAGTTTTCAATACTCATTACTGAATCTGTAATCTTTAAATCTCTACCCACAAACATCAATTCTCATCACTCAAACCTCAACACTCAGTCCCCAATCCTCAATCATCAATCCTCAATCCTCCATCCCCAATCCCCAATCCTCAATCTTCAATCGTCAATACTCAATCATCAATCCTCAAACCTCAATCCTCAATCCGCATTCCTCAACCCTCAATCGTCAGTCTTCAAACCTCAATACTCAATCTTCAATCCTCAATCCTCAATCCTCAATCCTCAATCCTCAATCCTCATCCTTCAATCCTCAATACCCAATCCTCAATCTTGAATCCTCAATCCTCAATCCTCAATTCCCAATCCTCAGTCCTCAGTCCTCAGTCCTTAAACCTCAATCCTCAACCCTCAGCCCTCATCCTCAATCCTCAATCCTCAATCCTCAATCCTCAATCCTCAATCTTCAACCCTCAACACTCAGTCCTCAATGTTCAAACCTCAATCCTCAATTCTCAATCTTCAATCCTCAATACTCAATCTTCAATCCTCAATCCTCAATGCTCAATCCTCAATCCTCAATCCACAATCGTCAATCACCAATCCTCAATCTTCAATACTCAATCCTCAATCCTCAATCCTCAATACTCAATCCTCAATCCTCAATCATCAATCCTCAATCTTCAATCCTCAATACTCAATCTTTAATCCTCAGTCCTCAATCCTCAATCTTCAATCTTCAATCCTCAACCCGCAATCCTCAATCCTCAATCCTCAATCCTCAGTCCTCAATCCGCAATCTTCAATCCTCAATACTCAATCTTCAATCCTCAATACTCAATCCTCAACCCTCAGTCCACATTCTTCAATCCTCAATAACCAATCCTCAGTCTTCAATCCTTATTCCTCAATCCTCAATTCTCAATCCTCAATCCTCAATCCTCAGATCTCAAACATCAATACTCAACCCTCAGTCCTCGTCCTCAATCCGCAACCCTCAATCCTCAATCCTCAATATTCAATCATCAATATTCAATCTTCAATACTCAATCCTCAATCCTCAATCCTCAATCCTCAATGTTCAATCCTCGATATCCAATCCTCAATCTTCAATCCTCAATCCTCAATCCTCAATCCTCAATCCTCAGTCCTCAAACCACAATCCTGAATCCTCAATCCTGAATCCTCAATCTTCAGCCCTCAGTCCTCAACAATCAGTTGTCAATCCTCAATCCTCACTAGAATATCCTCAGTTCAGAACTTTCCATACGCAATACTCAATCTGCAATCTTCAAATCTCTATCCACAAACATCAATTCTCATCACTCAACCCTCAACCCTCAATCCTCAATCCTCAACCTTCAATCCTCAATACTCAATCTTCAGTCCTCAATCCTCAACCCTCAATCCTCAATCCTCAATCCTCAATCATCAATCCTCAATCCTCAATCCTCAATCATCAATCCTCTATCTTCAATCCTCAATACTCAATCTTTAATCCTCAATCTTCAATCCTCAATCCTCAATCCTCAACTCTCAATCCTCAATCCTCAGACCTCAAACATCAAAACTCAACCCTCAGTCCTCGTCCTCAATCCACAACGCTCAATCCTCAATCCTCAATCTTCAATCATCAACATTCAATCTTCAGTCCTCAATCCTCAATCCTCAATACTCAACCTTTAATCCTCAGTCCTCAATCCTCAATCTTCAATCTTCAATCCTCAACCCGCAATCCTCAATCCTCAATCCTCAATTCTCAGTCCTCAATCCGCAATCTTCAATCCTCAATACTCAATCTTCAATCCGCAATAGTCAATCCTCAACCCTCAGTCCTCATTCTTCAATCCTCAATAACCAACCCTCAGTCTTCAATCCTCATTCCTCAATCCTCAATTCTCAATCCTCAATCCTCAATCCTCAGACCTCAAACATCAATACTCAACCCTCAGTCCTCGTCCTCAATCCGCAACCCTCAATCCTCAATCCTCAATCTTCAATCATCAATCCTCAATCCTCAATCCTCAATCCACAATCCTCAATATTCAATCCTCAATACTCAATCTTCAATCCTCAATCCTCAATCCTCAATCCTCAATCTTCAATCATCAATCCTCAATCCTCAATCCTCAATCCTCAATCCCCAATCCTCAATCCTCAATCCTCAGTCCTCAAACCTCAATCCTGAATCCTCAATCCTGAATCCTCAATCTTCAGACCTCAGTCCTCAACAATCAGTTGTCAATTCTCAATCCTCAATAGAATATCATCAATTCACAGTTTTCAATACACAATACTCAATCTGCAATCTTTAAATCTCTATCCACAAACACCAATTCTCATCACTCAACCCTCAATACTCAGTCCCCAAACCTCAATCTTCTATTGTCAACACTCAATCCTCAATCATCAATCCTCAATGTTCAATCCTCGATACCCAATCCTCAATCTTCAATCCTCAATCCTCAATCCTCAATCCTCAAACCTCAATCCTCAATCCTCAGTCCTCAATCCTCAATCCTCAATACTCAATCCTCAATCCTCAATCTTCAATCCACAATACTCAATCTTTAATCCTCAGTCCTCAATCCTCAATCTTCAATCTTCAATCATCAACCCGCAATCCTCAATCCTCAATCCTCAATCCTCAGTCCTCAATCCGCAACCTTCAATCCACAATACTCAATATTCAATCCTCAATACTCAATCCTCAATCCTCAGTCCTCATTCTTCAATCCTCAATAACCAATCCTCAGTCTTCAATCCTCATTCCTCAATCCTCAATTCTCAATCCTCAATCCTCAATCCTCAGACCTCAAACATCAATACTCAACCCTCAGTCCTCGTCCTCAATCCGCAACCCTCAATCCTCAATCCTCAACCTTCAATCATCAATATTCAATCTTCAATACTCAATCCTCAATCCTCAATCCTCATTCCTCAATCCTCAATGTTCAATCCTCGATACCCAATCCTCAATCATCAATCCTCAATCCTCAATCCTCAATCCTCAAACCTCAATCCTCAATCCTCAGTCCTCAATCCTCAATCCTCAATACTCGATCCTCAATCCTCAATCCTCAATCTTCAATCCTCAATACTCAATCTTCAGTCCTCAATTCTCAATACTCAATCCTCAATAATCAGACCTCAACCATCAATACTGAACCCCCAGTCCTTGTCCTCAATCCACAACCCTCAATCCTCAATCCTCAATGTTCAATCATCAATATTCAATATTCAGTCCTCAATCCTCAATCCTCAATCCTCAATCCTCAATCCTCAATGTTCAATACGCAATACCCAATCCTGAATCTTCAATCCTCAATCCTCAATCCTCAATCCCCAATCCTCAATCCTCAATCCTCAGTCCTCAAACCTCAATCCTGAATCCTCAATCCTGAATCCTCAATCTTCAGACCTCAGTCCTCAACAATCAGTTGTCAATTCTCAATCCTCAATAGAATATCATCAATTCACATTTTTCAATACACAATACTCAATCTGCAATCTTTAAATCTCTATCCACAAACACCAATTCTCATCACTCAACCCTCAATACTCAGTCCCCAAACCTCAATCTTCTATCCTCAACCCTCAATCCTCAATCCTCAATCCTCAATGATCAATCCTCGATACCCAATCCTCAATCTTCAATCCTCAATCCTCAATCCTCAATCCTCAAACCTCAATCCTCAATCCTCAGTCCTCAATCTTCAATCCTCAATACTCAATCCTCAATCCTCAATCTTCAATCCTCAATACTCAATCTTTAATCCTCAGTCCTCAATCCTCAATCTTCAATCTTCAATCATCAACCCGCAATCCTCAATCCTCAATCCTCAATCCTCAGTCCTCAATCCGCAACCTTCAATCCACAATACTCAATATTCAATCCTCAATACTCAATCCTCAATCCTCAGCCCTCATTCTTCAATCCTCAATAATCAATCCTCAGTCTTCAATCCTCATTCCTCAATCCTCAATTCTCAATCCTCAATCCTCAATCCTCAGACCTCAAACATCAATACTCAACACTCAGTCCTCGTCCTCAATCCGCAACCCTCAATCCTCAATCCTCAATCTTCAATCATCAATATTCAATCTTCAATACTCAATCCTCAATCCTCAATCCTCATTCCTCAATCCTCAATGTTCAATCCTCGATACCCAATCCTCAATCATCAATCCTCAATCCTCAATCCTCAATCCTCAAACCTCAATCCTCAATCCTCAGTCCTCAATCCTCAATCCTCAATACTCAATCCTCAATCCTCAATCCTCAATCTTCAATCCTCAATACTCAATCTTCAGTCCTCAATTCTCAATACTCAATCCTCAATAATCAGACCTCAACCATCAATACTGAACCCCCAGTCCTTGTCCTCAATCCACAACCCTCAATCCTCAATCCTCAATGTTCAATCATCAATATTCAATATTCAGTCCTCAATCCTCAATCCTCAATCCTCAATCCTCAATCCTCAATGTTCAATACGCGATACCCAATCCTGAATCTTCAATCCTCAATCCTCAATCCTCAATCCCCAATCCTCAATCCTCAGTCCTCAGTCCTCAAACCTCAATCCTGAATCCTCAATCCTGAATCCTCAATCTTCAGACCTCAGTCCTCAACAATCAGTTGTCAATTCTCAATCCTCAATAGAATATCATCAATTCACAGTTTTCAATACACAATACTCAATCTGCAATCTTTAAATCTCTATCCACAAACACCAATTCTCATCACTCAACCCTCAATACTCAGTCCCCAAACCTCAATCTTCTATCCTCAACCCTCAATCCTCAATCCTCAATCCTCAATCTTCAATCCTCAATACTCAATCATCAATCCGCAATCCTCAATCGTCAATCTTCAATCCTCAATACTCAATACTCAATCTTCAATCCTCAATCCTCAATCCTCACTCCTCAAACCTCAATTCTGAATCCTCAATCCTGAATCCTCAATCTTCATCCCTCAGTCCTGAACAATCAGGTGACAATCCTCAATCCTCAATAGAATATCCTCAATTCACAGTTTTCAATACTCAATACTCAATCTGCAATCTTCAATACTCAATCTTTAAACCTTAATCCTCAATCCTTAATCTTCAATCCTCAATCCTCAATACTCAATCCTCAATCCTCAATATTCAATCCTCGATACCCAATCCTCAATCATCAATCCTCAATCCTCAATCCTCAATCCTCAAACTTCAATCCTCAATCCTCAGTCCTCAAACCTCAATCCTGAATCCTCAATCTTCAGACCTCAGTCCTCAACAATCAGTTGTCAATTCTCAATCCTCAATAGAATATCATCAATTCACAGTTTTCAATACACAATACTCAATCTGCAATCTTTAAATCTCTATCCACAAACACCAATTCTCATCACTCAACCCTCAATACTCAGTCCCCAAACCTCAATCTTCTATTGTCAACACTCAATCCTCAATCATCAATCCTCAATGTTCAATCCTCGATACCCAATCCTCAATCATCAACCCGCAATCCTCAATCCTCAATCCTCAATACTCAGTCCTCAATCCGCAATCTTCAATCCACAATACTCAATATTCAATCCTCAATACTCAATCCTCAATCCTCAGTCCTCATTCTTCAATCCTCAATAACCAATCCTCAGTCTTCAATCCTCATTCCTCAATCCTCAATTCTCAATCCTCAATCCTCAATCCTCAGACCTCAAACATCAATACTCAACCCTCAGTCCTCGTCCTCAATCCGCAACCCTCAATCCTCAATCCTCAACCTTCAATCAACAATATTCAATCTTCAATACTCAATCCTCAATCCTCAATCCTCATTCCTCAATCCTCAATGTTCAATCCTCGATACCCAATCCTCAATCATCAATCCTCAATCCTCAATCCTCAATCCTCAAACCTCAATCCTCAATCCTCAGTCCTCAATCCTCAATCCTCAATACTCGATCCTCAATCCTCAATCCTCAATCTTCAATCCTCAATACTCAATCTTCAGTCCTCAATTCTCAATACTCAATCCTCAATAATCAGACCTCAACCATCAATACTGAACCCCCAGTCCTTGTCCTCAATCCACAACCCTCAATCCTCAATCCTCAATGTTCAATCATCAATATTCAATATTCAGTCCTCAATCCTCAATCCTCAATCCTCAACCCTCAATCCTCAATGTTCAATACGCAATACCCAATCCTGAATCTTCAATCCTCAATCCTCAATCCTCAATCCCCAATCCTCAATCCTCAATCCTCAGTCCTCAAACCTCAATCCTGAATCCTCAATCCTGAATCCTCAATCTTCAGACCTCAGTCCTCAACAATCAGTTGTCAATTCTCAATCCTCAATAGAATATCATCAATTCACAGTTTTCAATACACAATACTCAATCTGCAATCTTTAAATCTCTATCCACAAACACCAATTCTCATCACTCAACCCTCAATACTCAGTCCCCAAACCTCAATCTTCTATCCTCAACCCTCAATCCTCAATCCTCAATCCTCAATCTTCAATCCTCAATACTCAATCATCAATCCGCAATCCTCAATCGTCAATCTTCAATCCTCAATACTCAATACTCAATCTTCAATCCTCAATCCTCAATCCTCACTCCTCAAACCTCAATTCTGAATCCTCAATCCTGAATCCTCAATCTTCATCCCTCAGTCCTGAACAATCAGGTGACAATCCTCAATCCTCAATAGAATATCCTCAATTCACAGTTTTCAATACTCAATACTCAATCTGCAATCTTCAATACTCAATCTTTAAACCTTAATCCTCAATCCTTAATCTTCAATCCTCAATCCTCAATACTCAATCCTCAATCCTCAATATTCAATCCTCGATACCCAATCCTCAATCATCAATCCTCAATCCTCAATCCTCAATCCTCAAACTTCAATCCTCAATCCTCAGTCCTCAAACCTCAATCCTGAATCCTCAATCTTCAGACCTCAGTCCTCAACAATCAGTTGTCAATTCTCAATCCTCAATAGAATATCATCAATTCACAGTTTTCAATACACAATACTCAATCTGCAATCTTTAAATCTCTATCCACAAACACCAATTCTCATCACTCAACCCTCAATACTCAGTCCCCAAACCTCAATCTTCTATTGTCAACACTCAATCCTCAATCATCAATCCTCAATGTTCAATCCTCGATACCCAATCCTCAATCATCAACCCGCAATCCTCAATCCTCAATCCTCAATACTCAGTCCTCAATCCGCAATCTTCAATCCACAATACTCAATATTCAATCCTCAATACTCAATCCTCAATCCTCAGTCCTCATTCTTCAATCCTCAATAACCAATCCTCAGTCTTCAATCCTCATTCCTCAATCCTCAATTCTCAATCCTCAATCCTCAATCCTCAGACCTCAAACATCAATACTCAACCCTCAGTCCTCGTCCTCAATCCGCAACCCTCAATCCTCAATCCTCAACCTTCAATCAACAATATTCAATCTTCAATACTCAATCCTCAATCCTCAATCCTCATTCCTCAATCCTCAATGTTCAATCCTCGATACCCAATCCTCAATCATCAATCCTCAATCCTCAATCCTCAATCCTCAAACCTCAATCCTCAATCCTCAGTCCTCAATCCTCAATCCTCAATACTCGATCCTCAATCCTCAATCCTCAATCTTCAATCCTCAATACTCAATCTTCAGTCCTCAATTCTCAATACTCAATCCTCAATAATCAGACCTCAACCATCAATACTGAACCCCCAGTCCTTGTCCTCAATCCACAACCCTCAATCCTCAATCCTCAATGTTCAATCATCAATATTCAATATTCAGTCCTCAATCCTCAATCCTCAATCCTCAATCCTCAATCCTCAATGTTCAATACGCAATACCCAATCCTGAATCTTCAATCCTCAATCCTCAATCCTCAATCCCCAATCCTCAATCCTCAATCCTCAGTCCTCAAACCTCAATCCTGAATCCTCAATCCTGAATCCTCAATCTTCAGACCTCAGTCCTCAACAATCAGTTGTCAATTCTCAATCCTCAATAGAATATCATCAATTCACATTTTTCAATACACAATACTCAATCTGCAATCTTTAAATCTCTATCCACAAACACCAATTCTCATCACTCAACCCTCAATACTCAGTCCCCAAACCTCAATCTTCTATCCTCAACCCTCAATCCTCAATCCTCAATCCTCAATGTTCAATCCTCGATACCCAATCCTCAATCTTCAATCCTCAATCCTCAATCCTCAATCCTCAAACCTCAATCCTCAATCCTCAGTCCTCAATCTTCAATCCTCAATACTCAATCCTCAATCCTCAATCTTCAATCCTCAATACTCAATCCTTAATCCTCAGTCCTCAATCCTCAATCTTCAATCTTCAATCATCAACCCGCAATCCTCAATCCTCAATCCTCAATCCTCAGTCCTCAATCCGCAACCTTCAATCCACAATACTCAATATTCAATCCTCAATACTCAATCCTCAATCCTCAGTCCTCATTCTTCAATCCTCAATAACCAATCCTCAGTCTTCAATCCTCATTCCTCAATCCTCAATTCTCAATCCTCAATCCTCAATCCTCAGACCTCAAACATCAATACTCAACACTCAGTCCTCGTCCTCAATCCGCAACCCTCAATCCTCAATCCTCAATCTTCAATCATCAATATTCAATCTTCAATACTCAATCCTCAATCCTCAATCCTCATTCCTCAATCCTCAATGTTCAATCCTCGATACCCAATCCTCAATCATCAATCCTCAATCCTCAATCCTCAATCCTCAAACCTCAATCCTCAATCCTCAGTCCTCAATCCTCAATCCTCAATACTCAATCCTCAATCCTCAATCCTCAATCTTCAATCCTCAATACTCAATCTTCAGTCCTCAATTCTCAATACTCAATCCTCAATAATCAGACCTCAACCATCAATACTGAACCCCCAGTCCTTGTCCTCAATCCTCAATCCTCAATCCTCAATCCTCAATGTTCAATACGCAATACCCAATCCTGAATCTTCAATCCTCAATCCTCAATCCTCAATCCCCAATCCTCAATCCTCAGTCCTCAGTCCTCAAACCTCAATCCTGAATCCTCAATCCTGAATCCTCAATCTTCAGACCTCAGTCCTCAACAATCAGTTGTCAATTCTCAATCCTCAATAGAATATCATCAATTCACAGTTTTCAATACACAATACTCAATCTGCAATCTTTAAATCTCTATCCACAAACACCAATTCTCATCACTCAACCCTCAATACTCAGTCCCCAAACCTCAATCTTCTATCCTCAACCCTCAATCCTCAATCCTCAATCCTCAATCTTCAATCCTCAATACTCAATCATCAATCCGCAATCCTCAATCGTCAATCTTCAATCCTCAATACTCAATACTCAATCTTCAATCCTCAATCCTCAATCCTCACTCCTCAAACCTCAATTCTGAATCCTCAATCCTGAATCCTCAATTTTCATCCCTCAGTCCTGAACAATCAGGTGACAATCCTCAATCCTCAATAGAATATCCTCAATTCACAGTTTTCAATACTCAATACTCAATCTGCAATCTTCAATACTCAATCTTTAAACCTTAATCCTCAATCCTTAATCTTCAATCCTCAATCCTCAATACTCAATCCTCAATCCTCAATATTCAATCCTCGATACCCAATCCTCAATCATCAATCCTCAATCCTCAATCCTCAATCCTCAAACTTCAATCCTCAATCCTCAGTGCTCAATCCTCAATCCTCAATACTCAATCCTCAATCCTCAATCCTCAATCTTCAATCCACAATACTCAATCTTCAGTCCTCAATTCTCAATACGCAATCCTCAATAATCAGACCTCAACCATCAATACTGAACCCCCAGTCCTTGTCCTCAATCCACAACCCTCAATCCTCAATCCTCAATGTTCAATCATCAATATTCAATATTCAGTCCTCAATCCTCAATCCTCAATCCTCAATCCTCAATCCTCAATGTTCATACGCAATACCCAATCCTGAATCTTCAATCCTCAATCCTCAATCCTCAATCCTCAATCCCCAATCCTCAATCCTCAATCCTCAGTCCTCAAACCTCAATCCTGAATCCTCAATCCTGAATCCTCAATCTTCAGACCTCAGTCCTCAACAATCAGTTGTCAATTCTCAATCCTCAATAGAATATCATCAATTCACAGTTTTCAATACACAATACTCAATCTGCAATCTTTAAATCTCTATCCACAATCATCAATTCTCATCACTCAACCCTCAACCCTCAATCCTCAATCCTCAATCTTCAATCCTCAATACTCAATCTTCAATCCTCAATCCTCAACCCTCAATCCTCAATCCTCAATCCTCAATCCTCAATCCTCAATCCTCAATCCTCAATCATCAATCCTCTATCTTCAATCCTCAATACTCAATCTTTAATCCTCAATCTTCAATCCTCAATCCTCAATCCTCAACTCTCAATCCTCAATCCTCAGACCTCAAACATCAAAACTCAACCCTCAGTCCTCGTCCTCAATCCACAACGCTCAATCCTCAATCCTCAATCTTCAATCATCAACATTCAATCTTCAGTCCTCAATCCTCAATCCTCAATACTCAATCTTTAATCCTCAGTCCTCACTCCTCAATCCGCAACCTTCAATCCTCAATACTCAATCTTCAATCCTCAATAGTCAATCCTCAACCCTCAGTCCTCATTCTTCAATCCTCAATAACCAACCCTCAGTCTTCAATCCTCATTCCTCAATCCTCAATTCTCAATCCTCAATCCTCAATCCTCAGACCTCAAACATCAATACTCAGACCTCAGTCCTCGTCCTCAATCCGCAACCCTCAATCCTCAATCCTCAATCTTCAATCATCAATCCTCAATCCTCAATCCTCAATCCTCAATCCTCAGTCCTCAATCCTCAATCTTCAATCCTCAATACTCAATCTTTAATCCTCAGTCCTCAATCCTCAATCTTCAATCTTCAATCCTCAACCCGCAATCCTCAATCCTCAATCCTCAATCCTCAGTCCTCAATCCGCAATATTCAATCCTCAATCCTCAATCTTCAATCCTCAATACTCAATCTTTAATCCTCAGTCCTCAATCCTCAATCTTCAATCTTCAATCATCAACCCGCAATCCTCAATCCTCAATCCTCAATCCTCAGTCCTCAATCCGCAACCTTCAATCCTCAATACTCAATCCTCAACCCTCAGTCCTCATTCTTCAATCCTCAATAACCAATCCTCAGTCTTCAATCCTCATTCCTCAATCCTCAATTCTCAATCCTCAATCCTCAACCCTCAGACCTCAAATATCAATACTCAACCATCAGTCCTCGTCCTCAATCCGCAACCCTCAATCCTCAATCCTCAATCTTCAATCATCAATATTCAATCTTCAATACTCAATCCTCAATCCTCAATCCTCATTCCTCAATCCTCAATGTTCAATCCTCGATACCCAATCCTCAATCATCAATCCTCAATCCTCAATCCTCAATCCTCAAACCTCAATCCTCAATCCTCAATCCTCAGTCCTCAAACCTCAATCCTGAATCCTCAATCCTGAATCCTCAATCTTCAGACCTCAGTCCTCAACAATCAGTTGTCAATTCTCAATCCTCAATAGAATATCATCAATTCACAGTTTTCAATACACAATACTCAATCTGCAATCTTTAAATCTCTATCCACAAACACCAATTCTCATCACTCAACCCTCAATACTCAGTCCCCAAACCTCAATCTTCTATCGTCAACCCTCAATCCTCAATCCTCAATCCTCAATGTTCAATCCTCGATACCCAATCCTCTATCTTCAATCCTCAATCCTCAATCCTCTATCCTCAAACCTCAATCCTCAATCCTCAGTCCTCAATCCTCAATCCTCAATACTCAATCCTCAATCCTCAATCTTCAATCCTCAATACTCAATCTTTAATCCTCAGTCCTCAATCCTCAATCTTCAATCTTCAATCATCAACCCGCAATCCTCAATCCTCAATCCTCAATCCTCAGTCCTCAATCCGCAACCTTCAATCCTCAATACTCAATATTCAATCCTCAATACTCAATCCTCAACCCTCAGTCCTCATTCTTCAATCCTCAATATCCAATCCTCAGTCTTCAATCCTCATTCCTCAATCCTCAATTCTCAATCCTCAATCCTCAATCCTCAGACCTCAAACATCAATACTCAACCCTCAGTCCTCGTCCTCAATCCGCAACCCTCAATCCTCAATCCTCAATCCTCAGTCCTCAATTCTCAATACTCAATCCTCAATAATCAGACCTCAACCATCAATACTGAACCCCCAGTCCTTGTCCTCAATCCACAACCCTCAATCCTCAATCCTCAATGTTCAATCATCAATATTCAATATTCAGTCCTCAATCCTCAATCCTCAATCCTCAATCCTCAATCCTCAATGTTCAATACGCAATACCCAATCCTGAATCTTCAATCCTCGATCCTCAATCCTCAATCCCCAATCCTCAATCCTCAATCCTCAGTCCTCAAACCTCAATCCTGAATCCTCAATCCTGAATCCTCAATCTTCAGACCTCAGTCCTCAACAATCAGTTGTCAATTCTCAATCCTCAATAGAATATCATCAATTCACAGTTTTCAATACACAATACTCAATCTGCAATCTTTAAATCTCTATCCACAAACATCAATTCTCATCACTCAACCCTCAACCCTCAATCCTCAATCCTCAATCTTCAATCCTCAATACTCAATCTTCAATCCTCAATCCTCAACCCTCAATCCTCAATCCTCAATCCTCAATCCTCAATCCTCAATCCTCAATCCTCAATCATCAATCCTCTATCTTCAATCCTCAATACTCAATCTTTAATCCTCAATCTTCAATCCTCAATCCTCAATCCTCAACTCTCAATCCTCAATCCTCAGACCTCAAACATCAAAACTCAACCCTCAGTCCTCGTCCTCAGTCCACAACGCTCAATCCTCAATCCTCAATCTTCAATCACCAACATTCAATCTTCAGTCCTCAATCCTCAATCCTCAATACTCAATCTTTAATCCTCAGTCCTCAATCCTCAATCTTCAATCTTCAATCCTCAACCCGCAATCCTCAATCCTCAATCCTCAATCCACAGTCCTCAATCCGCAACCTTCAATCCTCAATACTCAATCTTCAATCCTCAATAGTCAATCCTCAACCCTCAGTCCTCATTCTTCAATCCTCAATAACCAACCCTCAGTCTTCAATCCTCATTCCTCAATCCTCAATTCTCAATCCTCAATCCTCAATCCTCAGACCTCAAACATCAATACTCAGCCCTCAGTCCTCGTCCTCACTCCGCAACCCTCAATCCTCAATCCTCAATCTTCAATCATCAATCCTCAATCCTCAATACTCAATCCTCAATCCTCAGTCCTCAATCCTCAATCTTCAATCCTCAATACTCAATCTTTAATCCTCAGTCCTCAATCCTCAATCTTCAATCATCAATCCTCAACCCGCAATCCTCAATCCTCAATCCTCAATCCTCAGTCCTCAATCCGCAATATTCAATCCTCAATCCTCAATCTTCAATCCTCAATACTCAATCTTTAATCCTCAGTCCTCAATCCTCAATCTTCAATCTTCAATCATCAACCCGCAGTCCTCAATCCTCAATCCACAATCCTCAGTCCTCAATCCGCAACCTTCAATCCTCAATACTCAATATTCAGTCCTCAATACTCAATCCTCAACCCTCAGTCCTCATTCTTCAATCCTCAATAACCAATCCTCAGTCTTCAATCCTCATTCCTCAATCCTCAATTCTCAATCCTCAATCCTCAATCCTCAGACCTCAAACATCAATACTCAGCCCTCAGTCCTCGTCCTCAATCCGCAACCCTCAATCCTCAATCCTCAATCTTCAATCATCAATCCTCAATCCTCAATCCTCAATCCTCAATCCTCAGTCCTCAATCCTCAATCTTCAATCCTCAATACTCAATCTTTAATCCTCAGTCCTCAATCCTCAATCTTCAATCTTCAATCCTCAACCCGCAATCCTCAATCCTCAATCCTCAATCCTCAGTCCTCAATCCGCAATATTCAATCCTCAATCCTCAATCTTCAATCCTCAATACTCAATCTTTAATCCTCAGTCCTCAATCCTCAATCTTCAACCTTCAATCATCAACCCGCAATCCTCAATCCTCAATCCTCAATCCTCAGTCCTCAATCCGCAACCTTCAATCCTCAATACTCAATATTCAATCCTCAATACTCTATCCTCAACCCTCAGTCTTCATTCTTCAATCCTCAATAACCAATCCTCAGTCTTCAATCCTCATTCCTCAATCCTCAATTCTCAATCCTCAATCCTCAATCCTCAGACCTCAAATATCAATACTCAACCATCAGTCCTCGTCCTCAATCCGCAACCCTCAATCCTCAATCCTCAGTCTTCAATCATCAATATTCAATCTTCAATACTCAATCCTCAATCCTCAATCCTCATTCCTCAATCCTCAATGTTCAATCCTCGATACCCAATCCTCAATCATCAATCCTCAATCCTCAATCCTCAATCCTCAAACCTCAATCCTCAATCCTCAGTCCTCAATCCTCAATCCTCAATACTCTATCCTCAATCCTCAATCCTCAATCCTCAATCCTCAATCCTCAGTCCTCAATCCGCAACCTTCAATCCACAATACTCAATATTCAATCCTCAATACTCAATCCTCAACCCTCAGTCCTCATTCTTCAATCCTCAATAACCAATCCTCAGTCTTCAATCCTCATTCCTCAATCCTCAATTCTCAATCCTCAATCCTCAATCCTCAGACCTCAAACATCAATACTCAACCATCAGTCCTCGTCCTCAATCCGCAACCCTCAATCCTCAATCCTCAATCTTCAATCATCAATATTCAATCTTCAATACTCAATCCTCAATCCTCAATCCTCATTCCCCAATCCTCAATGTTCAATCCTCGATACCCAATCCTCAATCATCAATCCTCAATCCTCAATCCTCAATCCTCAAACCTCAATCCTCAATCCTCAGTCCTCAATCCTCAATCCTCAATACTCTATCCCCAATCCTCAATCCTCAATCTTCAATCCTCAATACTCAATCTTCAGTCCTCAATTCATAATACTCAATCCTCAATAATCAGACCTCAACCATCAATACTGAACCCCCAGGCCTTGTCCTCAATCCACAACCCTCAATCCTCAGTCCTCAATGTTCAATCATAAATATTCAATATTCAGTCCTCAATCCTCAATCCTCAATCCTCAATCCTCAATCCTCAATGTTCAATCCTCGATACCCAATCCTCTATCTTCAATCCTCAATCCTCAATCCTCTATCCTCAAACCTCAATCCTCAATCCTCAGTCCTCAATCCTCAATCCTCAATACTCAATCCTCAATCCTCAATCTTCAATCCTCAATACTCAATCTTTAATCCTCAGTCCTCAATCCTCAATCTTCAATCTTCAATCATCAACCCGCAATCCTCAATCCTCAATCCTCAATCCTCAGTCCTCAATCCGCAACCTTCAATCCTCAATACTCAATATTCAATCCTCAATACTCAATCCTCAACCCTCAGTCCTCATTCTTCAATCCTCAATATCCAATCCTCAGTCTTCAATCCTCATTCCTCAATCCTCAATTCTCAATCCTCAATCCTCAATCCTCAGACCTCAAACATCAATACTCAACCCTCAGTCCTCGTCCTCAATCCGCAACCCTCAATCCTCAATCCTCAATCCACAGTCCTCAATTCTCAATACTCAATCCTCAATAATCAGACCTCAACCATCAATACTGAACCCCCAGTCCTTGTCCTCAATCCACAACCCTCAATCCTCAATCCTCAATGTTCAATCATCAATATTCAATATTCAGTCCTCAATCCTCAATCCTCAATCCTCAATCCTCAATCCTCAATGTTCAATACGCAATACCCAATCCTGAATCTTCAATCCTCGATCCTCAATCCTCAATCCCCAATCCTCAATCCTCAATCCTCAGTCCTCAAACCTCAATCCTGAATCCTCAATCCTGAATCCTCAATCTTCAGACCTCAGTCCTCAACAATCAGTTGTCAATTCTCAATCCTCAATAGAATATCATCAATTCACAGTTTTCAATACACAATACTCAATCTGCAATCTTTAAATCTCTATCCACAAACATCAATTCTCATCACTCAACCCTCAACCCTCAATCCTCAATCCTCAATCTTCAATCCTCAATACTCAATCTTCAATCCTCAATCCTCAACCCTCAATCCTCAATCCTCAATCCTCAATCCTCAATCCTCAATCCTCAATCCTCAATCATCAATCCTCTATCTTCAATCCTCAATACTCAATCTTTAATCCTCAGTCCTCAATCCTCAATCTTCAATCTTCAATCATCAACCCGCAGTCCTCAATCCTCAATCCACAATCCTCAGTCCTCAATCCGCAACCTTCAATCCTCAATACTCAATATTCAGTCCTCAATACTCAATCCTCAACCCTCAGTCCTCATTCTTCAATCCTCAATAACCAATCCTCAGTCTTCAATCCTCATTCCTCAATCCTCAATTCGCAATCCTCAATCCTCAATCCTCAGACCTCAAACATCAATACTCAGCCCTCAGTCCTCGTCCTCAATCCGCAACCCTCAATCCTCAATCCTCAATCTTCAATCATCAATCCTCAATCCTCAATCCTCAATCCTCAATCCTCAGTCCTCAATCCTCAATCTTCAATCCTCAATACTCAATCTTTAATCCTCAGTCCTCAATCCTCAATCTTCAATCTTCAATCCTCAACCCGCAATCCTCAATCCTCAATCCTCAATCCTCAGTCCTCAATCCGCAATATTCAATCCTCAATCCTCAATCTTCAATCCTCAATACTCAATCTTTAATCCTCAGTCCTCAATCCTCAATCTTCAACCTTCAATCATCAACCCGCAATCCTCAATCCTCAATCCTCAATCCTCAGTCCTCAATCCGCAACCTTCAATCCTCAATACTCAATATTCAATCCTCAATACTCTATCCTCAACCCTCAGTCTTCATTCTTCAATCCTCAATAACCAATCCTCAGTCTTCAATCCTCATTCCTCAATCCTCAATTCTCAATCCTCAATCCTCAATCCTCAGACCTCAAATATCAATACTCAACCATCAGTCCTCGTCCTCAATCCGCAACCCTCAATCCTCAATCCTCAGTCTTCAATCATCAATATTCAATCTTCAATACTCAATCCTCAATCCTCAATCCTCATTCCTCAATCCTCAATGTTCAATCCTCGATACCCAATCCTCAATCATCAATCCTCAATCCTCAATCCTCAATCCTCAAACCTCAATCCTCAATCCTCAGTCCTCAATCCTCAATCCTCAATACTCTATCCTCAATCCTCAATCCTCAATCCTCAATCCTCAATCCTCAGTCCTCAATCCGCAACCTTCAATCCACAATACTCAATATTCAATCCTCAATACTCAATCCTTAACCCTCAGTCCTCATTCTTCAATCCTCAATAACCAATCCTCAGTCTTCAATCCTCATTCCTCAATCCTCAATTCTCAATCCTCAATCCTCAATCCTCAGACCTCAAACATCAATACTCAACCATCAGTCCTCGTCCTCAATCCGCAACCCTCAATCCTCAATCCTCAATCTTCAATCATCAATATTCAATCTTCAATACTCAATCCTCAATCCTCAATCCTCATTCCCCAATCCTCAATGTTCAATCCTCGATACCCAATCCTCAATCATCAATCCTCAATCCTCAATCCTCAATCCTCAAACCTCAATCCTCAATCCTCAGTCCTCAATCCTCAATCCTCAATACTCTATCCCCAATCCTCAATCCTCAATCTTCAATCCTCAATACTCAATCTTCAGTCCTCAATTCATAATACTCAATCCTCAATAATCAGACCTCAACCATCAATACTGAACCCCCAGGCCTTGTCCTCAATCCACAACCCTCAATCCTCAGTCCTCAATGTTCAATCATAAATATTCAATATTCAGTCCTCAATCCTCAATCCTCAATCCTCAATCCTCAATCCTCAATGTTCAATCCTCGATACCCAATCCTCTATCTTCAATCCTCAATCCTCAATCCTCTATCCTCAAACCTCAATCCTCAATCCTCAGTCCTCAATCCTCAATCCTCAATACTCAATCCTCAATCCTCAATCTTCAATCCTCAATACTCAATCTTTAATCCTCAGTCCTCAATCCTCAATCTTCAATCTTCAATCATCAACCCGCAATCCTCAATCCTCAATCCTCAATCCTCAGTCCTCAATCCGCAACCTTCAATCCTCAATACTCAATATTCAATCCTCAATACTCAATCCTCAACCCTCAGTCCTCATTCTTCAATCCTCAATATCCAATCCTCAGTCTTCAATCCTCATTCCTCAATCCTCAATTCTCAATCCTCAATCCTCAATCCTCAGACCTCAAACATCAATACTCAACCCTCAGTCCTCGTCCTCAATCCGCAACCCTCAATCCTCAATCCTCAATCCTCAGTCCTCAATTCTCAATACTCAATCCTCAATAATCAGACCTCAACCATCAATACTGAACCCCCAGTCCTTGTCCTCAATCCACAACCCTCAATCCTCAATCCTCAATGTTCAATCATCAATATTCAATATTCAGTCCTCAATCCTCAATCCTCAATCCTCAATCCTCAATCCTCAATGTTCAATACGCAATACCCAATCCTGAATCTTCAATCCTCGATCCTCAATCCTCAATCCCCAATCCTCAATCCTCAATCCTCAGTCCTCAAACCTCAATCCTGAATCCTCAATCCTGAATCCTCAATCTTCAGACCTCAGTCCTCAACAATCAGTTGTCAATTCTCAATCCTCAATAGAATATCATCAATTCACAGTTTTCAATACACAATACTCAATCTGCAATCTTTAAATCTCTATCCACAAACATCAATTCTCATCACTCAACCCTCAACCCTCAATCCTCAATCCTCAATCTTCAATCCTCAATACTCAATCTTCAATCCTCAATCCTCAACCCTCAATCCTCAATCCTCAATCCTCAATCCTCAATCCTCAATCCTCAATCCTCAATCATCAATCCTCTATCTTCAATCCTCAATACTCAATCTTTAATCCTCAATCTTCAATCCTCAATCCTCAATCCTCAACTCTCAATCCTCAATCCTCAGACCTCAAACATCAAAACTCAACCCTCAGTCCTCGTCCTCAGTCCACAACGCTCAATCCTCAATCCTCAATCTTCAATCACCAACATTCAATCTTCAGTCCTCAATCCTCAATCCTCAATACTCAATCTTTAATCCTCAGTCCTCAATCCTCAATCTTCAATCTTCAATCCTCAACCCGCAATCCTCAATCCTCAATCCTCAATCCACAGTCCTCAATCCGCAACCTTCAATCCTCAATACTCAATCTTCAATCCTCAATAGTCAATCCTCAACCCTCAGTCCTCATTCTTCAATCCTCAATAACCAACCCTCAGTCTTCAATCCTCATTCCTCAATCCTCAATTCTCAATCCTCAATCCTCAATCCTCAGACCTCAAACATCAATACTCAGCCCTCAGTCCTCGTCCTCACTCCGCAACCCTCAATCCTCAATCCTCAATCTTCAATCATCAATCCTCAATCCTCAATACTCAATCCTCAATCCTCAGTCCTCAATCCTCAATCTTCAATCCTCAATACTCAATCTTTAATCCTCAGTCCTCAATCCTCAATCTTCAATCATCAATCCTCAACCCGCAATCCTCAATCCTCAATCCTCAATCCTCAGTCCTCAATCCGCAATATTCAATCCTCAATCCTCAATCTTCAATCCTCAATACTCAATCTTTAATCCTCAGTCCTCAATCCTCAATCTTCAATCTTCAATCATCAACCCGCAGTCCTCAATCCTCAATCCACAATCCTCAGTCCTCAATCCGCAACCTTCAATCCTCAATACTCAATATTCAGTCCTCAATACTCAATCCTCAACCCTCAGTCCTCATTCTTCAATCCTCAATAACCAATCCTCAGTCTTCAATCCTCATTCCTCAATCCTCAATTCTCAATCCTCAATCCTCAATCCTCAGACCTCAAACATCAATACTCAGCCCTCAGTCCTCGTCCTCAATCCGCAACCCTCAATCCTCAATCCTCAATCTTCAATCATCAATCCTCAATCCTCAATCCTCAATCCTCAATCCTCAGTCCTCAATCCTCAATCTTCAATCCTCAATACTCAATCTTTAATCCTCAGTCCTCAATCCTCAATCTTCAATCTTCAATCCTCAACCCGCAATCCTCAATCCTCAATCCTCAATCCTCAGTCCTCAATCCGCAATATTCAATCCTCAATCCTCAATCTTCAATCCTCAATACTCAATCTTTAATCCTCAGTCCTCAATCCTCAATCTTCAACCTTCAATCATCAACCCGCAATCCTCAATCCTCAATCCTCAATCCTCAGTCCTCAATCCGCAACCTTCAATCCTCAATACTCAATATTCAATCCTCAATACTCTATCCTCAACCCTCAGTCTTCATTCTTCAATCCTCAATAACCAATCCTCAGTCTTCAATCCTCATTCCTCAATCCTCAATTCTCAATCCTCAATCCTCAATCCTCAGACCTCAAATATCAATACTCAACCATCAGTCCTCGTCCTCAATCCGCAACCCTCAATCCTCAATCCTCAGTCTTCAATCATCAATATTCAATCTTCAATACTCAATCCTCAATCCTCAATCCTCATTCCTCAATCCTCAATGTTCAATCCTCGATACCCAATCCTCAATCATCAATCCTCAATCCTCAATCCTCAATCCTCAAACCTCAATCCTCAATCCTCAGTCCTCAATCCTCAATCCTCAATACTCTATCCTCAATCCTCAATCCTCAATCCTCAATCCTCAATCCTCAGTCCTCAATCCGCAACCTTCAATCCACAATACTCAATATTCAATCCTCAATACTCAATCCTCCACCCTCAGTCCTCATTCTTCAATCCTCAATAACCAATCCTCAGTCTTCAATCCTCATTCCTCAATCCTCAATTCTCAATCCTCAATCCTCAATCCTCAGACCTCAAACATCAATACTCAACCATCAGTCCTCGTCCTCAATCCGCAACCCTCAATCCTCAATCCTCAATCTTCAATCATCAATATTCAATCTTCAATACTCAATCCTCAATCCTCAATCCTCATTCCCCAATCCTCAATGTTCAATCCTCGATACCCAATCCTCAATCATCAATCCTCAATCCTCAATCCTCAATCCTCAAACCTCAATCCTCAATCCTCAGTCCTCAATCCTCAATCCTCAATACTCTATCCCCAATCCTCAATCCTCAATCTTCAATCCTCAATACTCAATCTTCAGTCCTCAATTCATAATACTCAATCCTCAATAATCAGACCTCAACCATCAATACTGAACCCCCAGGCCTTGTCCTCAATCCACAACCCTCAATCCTCAGTCCTCAATGTTCAATCATAAATATTCAATATTCAGTCCTCAATCCTCAATCCTCAATCCTCAATCCTCAATCCTCAATGTTCAATCCTCGATACCCAATCCTCAATCTTCAATCCACAATCCTCAATCCTCAATCCTCAAACCTCAATCCTCAATCCTCAGTCCTCAATCCTCAATCCTCAATACTCAATCCTCAATCCTCAATCTTCAATCCTCAATACTCAATCTTTAATCCTCAGTCCTCAATCCTCAATCTACAATCTTCAATCATCAACCCGCAATCGTCAATCCTCAATCCTCAATCCTCAGTACTCAATCCGCAACCTTCAATCCACAATACTCAATATTCAATCCTCAATACTCAATCCTCAATCCTCAGTCCTCATTCTTCAATCCTCAATAACCAATCCTCAGTCTTCAATCCTCATTCCTCAATCCTCAATTCTCAATCCTCAATCCTCAATCCTCAGACCTCAAACATCAATACTCAACCCTCAGTCCTCGTCCTCAATCCGCAACCCTCAATCCTCAATCCTCAATCTTCAATCATCAATATTCAATCTTCAATACTCAATGCTCAATCCTCAATCCTCATTCCTCAATCCTCAATGTTCAATCCTCGATACCTAATCCTCAATCATCAATCCTCAATCCTCAATCCTCAATCCTCAAACCTCAATCCCCAATCCTCAGTCCTCAATCCTCAATCCTCAATACTCAGTCCTCAATCCTCAATCCTCAATCTTCAATCCCCAATACTCAATCTTCAGTCCTCAATTCTCAATACACAATCCTCAACAATCAGACCTCAACCATCAATACTGAACCCCCAGTCCTTGTCCTCAATCCACAACCCTCAATCCTCAATCCTCAATGTTCAATCATCAATATTCAATATTCAGCCCTCAATCCTCAATCCTCAATCCTCAATCCTCAATCCTCAATGTCCAATACGCAATACCCGATCCTGAATCTTCAATCCTCAATCCTCAATCCTCAATCCCCAATCCTCAATCCTCAATCCTCAGTCCTCAAACCTCAATCCTGAATCCTCAATCCTGAATCCTCAATCTTCAGACCTCAGTCCTCAACAATCAGTTGTCAATTCTCAATCCTCAATAGAATATCATCAATTCACAGTTTTCAATACACAATACTCAATCTGCAATCTTTAAATCTCTATCCACAAACACCAATTCTCATCACTCAACCCTCAATACTCAGTCCCCAAACCTCAATCTTCTATCCTCAACCCTCAATCCTCAATCCTCAATCCTCAATCTTCAATCCTCAATACTCAATCATCAATCCGCAATCCTCAATCGTCAATCTTCAATCCTCAATACTCAATCGTCAATCCTCAATCCTCAATCCTCACTACTCAAACCTCAATTCTGAATCCTCAATCCTGAATCCTCAATCTTCAGCCCTCAGTCCTGAACAATCAGGTGACAATCCTCAATCGTCAATAGAATATCCTCAATTCACAGTTTTCAATACTCAATACTCAATCTGCAATCTTCAATACTCAATCTTTAATACTTAATCCTCAATCCTTAATCTTCAATCCTCAATCCTCAATACTCAATCCTCATCCCTCAATCCTCAATCCTCAATCATCAATCATCAATCCTCAATCTTCAATACTCAATCCTCAACCCTCAATCCTCAATCCTCAATCCTCAATCCTCAATACTCAATCATCAATCCTCAATCTTCAATCCTCAATACTCAATCTTTAATCCTCAATCCTCAATCCTCAATCCTCAATCCGCAATCCTCAATCCTCAATCCTCAATCCTCAATCCTCAATCCTCAATCCTCAATCTTCAATCCTCAAACCACAATCCTGAATCCTCAATCCTGAATCCTCAATCTTCAGCCCTCAGTCCTCAACAATCAGTTGTCAATCCTCAATCCTCACTAGAATATCCTCAGTTCAGAGCTTTCCATACGCAATACTCAATCTGCAATCTTCAAATCTCTATCCACAAACATCAATTCTCATCACTCAACCCTCAACCCTCAATCCTCAATCCTCAATCTTCAATCCTCAATACTCAATCTTCAATCCTCAATCCTCAACCCTCAATCCTCAATCCTCAATCCTCAATCCTCAATCCTCAATCCTCAATCCTCAATCATCAATCCTCTATCTTCAATCCTCAATACTCAATCTTTAATCCTCAATCTTCAATCCTCAATCCTCAATCCTCAACTCCCAATCCTCAATCCTCAGACCTCAAACATCAAAACTCAACCCTCAGTCCTCGTCCTCAATCCACAACGCTCAATCCTCAATCCTCAATCTTCAATCATCAACATTCAATCTTCAGTCCTCAATCCTCAATCCTCAATACTCAATCTTTAATCCTCAGTCCTCAATCCTCAATCCTCAATATTCAATCCTCAATACTCAATCTTCAATCCTCAATCCTCAATCCTCAATCCTCAATCTTCAATCATCAATCCTCAATCCTCAATCCTCAATCCTCAATCCCCAATCCTCAATCCTCAATCCTCAGTCCTCAAACCTCAATCCTGAATCCTCAATCCTGAATCCTCAATCTTCAGACCTCAGTCCTCAACAATCAGTTGTCAATTCTCAATCCTCAATAGAATATCATCAATTCACAGTTTTCAATACACAATACTCAATCTGCAATCTTTAAATCTCTATCCACAAACACCAATTCTCATCACTCAACCCTCAATACTCAGTCCCCAAACCTCAATCTTCTATTGTCAACACTCAATCCTCAATCATCAATCCTCAATGTTCAATCCTCGATACCCAATCCTCAATCTTCAATCCTCAATCCTCAATCCTCAATCCTCAAACCTCAATCCTCAATCCTCAGTCCTCAATCCTCAATCCTCAATACTCAATCCTCAATCCTCAATCTTCAATCCACAATACTCAATCTTTAATCCTCAGTCCTCAATCCTCAATCTTCAATCTTCAATCATCAACCCGCAATCCTCAATCCTCAATCCTCAATCCTCAGTCCTCAATCCGCAACCTTCAATCCACAATACTCAATATTCAATCCTCAATACTCAATCCTCAATCCTCAGTCCTCATTCTTCAATCCTCAATAACCAATCCTCAGTCTTCAATCCTCATTCCTCAATCCTCAATTCTCAATCCTCAATCCTCAATCCTCAGACCTCAAACATCAATACTCAACCCTCAGTCCTCGTCCTCAATCCGCAACCCTCAATCCTCAATCCTCAACCTTCAATCATCAATATTCAATCTTCAATACTCAATCCTCAATCCTCAATCCTCATTCCTCAATCCTCAATGTTCAATCCTCGATACCCAATCCTCAATCATCAATCCTCAATCCTCAATCCTCAATCCTCAAACCTCAATCCTCAATCCTCAGTCCTCAATCCTCAATCCTCAATACTCGATCCTCAATCCTCAATCCTCAATCTTCAATCCTCAATACTCAATCTTCAGTCCTCAATTCTCAATACTCAATCCTCAATAATCAGACCTCAACCATCAATACTGAACCCCCAGTCCTTGTCCTCAATCCACAACCCTCAATCCTCAATCCTCAATGTTCAATCATCAATATTCAATATTCAGTCCTCAATCCTCAATCCTCAATCCTCAATCCTCAATCCTCAATGTTCAATACGCAATACCCAATCCTGAATCTTCAATCCTCAATCCTCAATCCTCAATCCCCAATCCTCAATCCTCAATCCTCAGTCCTCAAACCTCAATCCTGAATCCTCAATCCTGAATCCTCAATCTTCAGACCTCAGTCCTCAACAATCAGTTGTCAATTCTCAATCCTCAATAGAATATCATCAATTCACATTTTTCAATACACAATACTCAATCTGCAATCTTTAAATCTCTATCCACAAACACCAATTCTCATCACTCAACCCTCAATACTCAGTCCCCAAACCTCAATCTTCTATCCTCAACCCTCAATCCTCAATCCTCAATCCTCAATGTTCAATCCTCGATACCCAATCCTCAATCTTCATCCTCAATCCTCAATCCTCAATCCTCAAACCTCAATCCTCAATCCTCAGCCCTCAATCTTCAATCCTCAATACTCAATCCTCAATCCTCAATCTTCAATCCTCAATACTCAATCTTTAATCCTCAGTCCTCAATCCTCAATCTTCAATCTTCAATCATCAACCCGCAATCCTCAATCCTCAATCCTCAATCCTCAGTCCTCAATCCGCAACCTTCAATCCACAATACTCAATATTCAATCCTCAATACTCAATCCTCAATCCTCAGTCCTCATTCTTCAATCCTCAATAATCAATCCTCAGTCTTCAATCCTCATTCCTCAATCCTCAATTCTCAATCCTCAATCCTCAATCCTCAGACCTCAAACATCAATACTCAACACTCAGTCCTCGTCCTCAATCCGCAACCCTCAATCCTCAATCCTCAATCTTCAATCATCAATATTCAATCTTCAATACTCAATCCTCAATCCTCAATCCTCATTCCTCAATCCTCAATGTTCAATCCTCGATACCCAATCCTCAATCATCAATCCTCAATCCTCAATCCTCAATCCTCAAACCTCAATCCTCAATCCTCAGTCCTCAATCCTCAATCCTCAATACTCAATCCTCAATCCTCAATCCTCAATCTTCAATCCTCAATACTCAATCTTCAGTCCTCAATTCTCAATACTCAATCCTCAATAATCAGACCTCAACCATCAATACTGAACCCCCAGTCCTTGTCCTCAATCCACAACCCTCAATCCTCAATCCTCAATGTTCAATCATCAATATTCAATATTCAGTCCTCAATCCTCAATCCTCAATCCTCAATCCTCAATCCTCAATGTTCAATACGCGATACCCAATCCTGAATCTTCAATCCTCAATCCTCAATCCTCAATCCCCAATCCTCAATCCTCAGTCCTCAGTCCTCAAACCTCAATCCTGAATCCTCAATCCTGAATCCTCAATCTTCAGACCTCAGTCCTCAACAATCAGTTGTCAATTCTCAATCCTCAATAGAATATCATCAATTCACAGTTTTCAATACACAATACTCAATCTGCAATCTTTAAATCTCTATCCACAAACACCAATTCTCATCACTCAACCCTCAATACTCAGTCCCCAAACCTCAATCTTCTATCCTCAACCCTCAATCCTCAATCCTCAATCCTCAATCTTCAATCCTCAATACTCAATCATCAATCCGCAATCCTCAATCGTCAATCTTCAATCCTCAATACTCAATACTCAATCTTCAATCCTCAATCCTCAATCCTCACTCCTCAAACCTCAATTCTGAATCCTCAATCCTGAATCCTCAATCTTCATCCCTCAGTCCTGAACAATCAGGTGACAATCCTCAATCCTCAATAGAATATCCTCAATTCACAGTTTTCAATACTCAATACTCAATCTGCAATCTTCAATACTCAATCTTTAAACCTTAATCCTCAATCCTTAATCTTCAATCCTCAATCCTCAATACTCAATCCTCAATCCTCAATATTCAATCCTCGATACCCAATCCTCAATCATCAATCCTCAATCCTCAATCCTCAAACCTCAATCCTCAATCCTCAGTCCTCAATCCTCAATCCTCAATACTCAATCCTCAATCCTCAATCTTCAATCCTCAATACTCAATCTTTAATCCTCAGTCCTCAATCCTCAATCTTCAATCTTCAATCATCAACCCGCAATCCTCAATCCTCAATCCTCAATACTCAGTCCTCAATCCGCAATCTTCAATCCACAATACTCAATATTCAATCCTCAATACTCAATCCTCAATCCTCAGTCCTCATTCTTCAATCCTCAATAACCAATCCTCAGTCTTCAATCCTCATTCCTCAATCCTCAATTCTCAATCCTCAATCCTCAATCCTCAGACCTCAAACATCAATACGCAACCCTCAGTCCTCGTCCTCAATCCGCAACCCTCAATCCTCAATCCTCAACCTTCAATCAACAATATTCAATCTTCAATACTCAATCCTCAATCCTCAATCCTCATTCCTCAATCCTCAATGTTCAATCCTCGATACCCAATCCTCAATCATCAATCCTCAATCCTCAATCCTCAATCCTCAAACCTCAATCCTCAATCCTCAGTCCTCAATCCTCAATCCTCAATACTCGATCCTCAATCCTCAATCCTCAATCTTCAATCCTCAATACTCAATCTTCAGTCCTCAATTCTCAATACTCAATCCTCAATAATCAGACCTCAACCATCAATACTGAACCCCCAGTCCTTGTCCTCAATCCACAACCCTCAATCCTCAATCCTCAATGTTCAATCATCAATATTCAATATTCAGTCCTCAATCCTCAATCCTCAATCCTCAATCCTCAATCCTCAATGTTCAATACGCAATACCCAATCCTGAATCTTCAATCCTCAATCCTCAATCCTCAATCCCCAATCCTCAATCCTCAATCCTCAGTCCTCAAACCTCAATCCTGAATCCTCAATCCTGAATCCTCAATCTTCAGACCTCAGTCCTCAACAATCAGTTGTCAATTCTCAATCCTCAATAGAATATCATCAATTCACATTTTTCAATACACAATACTCAATCTGCAATCTTTAAATCTCTATCCACAAACACCAATTCTCATCACTCAACCCTCAATACTCAGTCCCCAAACCTCAATCTTCTATCCTCAACCCTCAATCCTCAATCCTCAATCCTCAATGTTCAATCCTCGATACCCAATCCTCAATCTTCAATCCTCAATCCTCAATCCTCAATCCTCAAACCTCAATCCTCAATCCTCAGTCCTCAATCTTCAATCCTCAATACTCAATCCTCAATCCTCAATCTTCAATCCTCAATACTCAATCCTTAATCCTCAGTCCTCAATCCTCAATCTTCAATCTTCAATCATCAACCCGCAATCCTCAATCCTCAATCCTCAATCCTCAGTCCTCAATCCGCAACCTTCAATCCACAATACTCAATATTCAATCCTCAATACTCAATCCTCAATCCTCAGTCCTCATTCTTCAATCCTCAATAACCAATCCTCAGTCTTCAATCCTCATTCCTCAATCCTCAATTCTCAATCCTCAATCCTCAATCCTCAGACCTCAAACATCAATACTCAACACTCAGTCCTCGTCCTCAATCCGCAACCCTCAATCCTCAATCCTCAACCTTCAATCATCAATATTCAATCTTCAATACTCAATCCTCAATCCTCAATCCTCATTCCTCAATCCTCAATGTTCAATCCTCGATACCCAATCCTCAATCATCAATCCTCAATCCTCAATCCTCAATCCTCAATACTCAATCTTTAATCCTCAGTCCTCAATCCTCAATCTTCAATCTTCAATCCTCAACCCGCAATCCTCAATCCTCAATCCTCAATCCTCACTCCTCTATCCGCAACCTTCAATCCTCAATACTCAATCTTCAATCCTCAATAGTCAATCCTCAACCCTCAGTCCTCATTCTTCAATCCTCAATAACCAACCCTCAGTCTTCAATCCTCATTCCTCAATCCTCAATTCTCAATCCTCAATCCTCAATCCTCAGACCTCAAACATCAATACTCAGACCTCAGTCCTCGTCCTCAATCCGCAACCCTCAATCCTCAATCCTCAATCTTCAATCATCAATCCTCAATCCTCAATCCTCAATCCTCAATCCTCAGTCCTCAATCCTCAATCCTCAATACTCAATCTTTAATCCTCAGTCCTCAATCCTCAATCTTCAATCTTCAATCCTCAACCCGCAATCCTCAATCCTCAATCCTCAATCCTCAGTCCTCAATCCGCAATCTTCAATCCTCAATACTCAATCTTCAATCCTCAATAGTCAATCCTCAACCCTCAGTCCTCATTCTTCAATCCTCAATAACCAACCCTCAGTCTTCAATCCTCATTCCTCAATCCTCAATTCTCAATCCTCAATCCTCAATCCTCAGACCTCAAACATCAATACTCAACCCTCAGTCCTCGTCCTCAATCCGCAACCCTCAATCCTCAATCCTCAATCTTCAATCATCAATCTTCAATCCTCAATCCTCAATCCTCAATCCTCAGTCCTCAATCCTCAATCTTCAATCCTCAATACTCAATCTTTAATCCTCAGTCCTCAATCCTCAATCTTCAATCTTCAATCCTCAACCCGCAATCCTCAATCCTCAATCCTCAATCCTCAGTCCTCAATCCGCAATATTCAATCCTCAATCCTCAATCTTCAATCCTCAATACTCAATCTTTAATCCTCAGTCCTCAATCCTCAATCTTCAATCTTCAATCATCAACCCGCAATCCTCAATCCTCAACCCTCAATCCTAAGTCCTCAATCCGCAACCTTCAATCCTCAATACTCAATATTCAATCCTCAATACTCAATCCTCAACCCTCAGTCCTCATTCTTCAATCCTCAATATCCAATCCTCAGTCTTCAACCCTCATTCCTCAATCCTCAATTCTCAATCCTCAATCCTCAATCCTCAGACCTCAAACATCAATACTCAGCCCTCAGTCCTCGTCCTCAATCCGCAACCCTCAATCCTCAATCCTCAATCTTCAATCATCAATATTCAATCTTCAATACTCAATCCTCAATCCTCAATCCTCATTCCTCAATTCTCAATGTTCAATCCTCGATACCCAATCCTCAATCTTCAATCCTCAATCCTCAATCCTCAATCCTCAAACCTCAATCCTCAATCCAGAGTCCTCAATCCTCAATCTTCAATCTTCAATCATCAACCCGCAATCCTCAATCCTCAATCCTCAATCCTCAGTCCTCAATCTGCAACCTTCAATCCACAATACTCAATATTCAATCCTCAATACTCAATCCTCATCCCTCAGTCCTCATTCTTCAATCCTCAATAACCAATCCTCAGTCTTCAATCCTCATTCCTCAATCCTCAATTCTCAATCCTCAATCCTCAATCCTCAGACCTCAAACATCAATACTCAACCATCAGTCCTCGTCCTCAATCCGCAACCCTCAATCCTCAATCCTCAATCTTCAATCATCAATATTCAATCTTCAATACTCAATCCTCAATCCTCAATCCTCATTCCTCAATCCTCAATGTTCAATCCTCGATACCCAATCCTCAATCCTCAGTCCTCAATCCTCAATCCTCGCTCCTCAATCCTCAATCCTCAGACCTCAAACCTCAATCCTGAATCCTCAATCCTGAATCCTGAATCTTCTGACCTTAGTCCTCAACAATCAGTTGTCATTTCTCAATCCTCAATAGAATATCATCAATTCACAGTTTTCAATACTCATTACTGAATCTGTAATCTTTAAATCTCTACCCACAAACATCAATTCTCATCACTCAAACCTCAACACTCAGTCCCCAATCCTCAATCATCAATCCTCAATCCTCAATCCCCAATCCCCAATCCTCAAGCTTCAATCGTCAATACTCAATCATCAATCCTCAAACCTCAATCCTCAATCCGCATTCCTCAACCCTGAATCGTCAGTCTTCAAACCTCAATACTCAATCTTCAATCCTCAATCCTCAATCCTCAATCCTCAATCCTCAATCCTCATCCTTCAATCCTCAATACCCAATCCTCAATCTTCAATCCTCAATCCTCAATCCTCAATTCTCAATCCTCAATCCTCAGTCCTCAGTAGTTAAACCTCAATCCTCAACCCTCAGCCCTCATCCTCGATCCTCAATCCTCAATCCTCAATCCTCAATCCTCAATCTTCAACCCTCAACACTCAGTCCTCAATGTTCAAACCTCAATCCTCAATTCTCAATCTTCAATCCTCAATACTCAATCTTCAATCCTCAATCCTCAATGCTCAATCCTCAATCCTCAATCCACAATCGTCAATCACCAATCCTCAACCTTCAATACTCAATCCTCAATCCTCAATCCTCAATACTCAATCCTCAATCCTCAATCATCAATCCTCAATCTTCAATCCTCAATACTCAATCTTTAATCCTCAGTCCTCAATCCTCAATCTTCAATCTTCAATCCTCAACCCGCAATCCTCAATCCTCAATCCTCAATCCTCAGTCCTCAATCCGCAATCTTCAATCCTCAATACTCAATCTTCAATCCTCAATACTCAATCCTCAACCCTCAGTCCTCATTCTTCAATCCTCAATAACCAATCCTCAGTCTTCAATCCTCATTCCTCAATCCTCAATTCTCAATCCTCAATCCCCAATCCTCAGACCTCAAACATCAATACTCAACCCTCAGTCCTCGTCCTCAATCCGCAACCCTCAATCCTCAATCCTCAATATTCAATCATCAATATTCAATCTTCAATACTCAATCCTCAATCCTCAATCCTCAATCCTCAATGTTCAATCCTTGATACCCAATCCTCAATCTTCAATCCTCAAACCTCAATCCTCAATCCTCAATCCTCAGTCCTCAACCCACAATCCTGAATCCTCAATCCTGAATCCTCAATCTTCAGCCCTCAGTCCTCAACAATCAGTTGTCAATACTCAATCCTCACTAGAATATCCTCAGTTCAGAGCTTTCCATACGCAATACTCAATCTGCAATCTTCAAATCTCTATCCACAAACATCAATTCTCATCACTCAACCCTCAACCCTCAATCCTCAATCCTCAATCTTCAATCCTCAATACTCAATCTTCAATCCTCGATCCTCAACCCTCAATCCTCAATCCTCAATCCTCAATCCTCAATCCTCAATCCTCAATCCTCAATCATCAATCCTCTATCTTCAATCCTCAATACTCAATCTTTAATCCTCAATCTTCAATCCTCAATCCTCAATCCTCAATCCTCAATCCTCAATCCTCAGACCTCAAACATCAAAACTCAACCCTCAGTCCTCGTCCTCAATCCACAACGCTCAATCCTCAATCCTCAATCTTCAATCATCAACATTCAATCTTCAGTCCTCAATCCTCAATCCTCAATACTCAATCTTTAATCCTCAGTCCTCAATCCTCAATCTTCAATCTTCAATCCTCAACCCGCAATCCTCAATCCTCAATCCTCAATCCTCAGTCCTCAATCCGCAATCTTCAATCCTCAATACTCAATCTTCAATCCTCAATAGTCAATCCTCAACCCTCAGTCCTCATTCTTCAATCCTCAATAACCAACCCTCAGTCTTCAATCCTCATTCCTCAATCCTCAATTCTCAATCCTCAATCCTCAATCCTCAGACCTCAAACATCAATACTCAACCCTCAGTCCTCGTCCTCAATCCGCAACCCTCAATCCTCAATCCTCAATCTTCAATCATCAATCTTCAATCCTCAATCCTCAATCCTCAATCCTCAGTCCTCAATCCTCAATCTTCAATCCTCAATACTCAATCTTTAATCCTCAGTCCTCAATCCTCAATCTTCAATCTTCAATCCTCAACCCGCAATCCTCAATCCTCAATCCTCAATCCTCAGTCCTCAATCCGCAATATTCAATCCTCAATCCTCAATCTTCAATCCTCAATACTCAATCTTTAATCCTCAGTCCTCAATCCTCAATCTTCAATCTTCAATCATCAACCCGCAATCCTCAATCCTCAACCCTCAATCCTAAGTCCTCAATCCGCAACCTTCAATCCTCAATACTCAATATTCAATCCTCAATACTCAATCCTCAACCCTCAGTCCTCATTCTTCAATCCTCAATATCCAATCCTCAGTCTTCAACCCTCATTCCTCAATCCTCAATTCTCAATCCTCAATCCTCAATCCTCAGACCTCAAACATCAATACTCAGCCCTCAGTCCTCGTCCTCAATCCGCAACCCTCAATCCTCAATCCTCAATCTTCAATCATCAATATTCAATCTTCAATACTCAATCCTCAATCCGCAATCCTCATTCCTCAATTCTCAATGTTCAATCCTCGATACCCAATCCTCAATCTTCAATCCTCAATCCTCAATCCTCAATCCTCAAACCTCAATCCTCAATCCAGAGTCCTCAATCCTCAATCTTCAATCTTCAATCATCAACCCGCAATCCTCAATCCTCAATCCTCAATCCTCAGTCCTCAATCCGCAACCTTCAATCCACAATACTCAATATTCAATCCTCAATACTCAATCCTCATCCCTCAGTCCTCATTCTTCAATCCTCAATAACCAATCCTCAGTCTTCAATCCTCATTCCTCAATCCTCAATTCTCAATCCTCAATCCTCAATCCTCAGACCTCAAACATCAATACTCAACCATCAGTCCTCGTCCTCAATCCGCAACCCTCAATCCTCAATCCTCAATCTTCAATCATCAATATTCAATCTTCAATACTCAATCCTCAATCCTCAATCCTCATTCCTCAATCCTCAATGTTCAATCCTCGATACCCAATCCTCAATCCTCAGTCCTCAATCCTCAATCCTCGCTCCTCAATCCTCAATCCTCAGACCTCAAACCTCAATCCTGAATCCTCAATCCTGAATCCTGAATCTTCTGACCTTAGTCCTCAACAATCAGTTGTCATTTCTCAATCCTCAATAGAATATCATCAATTCACAGTTTTCAATACTCATTACTGAATCTGTAATCTTTAAATCTCTACCCACAAACATCAATTCTCATCACTCAAACCTCAACACTCAGTCCCCAATCCTCAATCATCAATCCTCAATCCTCAATCCCCAATCCCCAATCCTCAAGCTTCAATCGTCAATACTCAATCATCAATCCTCAAACCTCAATCCTCAATCCGCATTCCTCAACCCTGAATCGTCAGTCTTCAAACCTCAATACTCAATCTTCAATCCTCAATCCTCAATCCTCAATCCTCAATCCTCAATCCTCATCCTTCAATCCTCAATACCCAATCCTCAATCTTCAATCCTCAATCCTCAATCCTCAATTCTCAATCCTCAATCCTCAGTCCTCAGTAGTTAAACCTCAATCCTCAACCCTCAGCCCTCATCCTCGATCCTCAATCCTCAATCCTCAATCCTCAATCCTCAATCTTCAACCCTCAACACTCAGTCCTCAATGTTCAAACCTCAATCCTCAATTCTCAATCTTCAATCCTCAATACTCAATCTTCAATCCTCAATCCTCAATGCTCAATCCTCAATCCTCAATCCACAATCGTCAATCACCAATCCTCAACCTTCAATACTCAATCCTCAATCCTCAATCCTCAATACTCAATCCTCAATCCTCAATCATCAATCCTCAATCTTCAATCCTCAATACTCAATCTTTAATCCTCAGTCCTCAATCCTCAATCTTCAATCTTCAATCCTCAACCCGCAATCCTCAATCCTCAATCCTCAATCCTCAGTCCTCAATCCGCAATCTTCAATCCTCAATACTCAATCTTCAATCCTCAATACTCAATCCTCAACCCTCAGTCCTCATTCTTCAATCCTCAATAACCAATCCTCAGTCTTCAATCCTCATTCCTCAATCCTCAATTCTCAATCCTCAATCCCCAATCCTCAGACCTCAAACATCAATACTCAACCCTCAGTCCTCGTCCTCAATCCGCAACCCTCAATCCTCAATCCTCAATATTCAATCATCAATATTCAATCTTCAATACTCAATCCTCAATCCTCAATCCTCAATCCTCAATGTTCAATCCTTGATACCCAATCCTCAATCTTCAATCCTCAAACCTCAATCCTCAATCCTCAATCCTCAGTCCTCAACCCACAATCCTGAATCCTCAATCCTGAATCCTCAATCTTCAGCCCTCAGTCCTCAACAATCAGTTGTCAATACTCAATCCTCACTAGAATATCCTCAGTTCAGAGCTTTCCATACGCAATACTCAATCTGCAATCTTCAAATCTCTATCCACAAACATCAATTCTCATCACTCAACCCTCAACCCTCAATCCTCAATCCTCAATCTTCAATCCTCAATACTCAATCTTCAATCCTCGATCCTCAACCCTCAATCCTCAATCCTCAATCCTCAATCCTCAATCCTCAATCCTCAATCCTCAATCATCAATCCTCTATCTTCAATCCTCAATACTCAATCTTTAATCCTCAATCTTCAATCCTCAATCCTCAATCCTCAATCCTCAATCCTCAATCCTCAGACCTCAAACATCAAAACTCAACCCTCAGTCCTCGTCCTCAATCCACAACGCTCAATCCTCAATCCCCAATCTTCAATCATCAACATTCAATCTTCAGTCCTCAATCCTCAATCCTCAATACTCAATCTTTAATCCTCAGTCCTCAATCCTCAATCTTCAATCTTCAATCCTCAACCCGCAATCCTCAATCCTCAATCCTCAATCCTCAGTCCTCAATCCGCAATCTTCAATCCTCAATACTCAATCTTCAATCCTCAATAGTCAATCCTCAACCCTCAGTCCTCATTCTTCAATCCTCAATAACCAACCCTCAGTCTTCAATCCTCTTTCCTCAATCCTCAATCCTCAATCCTCAATCCTCAATCCTCAGTCCTCAATCCTCAATCCTCAATCCTCAATCCTCAAACCTCAATCCTCAATCCTCAGTCCTCAATCCTCAATCCTCAATACTCTATCCTCAATCCTCAATCCTCAATCTTCAATCCTCAATACTCAATCTTCAGTCCTCAATTCTCAATACTCAATCCTCAATAATCAGACCTCAACCATCAATACTGAACCCCCAGTCCTTGTCCTCAATCCACAACCCTCAATCCTCAATCCTCAATGTTCAATCATCAATATTCAATATTCAGTCCTCAATCCTCAATCCTCAATCCTCAATCCTCAATCCTCAATGTTCAATCCTCGATACCCAATCCTCAATCTTCAATCCTCAATCCTCAATCCTCAATCCTCAAACCTCAATCCTCAATCCTCAGTCCTCAATCCTCAATCCTCAATACTCAATCCTCAATCCTCAATCTTCAATCCTCAATACTCAATCTTTAATCCTCAGTCCTCAATCCTCAATCGTCAATCTTCAATCATCAACCCGCAATCCCCAATCCTCAATCCACAATCCTCGGTCCTCAATCCGCAACCTTCAATCCTCAATACTCAATATTCAATCCTCAATACTCAATCCTCAACCCTCAGTCCTCATTCTTCAATCCTCAATATCCAATCCTCAGTCTTCAGTCCTCATTCCTCAATCCTCAATTCTCAATCCTCAATCCTCAATCCTCAGACCTCAAACATCAATACTCAACCCTCAGTCCTCGTCCTCAATCCGCAACCCTCAATCCTCAATCCTCAATCCTCAATCTTCAATCATCAATATTCAATCTTCAATACTCAATCCTCAATCCTCAATCCTCAATCCTCAGTCCTCAATCCTCAATCCTCAATACTCAATCCTCAATCCTCAACCTTCAATCCTCAATACTCAATCTTTAATCCTCAGTCCTCAATCCTCAATCTTCAATCTTCAAACATCAACCCGCAATCCTCAATCCTCAATCCTCAATCCTCAGTCCTCAATCCGCAACCTTCAATCCACAATACTCAATATTCAATCCTCAATACTCAATCCTCAATCCTCAGTCCTCATTCTTCAATCCTCAATAACCAATCCTCAGTCTTCAATCCTCATTCCTCAATCCTCAATTCTCAATCCTCAATCCTCAATCCTCAGACCTCAAACATCAATACTCAACCCTCAGTCCTCGTCCTCAATCCGCAACCCTCAATCCTCAATCCTCAATCTTCAATCATCAATATTCAATCTTTAATACTCAATCCTCAATCCTCAATCCTCATTCCTCAATCCTCAATGTTCAATCCTCGATACCCAATCCTCAATCATCAATCCTCAATCCTCAATCCTCAATCCTCAAACCTCAATCCTCAATCCTCAGTCCTCAATCCTCAATCCTCAATACTCAATCCTCAATCCTCAATCCTCAATCTTCAATCCTCAATACTCAATCTTCAGTCCTCAATTCTCAATACTCAATCCTCAATAATCAGACATCAACCATCAATACTGAACCCCCAGTCCTTGTCCTCAATCCACAACCCTCAATCCTCAATCCTCAATGTTCAATCATCAATATTCAATATTCAGTCCTCAATCCTCAATCCTCAATCCTCAATCCTCAATCCTCAATGTTCAATACGCAATACCCAAACCTGAATCTTCAATCCTCAATCCTCAATCCTCAATCCCCAATCCTCAATCCTCAATCCTCAGTCCTCAAACCTCAATCCTGAATCCTCAATCCTGAATCCTCAATCTTCAGACCTCAGTCCTCAACAATCAGTAGTCAATTCTCAATCCTCAATAGAATATCATCAATTCACAGTTTTCAATACACAATACTCAATCTGCAATCTTTAAATCTCTATCCACAAACATCAATTCTCATCACTCAACCCTCAACCCTCAATCCTCAATCCTCAATCTTCAATCCTCAATACTCAATCTTCAATCCTCAATCCTCAACCCTCAATCCTCAATCCTCAATCCTCAATCCTCAATCCTCAATCCTCAATCCTCAATCATCAATCCTCTATCTTCAATCCTCAATACTCAATCTTTAATCCTCAATCTTCAATCCTCAATCCTCAATCCTCAACTCTCAATCCTCAATCCTCAGACCTCAAACATCAAAACTCAACCCTCAGTCCTCGTCCTCAATCTACAACGCTCAATCCTCAATCCTCAATCTTCAATCATCAACATTCAATCTTCAGTCCTCAATCCTCAATCCTCAATACTCAATCTTTAATCCTCAGTCCTCAATCCTCAATCTTCAATCTTCAATCCTCAACCCGCAATCCTCAATCCTCAATCCTCAGTCCTCGGTCCTCAATCCGCAACCTTCAATCCTCAATACTCAATCTTCAATCCTCAATAGTCAATCCTCAACCCTCAGTCCTCATTCTTCAATCCTCAATACTCAACCCTCAGTCTTCAATCCTCATTCCTCAATCCTCAATTCTCAATGCTCAATCCTCAATCCTCAGACCTCAAACATCAATACTCAACCCTCAGTCCTCGTCCTCAATCCGCAACCCTCAATCCTCAATCCTCAATCTTCAATCATCAATCCTCAATCCTCAATCCTCAATCCTCAATCCTCAGTCCTCAATCCTCAATCTTCAATCCTCAATACTCAATCTTTAATCCTCAGTCCTCAATCCTCAATCTTCAATCTTCAATCCTCAGCCCGCAATCCTCAATCCTCAATCCTCAATCCTCAGTCCTCAATCCGCAATATTCAATCCTCAATCCTCAATCCTCAATCTTCAATCCTCAATACTCAATCTTAAATCCTCAGTCCTCAATCCTCAATCTTCAATCTTCAATCATCAACCCGCAATCCTCAATCCTCAATCCTCAATCCTCAGTCCTCAATCCGCAACCTTCAATCCTCAATACTCAATATTCAATCCTCAATACTCAATCCTCAACCCTCAGTCCTCATTCTTCAATCCTCAATATCCAATCCTCAGTCTTCAATCCTCATTCCTCAATTCTCAATTCTCAATCCTCAATCCTCAATCCTCAGACCTCAAACATCAATACTCAACCCTCAGTCCTCGTCCTCAATCCGCAACCCTCAATCCTCAATCCTCAATCTTTAATCATCAATATTCAATCTTCAATACTCAATCCTCAATCCTCAATCCTCATTCCTCAATCCTCAATGTTCAATCCTCGATACCCAATCCTCAATCTTCAATCCTCAATCCTCAATCCTCAATCCTCAAACCTCAATCCTCAATCCTCAGTCCTCAAACCTCAATCTTCAATCTTCAATCATCAACCCGCAATCCTCAATCCTCAATCCTCAATCCTCAGTCCTCAATCCGCAACCTTCAATCCACAATACTCAATATTCAATCCTCAATACTCAATCCTCAACCCTCAGTCCTCATTCTTCAATCCTCAATAACCAATCCTCAGTCTTCAATCCTCATTCCTCAATCCTCAATTCTCAATCCTCAATCCTCAATCCTCAGACCTCAAACATCAATACTCAACCCTCAGTCCTCGTCCTCAATCCGCAACCCTCAATCCTCAATCCTCAATCCTCAATCTTCAATCATCAATATTCAATCTTCAATACTCAATCCTCAATCCTCAATCCTCAATCCTCAGTCCTCAATCCTCAATCCTCAATACTCAATCCTCAATCCTCAACCTTCAATCCTCAATACTCAATCTTTAATCCTCAGTCCTCAATCCTCAATCTTCAATCTTCAAACATCAACCCGCAATCCTCAATCCTCAATCCTCAATCCTCAGTCCTCAATCCGCAACCTTCAATCCACAATACTCAATATTCAATCCTCAATACTCAATCCTCAATCCTCAGTCCTCATTCTTCAATCCTCAATAACCAATCCTCAGTCTTCAATCCTCATTCCTCAATCCTCAATTCTCAATCCTCAATCCTCAATCCTCAGACCTCAAACATCAATACTCAACCCTCAGTCCTCGTCCTCAATCCGCAACCCTCAATCCTCAATCCTCAATCTTCAATCATCAATATTCAATCTTTAATACTCAATCCTCAATCCTCAATCCTCATTCCTCAATCCTCAATGTTCAATCCTCGATACCCAATCCTCAATCATCAATCCTCAATCCTCAATCCTCAATCCTCAAACCTCAATCCTCAATCCTCAGTCCTCAATCCTCAATCCTCAATACTCAATCCTCAATCCTCAATCCTCAATCTTCAATCCTCAATACTCAATCTTCAGTCCTCAATTCTCAATACTCAATCCTCAATAATCAGACATCAACCATCAATACTGAACCCCCAGTCCTTGTCCTCAATCCACAACCCTCAATCCTCAATCCTCAATGTTCAATCATCAATATTCAATATTCAGTCCTCAATCCTCAATCCTCAATCCTCAATCCTCAATCCTCAATGTTCAATACGCAATACCCAAACCTGAATCTTCAATCCTCAATCCTCAATCCTCAATCCCCAATCCTCAATCCTCAATCCTCAGTCCTCAAACCTCAATCCTGAATCCTCAATCCTGAATCCTCAATCTTCAGACCTCAGTCCTCAACAATCAGTTGTCAATTCTCAATCCTCAATAGAATATCATCAATTCACAGTTTTCAATACACAATACTCAATCTGCAATCTTTAAATCTCTATCCACAAACATCAATTCTCATCACTCAACCCTCAACCCTCAATCCTCAATCCTCAATCTTCAATCCTCAATACTCAATCTTCAATCCTCAATCCTCAACCCTCAATCCTCAATCCTCAATCCTCAATCCTCAATCCTCAATCCTCAATCCTCAATCATCAATCCTCTATCTTCAATCCTCAATACTCAATCTTTAATCCTCAATCTTCAATCCTCAATCCTCAATCCTCAACTCTCAATCCTCAATCCTCAGACCTCAAACATCAAAACTCAACCCTCAGTCCTCGTCCTCAATCTACAACGCTCAATCCTCAATCCTCAATCTTCAATCATCAACATTCAATCTTCAGTCCTCAATCCTCAATCCTCAATACTCAATCTTTAATCCTCAGTCCTCAATCCTCAATCTTCAATCTTCAATCCTCAACCCGCAATCCTCAATCCTCAATCCTCAGTCCTCGGTCCTCAATCCGCAACCTTCAATCCTCAATACTCAATCTTCAATCCTCAATAGTCAATCCTCAACCCTCAGTCCTCATTCTTCAATCCTCAATACTCAACCCTCAGTCTTCAATCCTCATTCCTCAATCCTCAATTCTCAATGCTCAATCCTCAATCCTCAGACCTCAAACATCAATACTCAACCCTCAGTCCTCGTCCTCAATCCGCAACCCTCAATCCTCAATCCTCAATCTTCAATCATCAATCCTCAATCCTCAATCCTCAATCCTCAATCCTCAGTCCTCAATCCTCAATCTTCAATCCTCAATACTCAATCTTTAATCCTCAGTCCTCAATCCTCAATCTTCAATCTTCAATCCTCAGCCCGCAATCCTCAATCCTCAATCCTCAATCCTCAGTCCTCAATCCGCAATATTCAATCCTCAATCCTCAATCCTCAATCTTCAATCCTCAATACTCAATCTTAAATCCTCAGTCCTCAATCCTCAATCTTCAATCTTCAATCATCAACCCGCAATCCTCAATCCTCAATCCTCAATCCTCAGTCCTCAATCCGCAACCTTCAATCCTCAATACTCAATATTCAATCCTCAATACTCAATCCTCAACCCTCAGTCCTCATTCTTCAATCCTCAATATCCAATCCTCAGTCTTCAATCCTCATTCCTCAATTCTCAATTCTCAATCCTCAATCCTCAATCCTCAGACCTCAAACATCAATACTCAACCCTCAGTCCTCGTCCTCAATCCGCAACCCTCAATCCTCAATCCTCAATCTTTAATCATCAATATTCAATCTTCAATACTCAATCCTCAATCCTCAATCCTCATTCCTCAATCCTCAATGTTCAATCCTCGATACCCAATCCTCAATCTTCAATCCTCAATCCTCAATCCTCAATCCTCAAACCTCAATCCTCAATCCTCAGTCCTCAAACCTCAATCTTCAATCTTCAATCATCAACCCGCAATCCTCAATCCTCAATCCTCAATCCTCAGTCCTCAATCCGCAACCTTCAATCCACAATACTCAATATTCAATCCTCAATACTCAATCCTCAACCCTCAGTCCTCATTCTTCAATCCTCAATAACCAATCCTCAGTCTTCAATCCTCATTCCTCAATCCTCAATTCTCAATCCTCAATCCTCAATCCTCAGACCTCAAACATCAATACTCAACCCTCAGTCCTCGTCCTCAATCCGCAACCCTCAATTCTCAATCCTCAATCTTCAATCATCAATATTCAATCTTCAATACTCAATCCTCAATCCTCAATCCTCATTCCTCAATCCTCAATGTTCAATCCTCGATACCCAATCCTCAATCATCAATCCTCAATCCTCAATCCTCAATCCTCAAACCTCAATCCTCAATCCTCAGTCCTCAATCCTCAATCCTCAATACTCAATCCTCAATCCTCAATCCTCAATCTTCAATCCTCAATACTCAATCTACAGACCTCAATTCTCAATACTCAATCCTCAATAATCAGACCTCAACCATCAATACTGAACCCCCAGTCCTTGTCCTCAATCCACAACCCTCAATCCTCAATCCTCAATGTTCAATCATCAATATTCAATTATCAGTCCTCAATCCTCAATCCTCAATCCTCAATCCTCAATCCTCAATGTTCAATACGCAATACCCAATCCTGAATCTTCAATCCTCAATCCTCAATCCTCAATCCCCAATCCTCAATCCTCAATCCTCAGTCCTCAAACCTCAATCCTGAATCCTCAATCCTGAATCCTCAATCTTCAGACCTCAGTCCTCAACAATCAGTTGTCAATTCTCAATCCTCAATAGAATATCATCAATTCACAGTTTTCAATACACAATACTCAATCTGCAATCTTTAAATCTCTATCCACAAACATCAATTCTCATCACTCAACCCTCAACCCTCAATCCTCAATCCTCAATCTTCAATCCTCAATACTCAATCTTCAATCCTCAATCCTCAACCCTCAATCCTCAATCCTCAATCCTCAATCCTCAATCCTCAATCCTCAATCCTCAATCATCAATCCTCTATCTTCAATCCTCAATACTCAATCTTTAATCCTCAATCTTCAATCCTCAATCCTCAATCCTCAACTCTCAATCCTCAATCCTCAGACCTCAAACATCAAAGCTCAACCCTCAGTCCTCGTCCTCAATCTACAACGCTCAATCCTCAATCCTCAATCTTCAATCATCAACATTCAATCTTCAGTCCTCAATCCTCAATCCTCAATACTCAATCTTTAATCCTCAGTCCTCAATCCTCAATCTTCAATCTTCAATCCTCAACCCGCAATACTCAATCCTCAATCCTCAATCCTCGGTCCTCAATCCGCAACATTCAATCCTCAATACTCAATCTTCAATCCTCAATAGTCAATCCTCAACCCTCAGTCCTCATTCTTCAATCCTCAATAACCAACCCTCAGTCTTCAATCCTCATTCCTCAATCCTCAATTCTCAATCCTCAATCCTCAATCCTCAGACCTCAAACATCAATACTCAGCCCTCAGTCCTCGTCCTCAATCCGCAACCCTCAATCCTCAATCCTCAATCTTCAATCATCAATCCTCAATCCTCAATCCTCAATCCTCAATCCTCAGTCCTCAATCCTCAATCTTCAATCCTCAATACTCAATCTTTAATCCTCAGTCCTCAATCCTCAATCTTCAATCTTCAATCCTCAACCCGCAATCCTCAATCCTCAATCCTCAATCCTCAGTCCTCAATCCGCAATATTCAATCCTCAATCCTCAATCTTCAATCCTCAATACTCAATCTTTAATCCTCAGTCCTCAATCCTCAATCTTCAATCTTCAATCATCAACCCGCAATCCTCAATCCTCAATCCTCAATCCTCAGTCCTCATTCCGCAACCTTCAATCCTCAATACTCAATATTCAATCCTCAATACTCTATCCTCAACCCTCAGTCCTCATTCTTCAATCCTCAATAACCAATCCTCAGTCTTCAATCCTCATTCCTCAATCCTCAATTCTCAATCCTCAATCCTCAATCCTCAGACCTCAAATATCAATACTCAACCATCAGTCCTCGTCCTCAATCCGCAACCCTCAATCCTCAATCCTCAGTCTTCAATCATCAATATTCAATCTTCAATACTCAATCCTCAATCCTCAATCCTCATTCCTCAATCCTCAATGTTCAATCCTCGATACCCAATCCTCAATCATCAATCCTCAATCCTCAATCCTCAATCCTCAAACCTCAATCCTCAATCCTCAGTCCTCAATCCTCAATCCTCAATACTCTATCCTCAATCCTCAATCCTCAATCCTCAACCCTCAATCCTCAGTCCTCAATCCGCAACCTTCAATCCACAATACTCAATATTCAATCCTCAATACTCAATCCTCAACCCTCAGTCCTCATTCTTCAATCCTCAGTAACTAATCCTCAGTCTTCAATCCTCATTCCTCAATCCTCAATTCTCAATCCTCAATCCTCAATCCTCAGACCTCAAACATCAATACTCAACCATCAGTCCTCGTCCTCAATCCGCAACCCTCAATCCTCAATCGTCAATCTTCAATCATCAATATTCAATCTTCAATACTCAATCCTCAATCCTCAATCCTCATTCCTCAATCCTCAATGTTCAATCCTCGATACCCAATCCTCAATCATCAATCCTCAATCCTCAATCCTCAATCCTCAAACCTCAATCCTCAATACTCAGTCCTCAATCCTCAATCCTCAATACTCTATCCCCAATCCTCAATCCTCAATCTTCAATCCTCAATACTCAATCTTCAGTCCTCAATTCTCAATACTCAATCCTCAATAATCAGACCTCAACCATCAATACTGAACCCCCAGGCCTTGTCCTCAATCCACAACCCTCAATCCGCAATCCTCAATGTTCAATCATAAATATTCAATATTCAGTCCTCAATCCTCAATCCTCAATCCTCAATCCTCAATCCTCAATGTTCAATCCTCGATACCCAATCCTCAATCTTCAATCCACAATCCTCAATCCCCAATCCTCAAACCTCAATCCTCAATCCTCAGTCCTCAATCCTCAATCCTCAATACTCAATCCTCAATCCTCAATCTTCAATCCTCAATACTCAATCTTTCATCCTCAGTCCTCAATCCTCAATCTTCAATCTTCAATCATCAACCCGCAATCCTCAATCCTCAATCCTCAAGCCTCAGTCCTCAATCCGCAACCTTCAATCCACAATACTCAATATTCAATCCTCAATACTCAATCCTCAATCCTCAGTCCTCATTCTTCAATCCTCAATAACCAATCCTCAGTCTTCAATCCTCATTCCTCAATCCTCAGTTCTCAATCCTCAATCCTCAATCCTCAGACCTCAAACATCAATACTCAACCCTCAGTCCTCGTCCTCAATCCGCAACCCTCAATCCTCAATCCTCAATCTTCAATCATCAATATTCAATCTTCAATACTAAATGCTCAATCCTCAATCCTCATTCCTCAATCCTCAATGTTCAATCCTCGATACCTAATCCTCAATCATCAATCCTCAATCCTCAATCCTCAATCCTCAAACCTCAATCCCCAATCCTCAGTCCTCAATCCTCAATCCTCAATACTCAATCCTCAATCCTCAATCCTCAATCTTCAATCCTCAATACTCAATCTTCAGTCCTCAATTCTCAATACTCAATCCTCAATAATCAGACCTCAACCATCAATACTGAACCCCCAGTCCTTGTCCTCAATCCACAACCCTCAATCCTCAATCCTCAATGTTCGATCATCAATATTCAATATTCAGTCCTCAATCCTCAATCCTCAATCCTCAATCCTCAATCCTCAATGTCCAATACGCAATACCCAATCCTGAATCTTCAATCCTCAATCCTCAATCCTCAATCCCCAATCCTCAATCCTCAATCCTCAGTCCTCAGACCTCAATCCTGAATCCTCAATCCTGAATCCTCAATCTTCAGACCTCAGTCCTCAACAATCAGTTGTCAATTGTCAATCCTCAATAGAATATCATCAATTCACAGTTTTCAATACACAATACTCAATCTGCAATCTTTAAATCTCTATCCACAAACACCAATTCTCATCACTCATCTCTCAATACTCAGTCCCCAAACCTCAATCTTCTATCCTCAACGCTCAATCCTCAATCCTCAATCCTCAATCTTCAATCCTCAATACTCAATCATCAATCCGCAATCCTCAATCGTCAATCTTCAATCCTCAATACTCAATCGTCAATCCTCAATCCTCAATCCTCACTACTCAAACCTCAATTCTGAATCCTCAATCCTGAATCCTCAATCTTCAGCCCTCAGTCCTGAACAATCAGGTGACAATCCTCAATCCTCAATAGAATATCCTCAATTCACAGTTTTCAATACTCAATACTCAACCTGCAATCTTCAATACTCAATCTTTAATACTTAATCCTCAATCCTTAATCTTCAATCCTCAATCCTCAATACTCAATCCTCATCCCTCAATCCTCAATCCTCAATCATCAATCATCAATCCTCAATCTTCAATACTCAATCCTCAACCCTCAATCCTCAATCCTCAATCCTCAATCCTCAATACTCAATCATCAATCCTCAATCTTCAATCCTCAATACTCAATCTTTAATCCTCAATCCTCAATCCTCAATCCTCAATCCGCAATCCTCAATCCTCAATCCTCAATCCTCAATCCTCAATCCTCAATCCTCAATCTTCAATCCTCAAACCACAATCCTGAATCCTCAATCCTGAATCCTCAATCTTCAGCCCTCAGTCCTCAACAATCAGTTGTCAATCCTCAATCCTCACTAGAATATCCTCAGTTCAGAGCTTTCCATACGCAATACTCAATCTGCAATCTTCAAATCTCTATCCACAAACATCAATTCTCATCACTCAACCCTCAACCCTCAATCCTCAATCCTCAATCTTCAATCCTCAATACTCAATCTTCAATCCTCAATCCTCAACCCTCAATCCTCAATCCTCAATCCTCAATCCTCAATCCTCAATCCTCAATCCTCAATCCTCAATCATCAATCCTCTATCTTCAATCCTCAATACTCAATCTTTAATCCTCAATCTTCAATCCTCAATCCTCAATCCTCAACTCTCAATCCTCAATCCTCAGACCTCAAACATCAAAACTCAACCCTCAGTCCTCGTCCTCAATCCACAACGCTCAATCCTCAATCCTCAATCTTCAATCATCAACATTCAATCTTCAGTCCTCAATCCTCAATCCTCAATACTCAATCTTTAATCCTCAGTCCTCAATCCTCAATCTTCAATCTTCAATCCTCAACCCGCAATCCTCAATCCTCAATCCTCAATCCTCAGTCCTCAATCCGCAATATTCAATCCTCAATCCTCAATCTTCAATCCTCAATACTCAATCTTTAATCCTCAGTCCTCAATACTCAATCTTTAATCCTCAGTCCTCAATCCTCAATCTTCAATCTTCAATCATCAACCCGCAATCCTCAATCCTCAATCCACAATCCTCAGTCCTCAATCCGCAACCTTCAATCCTCAATACTCAATATTCAATCCTCAATACTCAATCCTCAACCCTCAGTCCTCATTCTTCAATCCTCAATATCCAATCCTCAGTCTTCAATCCTCATTCCTCAATCCTCAATTCTCAATCCTCAATCCTCAATCCTCAGACCTCAAACATCAATACTCAACCCTCAGTCCTCGTCCTCAATCCGCAACCCTCAATCCTCAATCCTCAATCCTCAATCTTCAATCATCAATATTCAATCTTCAATACTCAATCCTCAATCCTCAATCCTCAATCCTGAGTCCTCAATCCTCAATCCTCAATACTCAATCCTCAATCCTCAACCTTCAATCCTCAATACTCAATCTTTAATCCTCAGTCCTCAATCCTCAATCTTCAATCTTCAATCATCAACCCGCAATCCTCAATCCTCAATCCTCAATCCTCAGTCCTCAATCCGCAACCTTCAATCCACAACACTCAATATTCAATCCTCAATACTCAATCCTCAATCCTCAGTCCTCATTCTTCAATCCTCAATAACCAATCCTCAGTCTTCAATCCTCATTCCTCAATCCTCAATTCTCAATCCTCAATCCTCAATCCTCAATCCTCAATCCTCAATCCTCAAACCTCAATCCTCAATCCTCAGTCCTCAATCCTCAATCCTCAATACTCAATCCTCAATCCTCAATCCTCAATCTTCAATCCTCAATACTCAATCTTCAGTCCTCAATTCTCAATACTCAATCCTCAATAATCAGACATCAACCATCAATACTGAACCCCCAGTCCTTGTCCTCAATCCACAACCCTCAATCCTCAATCCTCAATGTTCAATCATCAATATTCAATATTCAGTCCTCAATCCTCAATCCTCAATCCTCAATCCTCAATCCTCAATGTTCAATACGCAATACCCAAACCTGAATCTTCAATCCTCAATCCTCAATCCTCAATCCCCAATCCTCAATCCTCAATCCTCAGTCCTCAAACCTCAATCCTGAATCCTCAATCCTGAATCCTCAATCTTCAGACCTCAGTCCTCAACAATCAGTTGTCAATTCTCAATCCTCAATAGAATATCATCAATTCACAGTTTTCAATACACAATACTCAATCTGCAATCTTTAAATCTCTATCCACAAACATCAATTCTCATCACTCAACCCTCAACCCTCAATCCTCAATCCTCAATCTTCAATCCTCAATACTCAATCTTCAATCCTCAATCCTCAACCCTCAATCCTCAATCCTCAATCCTCAATCCTCAATCCTCAATCCTCAATCCTCAATCATCAATCCTCTATCTTCAATCCTCAATACTCAATCTTTAATCCTAAATCTTCAATCCTCAATCCTCAATCCTCAACTCTCAATCCTCAATCCTCAGACCTCAAACATCAAAACTCAACCCTCAGTCCTCGTCCTCAATCTACAACGCTCAATCCTCAATCCTCAATCTTCAATCATCAACATTCAATCTTCAGTCCTCAATCCTCAATCCTCAATACTCAATCTTTAATCCTCAGTCCTCAATCCTCAATCTTCAATCCTCAACCCGCAATCCTCAATCCTCAATCCTCAGTCCTCGGTCCTCAATCCGCAACCTTCAATCCTCAATACTCAATCTTCAATCCTCAATAGTCAATCCTCAACCCTCAGTCCTCATTCTTCAATCCTCAATACTCAACCCTCAGTCTTCAATCCTCATTCCTCAATCCTCAATTCTCAATGCTCAATCCTCAATCCTCAGACCTCAAACATCAATACTCAACCCTCAGTCCTCGTCCTCAATCCGCAACCCTCAATCCTCAATCCTCAATCTTCAATCATCAATCCTCAATCCTCAATCCTCAATCCTCAATCCTCAGTCCTCAATCCTCAATCTTCAATCCTCAATACTCAATCTTTAATCCTCAGTCCTCAATCCTCAATCTTCAATCTTCAATCCTCAATCCTCAATCCTCAATCTTCAATCCTCAATACTCAATCTTCAGTCCTCAATTCTCAATACTCAATCCTCAATAATCAGACATCAACCATCAATACTGAACCCCCAGTCCTTGTCCTCAATCCACAACCCTCAATCCTCAATCCTCAATGTTCAATCATCAATATTCAATATTCAGTCCTCAATCCTCAATCCTCAATCCTCAATCCTCAATCCTCAATGTTCAATACGCAATACCCAAACCTGAATCTTCAATCCTCAATCCTCAATCCTCAATCCCCAATCCTCAATCCTCAATCCTCAGTCCTCAAACCTCAATCCTGAATCCTCAATCCTGAATCCTCAATCTTCAGACCTCAGTCCTCAACAATCAGTTGTCAATTCTCAATCCTCAATAGAATATCATCAATTCACAGTTTTCAATACACAATACTCAATCTGCAATCTTTAAATCTCTATCCACAAACATCAATTCTCATCACTCAACCCTCAACCCTCAATCCTCAATCCTCAATCTTCAATCCTCAATACTCAATCTTCAATCCTCAATCCTCAACCCTCAATCCTCAATCCTCAATCCTCAATCCTCAATCCTCAATCCTCAATCCTCAATCATCAATCCTCTATCTTCAATCCTCAATACTCAATCTTTAATCCTCAATCTTCAATCCTCAATCCTCAATCCTCAACTCTCAATCCTCAATCCTCAGACCTCAAACATCAAAACTCAACCCTCAGTCCTCGTCCTCAATCTACAACGCTCAATCCTCAATCCTCAATCTTCAATCATCAACATTCAATCTTCAGTCCTCAATCCTCAATCCTCAATACTCAATCTTTAATCCTCAGTCCTCAATCCTCAATCTTCAATCCTCAACCCGCAATCCTCAATCCTCAATCCTCAGTCCTCGGTCCACAATCCGCAACCTTCAATCCTCAATACTCAATCTTCAATCCTCAATAGTCAATCCTCAACCCTCAGTCCTCATTCTTCAATCCTCAATACTCAACCCTCAGTCTTCAATCCTCATTCCTCAATCCTCAATTCTCAATGCTCAATCCTCAATCCTCAGACCTCAAACATCAATACTCAACCCTCAGTCCTCGTCCTCAATCCGCAACCCTCAATCCTCAATCCTCAATCTTCAATCATCAATCCTCAATCCTCAATCCTCAATCCTCAATCCTCAGTCCTCAATCCTCAATCTTCAATCCTCAATACTCAATCTTTAATCCTCAGTCCTCAATCCTCAATCTTCAATCTTCAATCCTCAATCCTCAATCCTCAATCTTCAATCCTCAATACTCAATCTTCAGTCCTCAATTCTCAATACTCAATCCTCAATAATCAGACATCAACCATCAATACTGAACCCCCAGTCCTTGTCCTCAATCCACAACCCTCAATCCTCAATCCTCAATGTTCAATCATCAATATTCAATATTCAGTCCTCAATCCTCAATCCTCAATCCTCAATCCTCAATCCTCAATGTTCAATACGCAATACCCAAACCTGAATCTTCAATCCTCAATCCTCAATCCTCAATCCCCAATCCTCAATCCTCAATCCTCAGTCCTCAAACCTCAATCCTGAATCCTCAATCCTGAATCCTCAATCTTCAGACCTCAGTCCTCAACAATCAGTTGTCAATTCTCAATCCTCAATAGAATATCATCAATTCACAGTTTTCAATACACAATACTCAATCTGCAATCTTTAAATCTCTATCCACAAACATCAATTCTCATCACTCAACCCTCAACCCTCAATCCTCAATCCTCAATCTTCAATCCTCAATACTCAATCTTCAATCCTCAATCCTCAACCCTCAATCCTCAATCCTCAATCCTCAATCCTCAATCCTCAATCCTCAATCCTCAATCATCAATCCTCTATCTTCAATCCTCAATACTCAATCTTTAATCCTCAATCTTCAATCCTCAATCCTCAATCCTCAACTCTCAATCCTCAATCCTCAGACCTCAAACATCAAAACTCAACCCTCAGTCCTCGTCCTCAATCTACAACGCTCAATCCTCAATCCTCAATCTTCAATCATCAACATTCAATCTTCAGTCCTCAATCCTCAATCCTCAATACTCAATCTTTAATCCTCAGTCCTCAATCCTCAATCTTCAATCTTCAATCCTCAACCCGCAATTCTCAATCCTCAATCCTCAGTCCTCGGTCCTCAATCCGCAACCTTCAATCCTCAATACTCAATCTTCAATCCTCAATAGTCAATCCTCAACCCTCAGTCCTCATTCTTCAATCCTCAATACTCAACCCTCAGTCTTCAATCCTCATTCCTCAATCCTCAATTCTCAATGCTCAATCCTCAATCCTCAGACCTCAAACATCAATACTCAACCCTCAGTCCTCGTCCTCAATCCGCAACCCTCAATCCTCAATCCTCAATCTTCAATCATCAATCCTCAATCCTCAATCCTCAATCCTCAATCCTCAGTCCTCAATCCTCAATCTTCAATCCTCAATACTCAATCTTTAATCCTCAGTCCTCAATCCTCAATCTTCAATCTTCAATCCTCAACCCGCAATCCTCAATCCTCAATCCTCAATCCTCAGTCCTCAATCCGCAATATTCAATCCTCAATCCTCAATCTTCAATCCTCAATACTCAATCTTTAATCCTCAGTCCTCAATCCTCAATCTTCAATCTTCAATCATCAACCCGCAATCCTCAATCCTCAATCCTCAATCCTCAGTCCTCAATCCGCAACCTTCAATCCTCAATACTCAATATTCAATCCTCAATACTCAATCCTCAACCCTCAGTCCTCATTCTTCAATCCTCAATATCCAATCCTCAGTCTTCAATCCTCATTCCTCAATTCTCAATTCTCAATCCTCAATCCTCAATCCTCAGACCTCAAACATCAATACTCAACCCTCAGTCCTCGTCCTCAATCCGCAACCCTCAATCCTCAATCCTCAATCTTTAATCATCAATATTCAATCTTCAATACTCAATCCTCAATCCTCAATCCTCATTCCTCAATCCTCAATGTTCAATCCTCGATACCCAATCCTCAATCTTCAATCCTCAATCCTCAATCCTCAATCCTCAAACCTCAATCCTCAATCCTCAGTCCTCAAACCTCAATCTTCAATCTTCAATCATCAACCCGCAATCCTCAATCCTCAATCCTCAATCCTCAGTCCTCAATCCGCAACCTTCAATCCACAATACTCAATATTCAATCCTCAATACTCAATCCTCAACCCTCAGTCCTCATTCTTCAATCCTCAATAACCAATCCTCAGTCTTCAATCCTCATTCCTCAATCCTCAATTCTCAATCCTCAATCCTCAATCCTCAGACCTCAAACATCAATACTCAACCCTCAGTCCTCGTCCTCAATCCGCAACCCTCAATTCTCAATCCTCAATCTTCAATCATCAATATTCAATCTTCAATACTCAATCCTCAATCCTCAATCCTCATTCCTCAATCCTCAATGTTCAATCCTCGATACCCAATCCTCAATCATCAATCCTCAATCCTCAATCCTCAATCCTCAAACCTCAATCCTCAATCCTCAGTCCTCAATCCTCAATCCTCAATACTCAATCCTCAATCCTCAATCCTCAATCTTCAATCCTCAATACTCAATCTACAGTCCTCAATTCTCAATACTCAATCCTCAATAATCAGACCTCAACCATCAATACTGAACCCCCAGTCCTTGTCCTCAATCCACAACCCTCAATCCTCAATCCTCAATGTTCAATCATCAATATTCAATATTCAGTCCTCAATCCTCAATCCTCAATCCTCAATCCTCAATCCTCAATGTTCAATACGCAATACCCAATCCTGAATCTTCAATCCTCAATCCTCAATCCTCAATCCCCAATCCTCAATCCTCAATCCTCAGTCCTCAAACCTCAATCCTGAATCCTCAATCCTGAATCCTCAATCTTCAGACCTCAGTCCTCAACAATCAGTTGTCAATTCTCAATCCTCAATAGAATATCATCAATTCACAGTTTTCAATACACAATACTCAATCTGCAATCTTTAAATCTCTATCCACAAACATCAATTCTCATCACTCAACCCTCAACCCTCAATCCTCAATCCTCAATCTTCAATCCTCAATACTCAATCTTCAATCCTCAATCCTCAACCCTCAATCCTCAATCCTCAATCCTCAATCCTCAATCCTCAATCCTCAATCCTCAGTCATCAATCCTCTATCTTCAATCCTCAATACTCAATCTTTAATCCTCAATCTTCAATCCTCAATCCTCAATCCTCAACTCTCAATCCTCAATCCTCAGACCTCAAACATCAAAGCTCAACCCTCAGTCCTCGTCCTCAATCTACAACGCTCAATCCTCAATCCTCAATCTTCAATCATCAACATTCAATCTTCAGTCCTCAATCCTCAATCCTCAATACTCAATCTTTAATCCTCAGTCCTCAATCCTCAATCTTCAATCTTCAATCCTCAACCCGCAATACTCAATCCTCAATCCTCAATCCTCGGTCCTCAATCCGCAACCTTCAATCCTCAATACTCAATCTTCAATCCTCAATAGTCAATCCTCAACCCTCAGTCCTCATTCTTCAATCCTCAATAACCAACCCTCAGTCTTCAATCCTCATTCCTCAATCCTCAATTCTCAATCCTCAATCCTCAATCCTCAGACCTCAAACATCAATACTCAGCCCTCAGTCCTCGTCCTCAATCCGCAACCCTCAATCCTCAATCCTCAATCTTCAATCATCAATCCTCAATCCTCAATCCTCAATCCTCAATCCTCAGTCCTCAATCCTCAATCTTCAATCCTCAATACTCAATCTTTAATCCTCAGTCCTCAATCCTCAATCTTCAATCTTCAATCCTCAACCCGCAATCCTCAATCCTCAATCCTCAATCCTCAGTCCTCAATCCGCAACCTTCAATCCTCAATACTCAATATTCAATCCTCAATACTCTATCCTCAACCCTCAGTCCTCATTCTTCAATCCTCAATAACCAATCCTCAGTCTTCAATCCTCATTCCTCAATCCTCAATTCTCAATCCTCAATCCTCAATCCTCAGACCTCAAATATCAATACTCAACCATCAGTCCTCGTCCTCAATCCGCAACCCTCAATCCTCAATCCTCAGTCTTCAATCATCAATATTCAATCTTCAATACTCAATCCTCAATCCTCAATCCTCATTCCTCAATCCTCAATGTTCAATCCTCGATACCCAATCCTCAATCATCAATCCTCAATCCTCAATCCTCAATCCTCAAACCTCAATCCTCAATCCTCAGTCCTCAATCCTCAATCCTCAATACTCTATCCTCAATCCTCAATCCTCAATCCTCAACCCTCAATCCTCAGTCCTCAATCCGCAACCTTCAATCCACAATACTCAATATTCAATCCTCAATACTCAATCCTCAACCCTCAGTCCTCATTCTTCAATCCTCAGTAACTAATCCTCAGTCTTCAATCCTCATTCCTCAATCCTCAATTCTCAATCCTCAATCCTCAATCCTCAGACCTCAAACATCAATACTCAACCATCAGTCCTCGTCCTCAATCCGCAACCCTCAATCCTCAATCGTCAATCTTCAATCATCAATATTCAATCTTCAATACTCAATCCTCAATCCTCAATCCTCATTCCTCAATCCTCAATGTTCAATCCTCGATACCCAATCCTCAATCATCAATCCTCAATCCTCAATCCTCAATCCTCAAACCTCAATCCTCAATCCTCAGTCCTCAATCCTCAATCCTCAATACTCTATCCCCAATCCTCAATCCTCAATCTTCAATCCTCAATACTCAATCTTCAGTCCTCAATTCTCAATACTCAATCCTCAATAATCAGACCTCAACCATCAATACTGAACCCCCAGGCCTTGTCATCAATCCACAACCCTCAATCCTCAATCCTCAATGTTCAATCATAAATATTCAATATTCAGTCCTCAATCCTCAATCCTCAATCCTCAATCCTCAATCCTCAATGTTCAATCCTCGATACCCAATCCTCAATCTTCAATCCACAATCCTCAATCCCCAATCCTCAAACCTCAATCCTCAATCCTCAGTCCTCAATCCTCAATCCTCAATACTCAATCCTCAATCCTCAATACTCAATCCTCAATCCTCAATCTTCAATCCTCAATACTCAATCTTTCATCCTCAGTCCTCAATCCTCAATCTTCAATCTTCAATCATCAACCCGCAATCCTCAATCCTCAATCCTCAATCCTCAGTCCTCAATCCGCAACCTTCAATCCACAATACTCAATATTCAATCCTCAATACTCAATCCTCAATCCTCAGTCCTCATTCTTCAATCCTCAATAACCAATCCTCAGTCTTCAATCCTCATTCCTCAATCCTCAGTTCTCAATCCTCAATCCTCAATCCTCAGACCTCAAACATCAATACTCAACCCTCAGTCCTCGTCCTCAATCCGCAACCCTCAATCCTCAATCCTCAATCTTCAATCATCAATATTCAATCTTCAATACTAAATGCTCAATCCTCAATCCTCATTCCTCAATCCTCAATGTTCAATCCTCGATACCTAATCCTCAATCATCAATCCTCAATCCTCAATCCTCAATCCTCAAACCTCAATCCCCAATCCTCAGTCCTCAATCCTCAATCCTCAATACTCAATCCTCAATCCTCAATCCTCAATCTTCAATCCTCAATACTCAATCTTCAGTCCTCAATTCTCAATACTCAATCCTCATTAATCAGACCTCAACCATCAATACTGAACCCCCAGTCCTTGTCCTCAATCCACAACCCTCAATCCTCAATCCTCAATGTTCAATCATCAATATTCAATATTCAGTCCTCAATCCTCAATCCTCAATCCTCAATCCTCAATCCTCAATGTCCAATACGCAATACCCAATCCTGAATCTTCAATCCTCAATCCTCAATCCTCAATCCCCAATCCTCAATCCTCAATCCTCAGTCCTCAGACCACAATCCTGAATCCTCAATCCTGAATCCTCAATCTTCAGACCTCAGTCCTCAACAATCAGTTGTCAATTCTCAATCCTCAATAGAATATCATCAATTCACAGTTTTCAATACACAATACTCAATCTGCAATCTTTAAATCTCTATCCACAAACACCAATTCTCATCACTCATCTCTCAATACTCAGTCCCCAAACCTCAATCTTCTATCCTCAACGCTCAATCCTCAATCCTCAATCCTCAATCTTCAATCCTCAATACTCAATCATCAATCCGCAATCCTCAATCGTCAATCTTCAATCCTCAATACTCAATCGTCAATCCTCAATCCTCAATCCTCACTACTCAAACCTCAATTCTGAATCCTCAATCCTGAATCCTCAATCTTCAGCCCTCAGTCCTGAACAATCAGGTGACAATCCTCAATCCTCAATAGAATATCCTCAATTCACAGTTTTCAATACTCAATACTCAATCTGCAATCTTCAATACTCAACCTTTAATACTTAATCCTCAATCCTTAATCTTCAATCCTCAATCCTCAATACTCAATCCTCATCCCTCAATCCTCAATCCTCAATCATCAATCATCAATCCTCAATCTTCAATACTCAATCCTCAACCCTCAATCCTCAATCCTCAATCCTCAATCCTCAATACTCAATCACCAATCCTCAATCTTCAATCCTCAATACTCAATCTTTAATCCTCAATCCTCAATCCTCAATCCTCAATCCGCAATCCTCAATCCTCAATCCTCAATCCTCAATCCTCAATCCTCAATCCTCAATCTTCAATCCTCAAACCACAATCCTGAATCCTCAATCCTGAATCCTCAATCTTCAGCCCTCAGTCCTCAACAATCAGTTGTCAATCCTCAATCCTCACTAGAATATCCTCAGTTCAGAGCTTTCCATACGCAATACTCAATCTGCAATCTTCAAATCTCTATCCACAAACATCAATTCTCATCACTCAACCCTCAACCCTCAATCCTCAATCCTCAATCTTCAATCCTCAATACTCAATCTTCAATCCTCAATCCTCAACCCTCAATCCTCAATCCTCAATCCTCAATCCTCAATCCTCAATCCTCAATCCTCAATCCTCAATCATCAATCCTCTATCTTCAATCCTCAATACTCAATCTTTAATCCTCAATCTTCAATCCTCAATCCTCAATCCTCAACTCTCAATCCTCAATCCTCAGACCTCAAACATCAAAACTCAACCCTCAGTCCTCGTCCTCAATCCACAACGCTCAATCCTCAATCCTCAATCTTCAATCATCAACATTCAATCTTCAGTCCTCAATCCTCAATCCTCAATACTCAATCTTTAATCCTCAGTCCTCAATCCTCAATCTTCAATCTTCAATCCTCAACCCGCAATCCTCAATCCTCAATCCTCAGTCCTCAATCCGCAATATTCAATCCTCAATCCTCAATCTTCAATCCTCAATACTCAATCTTTAATCCTCAGTCCTCAATCCTCAATCTTCAATCTTCAATCATCAACCCGCAATCCTCAATCCTCAACCCTCAATCCTAAGTCCTCAATCCGCAACCTTCAATCCTCAATACTCAATATTCAATCCTCAATACTCAATCCTCAACCCTCAGTCCTCATTCTTCAATCCTCAATATCCAATCCTCAGTCTTCAATCCTCATTCCTCAATCCTCAATTCTCAATCCTCAATCCTCAATCCTCAGACCTCAAACATCAATACTCAACCCTCAGTCCTCGTCCTCAATCCGCAACCCTCAATCCTCAATCCTCAATCTTCAATCATCAATATTCAATCTTCAATACTCAATCCTCAATCCTCAATCCTCATTCCTCAATTCTCAATGTTCAATCCTCGATACCCAATCCTCAATCTTCAATCCTCAATCCTCAATCCTCAATCCTCAAACCTCAATCCTCAATCCTCAGTCCTCAATCCTCAATCTTCAATCTTCAATCATCAACCCGCAATCCTCAATCCTCAATCCTCAATCCTCAGTCCTCAATCCGCAACCTTCAATCCACAATACTCAATATTCAATCCTCAATACTCAATCCTCAACCCTCAGTCCTCATTCTTCAATCCTCAATAACCAATCCTCAGTCTTCAATCCTCATCCCTCAATCCTCAATTCTCAATCCTCAATCCTCAATCCTCAGACCTCAAACATCAATACTCAACCATCAGTCCTCGTCCTCAATCCGCAACCCTCAATCCTCAATCCTCAATCTTCAATCATCAATATTCAATCTTCAATACTCAATCCTCAATCCTCAATCCTCATTCCTCAATCCTCAATGTTCAATCCTCGATACCCAATCCTCAATCATCAATCCTCAATCCTCAATCCTCAATCCTCAACCCTCAATCCTCAATCCTCAGACCTCAAACATCAATACTCAACCCTCAGTCCTCGTCCTCATTCCACAACGCTCAATCCTCAATCCTCAATCTTCAATCATCAACATTCAATCTTCAGTCCTCAATCCTCAATCCTCAATCCTCAATCCTCAATCCTCATTCCTCAAAGTTCAATCAGCAATACCCAATCCTCAATCTTCAATCCTCAATCCTCAATCCTCAATCCTCGCTCCTCAATCCTCAATCCTCAGACCTCAAACCTCAATCCTGAATCCTCAATCCTGAATCCTGAATCTTCTGACCTCAGTCCTCAACAATCAGTTGTCATTTCTCAATCCTCAATAGAATATCATCAATTCACAGTTTTCAATACTCATTACTGAATCTGTAATCTTTAAATCTCTACCCACAAACATCAATTCTCATCACTCAAACCTCAACACTCAGTCCCCAATCCTCAATCATCAATCCTCAATCCTCAATCCCCAATCCCCAATCCTCAATCTTCAATCGTCAATACTCAATCATCAATCCTCAAACCTCAATCCTCAATCCGCATTCCTCAACCCTGAATCGTCAGTCTTCAAACCTCAATACTCAATCTTTAATCCTCAGTCCTCAATCCTCAATCTTCAATCTTCAATCCTCAACCCGCAATCCTCAATCCTCAATCCTCAATCCTCAGTCCTCAATCCGCAATATTCAATCCTCAATCCTCAATCTTCAATCCTCAATACTCAATCTTTAATCCTCAGTCCTCAATCCTCAATCTTCAATCTTCAATCATCAACCCGCAATCCTCAATCCTCAATCCTCAATCCTCAGTCCTCAATGCGCAACCTTCAATCCTCAATACTCAATATTCAATCCTCAATACTCTATCCTCAACCCCCAGTCCTCATTCTTCAATCCTCAATAACCAATCCTCAGTCTTCAATCCTCATTCCTCAATCCTCAATTCTCAATCCTCAATCCTCAATCCTCAGACCTCAAATATCAATACTCAACCATCAGTCCTCGTCCTCAATCCGCAACCCTCAATCCTCAATCCTCAGTCTTCAATCATCAATATTCAATCTTCAATACTCAATCCTCAATCCTCAATCCTCATTCCTCAATCCTCAATGTTCAATCCTCGATACCCAATCCTCAATCATCAATCCTCAATCCTCAATCCTCAATCCTCAAACCTCAATCCTCAATCCTCAGTCCTCAATCCTCAATCCTCAATACTCTATCCTCAATCCTCAATCCTCAATCCTCAACCCTCAATCCTCAGTCCTCAATCCGCAACCTTCAATCCACAATACTCAATATTCAATCCTCAATACTCAATCCTCAATCTTCAATCCTCAATCCCCAATCCTCAATCCCCAATCCTCAATCCTCAATCCTCAGTCCTCGGTCCTCAATCCGCAACCTTCAATCCTCAATACTCAATCTTCAATCCTCAATAGTCAATCCTCAACCCTCAGTCCTCATTCTTCAATCCTCAATACTCAACCCTCAGTCTTCAATCCTCATTCCTCAATCCTCAATTCTCAATGCTCAATCCTCAATCCTCAGACCTCAAACATCAATACTCAACCCTCAGTCCTCGTCCTCAATCCGCAACCCTCAATCCTCAATCCTCAATCTTCAATCATCAATCCTCAATCCTCAATCCTCAATCCTCAATCCTCAGTCCTCAATCCTCAATCTTCAATCCTCAATACTCAATCTTTAATCCTCAGTCCTCAATCCTCAATCTTCAATCTTCAATCCTCAACCCGCAATCCTCAATCCTCAATCCTCAATCCTCAGTCCTCAATCCGCAATATTCAATCCTCAATCCTCAATCTTCAATCCTCAATACTCAATCTTTAATCCTCAGTCCTCAATCCTCAATCTTCAATCTTCAATCATCAACCCGCAATCCTCAATCCTCAATCCTCAATCCTCAGTCCTCAATCCGCAACCTTCAATCCTCAATACTCAATATTCAATCCTCAATACTCAATCCTCAACCCTCAGTCCTCATTCTTCAATCCTCAATATCCAATCCTCAGTCTTCAATCCTCATTCCTCAATTCTCAATTCTCAATCCTCAATCCTCAATCCTCAGACCTCAAACATCAATACTCAACCCTCAGTCCTCGTCCTCAATCCGCAACCCTCAATCCTCAATCCTCAATCTTTAATCATCAATATTCAATCTTCAATACTCAATCCTCAATCCTCAATCCTCATTCCTCAATCCTCAATGTTCAATCCTCGATACCCAATCCTCAATCTTCAATCCTCAATCCTCAATCCTCAATCCTCAAACCTCAATCCTCAATCCTCAGTCCTCAAACCTCAATCTTCAATCTTCAATCATCAACCCGCAATCCTCAATCCTCAATCCTCAATCCTCAGTCCTCAATCCGCAACCTTCAATCCACAATACTCAATATTCAATCCTCAATACTCAATCCTCAACCCTCAGTCCTCATTCTTCAATCCTCAATAACCAATCCTCAGTCTTCAATCCTCATTCCTCAATCCTCAATTCTCAATCCTCAATCCTCAATCCTCAGACCTCAAACATCAATACTCAACCCTCAGTCCTCGTCCTCAATCCGCAACCCTCAATTCTCAATCCTCAATCTCCAATCATCAATATTCAATCTTCAATACTCAATCCTCAATCCTCAATCCTCATTCCTCAATCCTCAATGTTCAATCCTCGATACCCAATCCTCAATCATCAATCCTCAATCCTCAATCCTCAATCCTCAAACCTCAATCCTCAATCCTCAGTCCTCAATCCTCAATCCTCAATACTCAATCCTCAATCCTCAATCCTCAATCTTCAATCCTCAATACTCAATCTACAGTCCTCAATTCTCAATACTCAATCCTCAATAATCAGACCTCAACCATCAATACTGAACCCCCAGTCCTTGTCCTCAATCCACAACCCTCAATCCTCAATCCTCAATGTTCAATCATCAATATTCAATATTCAGTCCTCAATCCTCAATCCTCAATCCTCAATCCTCAATCCTCAATGTTCAATACGCAATACCCAATCCTGAATCTTCAATCATCAATCCTCAATCCTCAATCCCCAATCCTCAATCCTCAATCCTCAGTCCTCAAACCTCAATCCTGAATCCTCAATCCTGAATCCTCAATCTTCAGACCTCAGTCCTCAACAATCAGTTGTCAATTCTCAATCCTCAATAGAATATCATCAATTCACAGTTTTCAATACACAATACTCAATCTGCAATCTTTAAATCTCTATCCACAAACATCAATTCTCATCACTCAACCCTCAACCCTCAATCCTCAATCCTCAATCTTCAATCCTCAATACTCAATCTTCAATCCTCAATCCTCAACCCTCAATCCTCAATCCTCAATCCTCAATCCTCAATCCTCAATCCTCAATCCTCAATCATCAATCCTCTATCTTCAATCCTCAATACTCAATCTTTAATCCTCAATCTTCAATCCTCAATCCTCAATCCTCAACTCTCAATCCTCAATCCTCAGACCTCAAACATCAAAGCTCAACCCTCAGTCCTCGTCCTCAATCTACAACGCTCAATCCTCAATCCTCAATCTTCAATCATCAACATTCAATCTTCAGTCCTCAATCCTCAATCCTCAATACTCAATCTTTAATCCTCAGTCCTCAATCCTCAATCTTCAATCTTCAATCCTCAACCCGCAATACTCAATCCTCAATCCTCAATCCTCGGTCCTCAATCCGCAACCTTCAATCCTCAATACTCAATCTTCAATCCTCAATAGTCAATCCTCAACCCTCAGTCCTCATTCTTCAATCCTCAATAACCAACCCTCAGTCTTCAATCCTCATTCCTCAATCCTCAATTCTCAATCCTCAATCCTCAATCCTCAGACCTCAAACATCAATACTCAGCCCTCAGTCCTCGTCCTCAATCCGCAACCCTCAATCCTCAATCCTCAATCTTCAATCATCAATCCTCAATCCTCAATCCTCAATCCTCAATCCTCAGTCCTCAATCCTCAATCTTCAATCCTCAATACTCAATCTTTAATCCTCAGTCCTCAATCCTCAATCTTCAATCTTCAATCCTCAACCCGCAATCCTCAATCCTCAATCCTCAATCCTCAGTCCTCAATCCGCAACCTTCAATCCTCAATACTCAATATTCAATCCTCAATACTCTATCCTCAACCCTCAGTCCTCATTCTTCAATCCTCAATAACCAATCCTCAGTCTTCAATCCTCATTCCTCAATCCTCAATTCTCAATCCTCAATCCTCAATCCTCAGACCTCAAATATCAATACTCAACCATCAGTCCTCGTCCTCAATCCGCAACCCTCAATCCTCAATCCTCAGTCTTCAATCATCAATATTCAATCTTCAATACTCAATCCTCAATCCTCAATCCTCATTCCTCAATCCTCAATGTTCAATCCTCGATACCCAATCCTCAATCATCAATCCTCAATCCTCAATCCTCAATCCTCAAACCTCAATCCTCAATCCTCAGTCCTCAATCCTCAATCCTCAATACTCTATCCTCAATCCTCAATCCTCAATCCTCAACCCTCAATCCTCAGTCCTCAATCCGCAACCTTCAATCCACAATACTCAATATTCAATCCTCAATACTCAATCCTCAACCCTCAGTCCTCATTCTTCAATCCTCAGTAACTAATCCTCAGTCTTCAATCCTCATTCCTCAATCCTCAATTCTCAATCCTCAATCCTCAATCCTCAGACCTCAAACATCAATACTCAACCATCAGTCCTCGTCCTCAATCCGCAACCCTCAATCCTCAATCGTCAATCTTCAATCATCAATATTCAATCTTCAATACTCAATCCTCAATCCTCAATCCTCATTCCTCAATCCTCAATGTTCAATCCTCGATACCCAATCCTCAATCATCAATCCTCAATCCTCAATCCTCAATCCTCAAACCTCAATCCTCAATCCTCAGTCCTCAATCCTCAATCCTCAATACTCTATCCCCAATCCTCAATCCTCAATCTTCAATCCTCAATACTCAATCTTCAGTCCTCAATTCTCAATACTCAATCCTCAATAATCAGACCTCAACCATCAATACTGAACCCCCAGGCCTTGTCATCAATCCACAACCCTCAATCCTCAATCCTCAATGTTCAATCATAAATATTCAATATTCAGTCCTCAATCCTCAATCCTCAATCCTCAATCCTCAATCCTCAATGTTCAATCCTCGATACCCAATCCTCAATCTTCAATCCACAATCCTCAATCCCCAATCCTCAAACCTCAATCCTCAATCCTCAGTCCTCAATCCTCAATCCTCAATACTCAATCCTCAATCCTCAATACTCAATCCTCAATCCTCAATCTTCAATCCTCAATACTCAATCTTTCATCCTCAGTCCTCAATCCTCAATCTTCAATCTTCAATCATCAACCCGCAATCCTCAATCCTCAATCCTCAATCCTCAGTCCTCAATCCGCAACCTTCAATCCACAATACTCAATATTCAATCCTCAATACTCAATCCTCAATCCTCAGTCCTCATTCTTCAATCCTCAATAACCAATCCTCAGTCTTCAATCCTCATTCCTCAATCCTCAGTTCTCAATCCTCAATCCTCAATCCTCAGACCTCAAACATCAATACTCAACCCTCAGTCCTCGTCCTCAATCCGCAACCCTCAATCCTCAATCCTCAATCTTCAATCATCAATATTCAATCTTCAATACTAAATGCTCAATCCTCAATCCTCATTCCTCAATCCTCAATGTTCAATCCTCGATACCTAATCCTCAATCATCAATCCTCAATCCTCAATCCTCAATCCTCAAACCTCAATCCCCAATCCTCAGTCCTCAATCCTCAATCCTCAATACTCAATCCTCAATCCTCAATCCTCAATCTTCAATCCTCAATACTCAATCTTCAGTCCTCAATTCTCAATACTCAATCCTCATTAATCAGACCTCAACCATCAATACTGAACCCCCAGTCCTTGTCCTCAATCCACAACCCTCAATCCTCAATCCTCAATGTTCAATCATCAATATTCAATATTCAGTCCTCAATCCTCAATCCTCAATCCTCAATCCTCAATCCTCAATGTCCAATACGCAATACCCAATCCTGAATCTTCAATCCTCAATCCTCAATCCTCAATCCCCAATCCTCAATCCTCAATCCTCAGTCCTCAGACCACAATCCTGAATCCTCAATCCTGAATCCTCAATCTTCAGACCTCAGTCCTCAACAATCAGTTGTCAATTCTCAATCCTCAATAGAATATCATCAATTCACAGTTTTCAATACACAATACTCAATCTGCAATCTTTAAATCTCTATCCACAAACACCAATTCTCATCACTCATCTCTCAATACTCAGTCCCCAAACCTCAATCTTCTATCCTCAACGCTCAATCCTCAATCCTCAATCCTCAATCTTCAATCCTCAATACTCAATCATCAATCCGCAATCCTCAATCGTCAATCTTCAATCCTCAATACTCAATCGTCAATCCTCAATCCTCAATCCTCACTACTCAAACCTCAATTCTGAATCCTCAATCCTGAATCCTCAATCTTCAGCCCTCAGTCCTGAACAATCAGGTGACAATCCTCAATCCTCAATAGAATATCCTCAATTCACAGTTTTCAATACTCAATACTCAATCTGCAATCTTCAATACTCAACCTTTAATACTTAATCCTCAATCCTTAATCTTCAATCCTCAATCCTCAATACTCAATCCTCATCCCTCAATCCTCAATCCTCAATCATCAATCATCAATCCTCAATCTTCAATACTCAATCCTCAACCCTCAATCCTCAATCCTCAATCCTCAATCCTCAATACTCAATCATCAATCCTCAATCTTCAATCCTCAATACTCAATCTTTAATCCTCAATCCTCAATCCTCAATCCTCAATCCGCAATCCTCAATCCTCAATCCTCAATCCTCAATCCTCAATCCTCAATCCTCAATCTTCAATCCTCAAACCACAATCCTGAATCCTCAATCCTGAATCCTCAATCTTCAGCCCTCAGTCCTCAACAATCAGTTGTCAATCCTCAATCCTCACTAGAATATCCTCAGTTCAGAGCTTTCCATACGCAATACTCAATCTGCAATCTTCAAATCTCTATCCACAAACATCAATTCTCATCACTCAACCCTCAAACCTCAATCCTCAATCCTCAATCTTCAATCCTCAATACTCAATCTTCAATCCTCAATCCTCAACCCTCAATCCTCAATCCTCAATCCTCAATCCTCAATCCTCAATCCTCAATCCTCAATCCTCAATCATCAATCCTCTATCTTCAATCCTCAATACTCAATCTTTAATCCTCAATCTTCAATCCTCAATCCTCAATCCTCAACTCTCAATCCTCAATCCTCAGACCTCAAACATCAAAACTCAACCCTCAGTCCTCGTCCTCAATCCACAACGCTCAATCCTCAATCCTCAATCTTCAATCATCAACATTCAATCTTCAGTCCTCAATCCTCAATCCTCAATACTCAATCTTTAATCCTCAGTCCTCAATCCTCAATCTTCAATCTTCAATCCTCAACCCGCAATCCTCAATCCTCAATCCTCAATCCTCAGTCCTCAATCCGCAATATTCAATCCTCAATCCTCAATCTTCAATCCTCAATACTCAATCTTTAATCCTCAGTCCTCAATCCTCAATCTTCAATCTTCAATCATCAACCCGCAATCCTCAATCCTCAACCCTCAATCCTAAGTCCTCAATCCGCAACCTTCAATCCTCAATACTCAATATTCAATCCTCAATACTCAATCCTCAACCCTCAGTCCTCATTCTTCAATCCTCAATATCCAATCCTCAGTCTTCAATCCTCATTCCTCAATCCTCAATTCTCAATCCTCAATCCTCAATCCTCAGACCTCAAACATCAATACTCAACCCTCAGTCCTCGTCCTCAATCCGCAACCCTCAATCCTCAATCCTCAATCTTCAATCATCAATATTCAATCTTCAATACTCAATCCTCAATCCTCAATCCTCATTCCTCAATTCTCAATGTTCAATCCTCGATACCCAATCCTCAATCTTCAATCCTCAATCCTCAATCCTCAATCCTCAAACCTCAATCCTCAATCCTCAGTCCTCAATCCTCAATCTTCAATCTTCAATCATCAACCCGCAATCCTCAATCCTCAATCCTCAATCCTCAGTCCTCAATCCGCAACCTTCAATCCACAATACTCAATATTCAATCCTCAATACTCAATCCTCAACCCTCAGTCCTCATTCTTCAATCCTCAATAACCAATCCTCAGTCTTCAATCCTCATCCCTCAATCCTCAATTCTCAATCCTCAATCCTCAATCCTCAGACCTCAAACATCAATACTCAACCATCAGTCCTCGTCCTCAATCCGCAACCCTCAATCCTCAATCCTCAATCTTCAATCATCAATATTCAATCTTCAATACTCAATCCTCAATCCTCAATCCTCATTCCTCAATCCTCAATGTTCAATCCTCGATACCCAATCCTCAATCATCAATCCTCAATCCTCAATCCTCAATCCTCAACACTCAATCCTCAATCCTCAGACCTCAAACATCAATACTCAACCCTCAGTCCTCGTCCTCATTCCACAACGCTCAATCCTCAATCCTCAATCTTCAATCATCAACATTCAATCCTCAGTCCTCAATCCTCAATCCTCAATCCTCAATCCTCAATCCTCATTCCTCAAAGTTCAATCAGCAATACCCAATCCTCAATCTTCAATCCTCAATCCTCAATCCTCAATCCTCGCTCCTCAATCCTCAATCCCCAGACCTCAAACCTCAATCCTGAATCCTCAATCCTGAATCCTGAATCTTCTGACCTCAGTCCTCAACAATCAGTTGTCATTTCTCAATCCTCAATAGAATATCATCAATTCACAGTTTTCAATACTCATTACTGAATCTGTAATCTTTAAATCTCTACCCACAAACATCAATTCTCATCACTCAAACCTCAACACTCAGTCCCCAATCCTCAATCATCAATCCTCAATCCTCAATCCCCAATCCCCAATCCTCAATCTTCAATCGTCAATACTCAATCATCAATCCTCAAACCTCAATCCTCAATCCGCATTCCTCAACCCTGAATCGTCAGTCTTCAAACCTCAATACTCAATCTTTAATCCTCAGTCCTCAATCCTCAATCTTCAATCTTCAATCCTCAACCCGCAATCCTCAATCCTCAATCCTCAATCCTCAGTCCTCAATCCGCAATATTCAATCCTCAATCCTCAATCTTCAATCCTCAATACTCAATCTTTAATCCTCAGTCCTCAATCCTCAATCTTCAATCTTCAATCATCAACCCGCAATCCTCAATCCTCAATCCTCAATCCTCAGTCCTCAATGCGCAACCTTCAATCCTCAATACTCAATATTCAATCCTCAATACTCTATCCTCAACCCTCAGTCCTCATTCTTCAATCCTCAATAACCAATCCTCAGTCTTCAATCCTCATTCCTCAATCCTCAATTCTCAATCCTCAATCCTCAATCCTCAGACCTCAAATATCAATACTCAACCATCAGTCCTCGTCCTCAATCCGCAACCCTCAATCCTCAATCCTCAGTCTTCAATCATCAATATTCAATCTTCAATACTCAATCCTCAATCCTCAATCCTCATTCCTCAATCCTCAATGTTCAATCCTCGATACCCAATCCTCAATCATCAATCCTCAATCCTCAATCCTCAATCCTCAAACCTCAATCCTCAATCCTCAGTCCTCAATCCTCAATCCTCAATACTCTATCCTCAATCCTCAATCCTCAATCCTCAACCCTCAATCCTCAGTCCTCAATCCGCAACCTTCAATCCACAATACTCAATATTCAATCCTCAATACTCAATCCTCAATCTTCAATCCTCAGTCCTCAATCCTCAATCCCCAATCCTCAATCCTCAATCCTCAGTCCTCAAACCTCAATCCTGAATCCTCAATCCTGAATCCTCAATCTTCAGACCTCAGTCCTCAACAATAGTTGTCAATTCTCAATCCTCAATAGAATATCATCAATTCACAGTTTTCAATACACAATACTCAATCTGCAATCTTTAAATCTCTATCCACAAACACCAATTCTCATCACTCAACCCTCAATACTCAGTCCCCAAACCTCAATCTTCTATCGTCAACCCTCAATCCTCAATCCTCAATCCTCAATGTTCAATCCTCGATACCCAATCCTCAATCTTCAATCCTCAATACTCAATCCTCAATCCTCAAACCTCAATCCTCAATCCTCAGTCCTCAATCCTCAATCCTCAATACTCAATCCTCAATCCTCAATTTTCAATCCTCAATACTCAATCTTTAACCCTCAGTCCTCACTCCTCAATCTTCAATCTTCAATCATCAACCCGCAATCCTCAATCCTCAATCCTCAATCCTCAGTCCTCAATCCGCAACCTTCAATCCACAATACTCAATATTCAATCCTCAATAATCAATCCTCAATCCTCAATCCTCATTCTTCAATCCTCAATAACCAATCCTCAGTCTTCAATCCTCATTCCTCAATCCTCAATTCTCAATCCTCAATCCTCAATCCTCAGACCTCAAACATCAATACTCAATACTCAGTCCTCGTCCTCAATCCGCAACCCTCAATCCTCAATCCTCAATCTTCAATCATCAATATTCAATCTTCAATACTCAATCCTCAATCCTCAATCCTCATTCCTCAATCCTCAATATTCAATCCTCGATACCCAATCCTCAATCATCAATCCTCAATCCTCAATCCTCAATCCTCAAACTTCAATCCTCAATCCGCAGTCCTCAATCCTCAATCCTCAATACTCAATCCTCAATCCTCAATCCTCAATCTTCAATCCTCAATACTCAATCTTCAGTCCTCAATTCTCAATACTCAATCCTCAATAATCAGACCTCAACCATCAATACTGAACCCCCAGTCCTTGTCCTCAATCAACAACCCTCAATCCTCAATCCTCAATGTTCAATCATCAATATTCAATATTCAGTCCTCAATCCTCAATCCTCAATCCTCAATCCTCAATCCTCAATGTTCAATACGCAATACCCAATCCTGAATCTTCTATCCTCAATCCTCAATCCTCAATCCCCAATCCTCAATCCTCAATCCTCAGTCCTCAAACCTCAATCCTGAATCCTCAATCCTGAATCCTCAATCTTCAGACCTCAGTCCTCAACAATCAGTTGTCAATTCTCAATCCTCAATAGAATATCATCAATTCACAGTTTTCAATACACAATACTCAATCTGCAATCTTTAAATCTCTATCCACAAACATCAATTCTCATCACTCAACCCTCAACCCTCAATCCTCAATCCTCAATCTTCAATCCTCAATACTCAATCTTCAATCCTCAATCCTCAACCCTCAATCCTCAATCCTCAATCCTCAATCCTCAATCCTCAATCCTCAATCCTCAATCATCAATCCTCTATCTTCAATCCTCAATACTCAATCTTTAATCCTCAATCTTCAATCCTCAATCCTCAATCCTCAACTCTCAATCCTCAATCCTCAGACCTCAAACATCAAAACTCAACCCTCAGTCCTCGTCCTCAGTCCACAACGCTCAATCCTCAATCCTCAATCTTCAATCACCAACATTCAATCTTCAGTCCTCAATCCTCAATCCTCAATACTCAATCTTTAATCCTCAGTCCTCAATCCTCAATCTTCAATCTTCAATCCTCAACCCGCAATCCTCAATCCTCAATCCTCAATCCTCAGTCCTCAATCCGCAACCTTCAATCCTCAATACTCAATCTTCAATCCTCAATAGTCAATCCTCAACCCTCAGTCCTCATTCTTCAATCCTCAATAACCAACCCTCAGTCTTCAATCCTCATTCCTCAATCCTCAATTCTCAATCCTCAATCCTCAATCCTCAGACCTCAAACATCAATACTCAGCCCTCAGTCCTCGTCCTCACTCCGCAACCCTCAATCCTCAATCCTCAATCTTCAATCATCAATCCTCAATCCTCAATCCTCAATCCTCAATCCTCAGTCCTCAATCCTCAATCTTCAATCCTCAATACTCAATCTTTAATCCTCAGTCCTCAATCCTCAATCTTCAATCATCAATCCTCAACCCGCAATCCTCAATCCTCAATCCTCAATCCTCAGTCCTCAATCCGCAATATTCAATCCTCAATCCTCAATCTTCAATCCTCAATACTCAATCTTTAATCCTCAGTCCTCAATCCTCAATCTTCAATCTTCAATCATCAACCCGCAGTCCTCAATCCTCAATCCACAATCCTCAGTCCTCAATCCGCAACCTTCAATCCTCAATACTCAATATTCAGTCCTCAATACTCAATCCTCAACCCTCAGTCCTCATTCTTCAATCCTCAATAACCAATCCTCAGTCTTCAATCCTCATTCCTCAATCCTCAATTCTCAATCCTCAATCCTCAATCCTCAGACCTCAAACATCAATACTCAGCCCTCAGTCCTCGTCCTCAATCCGCAACCCTCAATCCTCAATCCTCAATCTTCAATCATCAATTCTCAATCCTCAATCCTCAATCCTCAATCCTCAGTCCTCAATCCTCAATCTTCAATCCTCAATACTCAATCTTTAATCCTCAGTCCTCAATCCTCAATCTTCAATCTTCAATCCTCAACCCGCAATCCTCAATCCTCAATCCTCAATCCTCAGTCCTCAATCCGCAATATTCAATCCTCAATCCTCAATCTTCAATCCTCAATACTCAATCTTTAATCCTCAGTCCTCAATCCTCAATCTTCAACCTTCAATCATCAACCCGCAATCCTCAATCCTCAATCCTCAATCCTCAGTCCTCAATCCGCAACCTTCAATCCTCAATACTCAATATTCAATCCTCAATACTCTATCCTCAACCCTCAGTCTTCATTCTTCAATCCTCAATAACCAATCCTCAGTCTTCAATCCTCATCCCTCAATCCTCAATTCTCAATCCTCAATCCTCAATCCTCAGACCTCAAATATCAATACTCAACCATCAGTCCTCGTCCTCAATCCGCAACCCTCAATCCTCAATCCTCAGTCTTCAATCATCAATATTCAATCTTCAATACTCAATCCTCAATCCTCAATCCTCATTCCTCAATCCTCAATGTTCAATCCTCGATACCCAATCCTCAATCATCAATCCTCAATCCTCAATCCTCAATCCTCAAACCTCAATCCTCAATCCTCAGTCCTCAATCCTCAATCCTCAATACTCTATCCTCAATCCTCAATCCTCAATCCTCAATCCTCAATCCTCAGTCCTCAATCCGCAACCTTCAATCCACAATACTCAATATTCAATCCTCAATACTCAATCCTCAACCCTCAGTCCTCATTCTTCAATCCTCAATAACCAATCCTCAGTCTTCAATCCTCATTCCTCAATCCTCAATTCTCAATCCTCAATCCTCAATCCTCAGACCTCAAACATCAATACTCAACCATCAGTCCTCGTCCTCAATCCGGGACCCTCAATCCTCAATCCTCAATCTTCAATCATCAATATTCAATCTTCAATACTCAATCCTCAATCCTCAATCCTCATTCCCCAATCCTCAATGTTCAATCCTCGATACCCAATCCTCAATCATCAATCCTCAATCCTCAATCCTCAATCCTCAAACCTCAATCCTCAATCCTCAGTCCTCAATCCTCAATCCTCAATACTCTATCCCCAATCCTCAATCCTCAATCTTCAATCCTCAATACTCAATCTTCAGTCCTCAATTCATAATACTCAATCCTCAATAATCAGACCTCAACCATCAATACTGAACCCCCAGGCCTTGTCCTCAATCCACAACCCTCAATCCTCAGTCCTCAATGTTCAATCATAAATATTCAATATTCAGTCCTCAATCCTCAATCCTCAATCCTCAATCCTCAATCCTCAATGTTCAATCCTCGATACCCAATCCTCAATCTTCAATCCACAATCCTCAATCCTCAATCCTCAAACCTCAATCCTCAATCCTCAGTCCTCAATCCTCAATCCTCAATACTCAATCCTCAATCCTCAATCTTCAATCCTCAATACTCAATCTTTAATCCTCAGTCCTCAATCCTCAATCTACAATCTTCAATCATCAACCCGCAATCGTCAATCCTCAATCCTCAATCCTCAGTCCTCAATCCGCAACCTTCAATCCACAATACTCAATATTCAATCCTCAATACTCAATCCTCAATCCTCAGTCCTCATTCTTCAATCCTCAATAACCAATCCTCAGTCTTCAATCCTCATTCCTCAATCCTCAATTCTCAATCCTCAATCCTCAATCCTCAGACCTCAAACATCAATACTCAACCCTCAGTCCTCGTCCTCAATCCGCAACCCTCAATCCTCAATCCTCAATCTTCAATCATCAATATTCAATCTTCAATACTCAATGCTCAATCCTCAATCCTCATTCCTCAATCCTCAATGTTCAATCCTCGATACCTAATCCTCAATCATCAATCCTCAATCCTCAATCCTCAATCCTCAAACCTCAATCCCCAATCCTCAGTCCTCAATCCTCAATCCTCAATACTCAGTCCTCAATCCTCAATCCTCAATCTTCAATCCCCAATACTCAATCTTCAGTCCTCAATTCTCAATACTCAATCCTCAACAATCAGACCTCAACCATCAATACTGAACCCCCAGTCCTTGTCCTCAATCCACAACCCTCAATCCTCAATCCTCAATGTTCAATCATCAATATTCAATATTCAGCCCTCAATCCTCAATCCTCAATCCTCAATCCTCAATCCTCAATGTCCAATACGCAATACCCGATCCTGAATCTTCAATCCTCAATCCTCAATCCTCAATCCCCAATCCTCAATCCTCAATCCTCAGTCCTCAAACCTCAATCCTGAATCCTCAATCCTGAATCCTCAATCTTCAGACCTCAGTCCTCAACAATCAGTTGTCAATTCTCAATCCTCAATAGAATATCATCAATTCACAGTTTTCAATACACAATACTCAATCTGCAATCTTTAAATCTCTATCCACAAACACCAATTCTCATCACTCAACCCTCAATACTCAGTCCCCAAACCTCAATCTTCTATCCTCAACCCTCAATCCTCAATCCTCAATCCTCAATCTTCAATCCTCAATACTCAATCATCAATCCGCAATCCTCAATCGTCAATCTTCAATCCTCAATACTCAATCGTCAATCCTCAATCCTCAATCCTCACTACTCAAACCTCAATTCTGAATCCTCAATCCTGAATCCTCAATCTTCAGCCCTCAGTCCTGAACAATCAGATGACAATCCTCAATCCTCAATAGAATATCCTCAATTCACAGTTTTCAATACTCAATACTCAATCTGCAATCTTCAATACTCAATACTCAATTATCAATCCTCAATCTTCAATCCTCAATACTCAATCTTTAATCCTCAATCCTCAATCCTCAATCCTCAATCCGCAATCCTCAATCCTCAATCCTCAATCCTCAATCCTCAATCCTCAATCCTCAATCTTCAATCCTCAAACCACAATCCTGAATCCTCAATCCTGAATCCTCAATCTTCAGCCCTCAGTCCTCAACAATCAGTTGTCAATCCTCAATCCTCACTAGAATATCCTCAGTTCAGAGCTTTCCATACGCAATACTCAATCTGCAATCTTCAAATCTCTATCCACAAACATCAATTCTCATCACTCAACCCTCAACCCTCAATCCTCAATCCTCAATCTTCAATCCTCAATACTCAATCTTCAATCCTCAATCCTCAACCCTCAATCCTCAATCCTCAATCCTCAATCCTCAATCCTCAATCCTCAATCATCAATCCTCTATCTTCAATCCTCAATACTCAATCTTTAATCCTCAATCTTCAATCCTCAATCCTCAATCCTCAACTCTCAATCCTCAATCCTCAGACCTCAAACATCAAAACTCAACCCTCAGTCCTCGTCCTCAATCCACAACGCTCAATCCTCAATCCTCAATCTTCAATCATCAACATTCAATCTTCAGTCCTCAATCCTCAATCCTCAATACTCAATCTTTAATCCTCAGTCCTCAATCCTCAATCTTCAATCTTCAATCCTCAACCCGCAATCCTCAATCCTCAATCCTCAATCCTCAGTCCTCAATCCGCAATCTTCAATCCTCAATACTCAATCTTCAATCCTCAATAGTCAATCCTCAACCCTCAGTCCTCATTCTTCAATCCTCAATAACCAACCCTCAGTCTTCAATCCTCATTCCTCAATCCTCAATTCTCAATCCTCAATCCTCAATCCTCAGACCTCAAACATCAATACTCAACCCTCAGTCCTCGTCCTCAATCCGCAACCCTCAATCCTCAATCCTCAATCTTCAATCATCAATCTTCAATCCTCAATCCTCAATCCTCAATCCTCAGTCCTCAATCCTCAATCTTCAATCCTCAATACTCAATCTTTAATCCTCAGTCCTCAATCCTCAATCTTCAATCCTCAATCCTCAATCCTCAATCCTCGCATCCTCAATCCTCAATCCTCAGACCTCAAACCTAAATCCTGAATCCTCAATCCTGAATCCTCAATCTTCTGACCTCAGTCCTCAACAATCAGTTGTCATTTCTCAATCCTCAATAGAATATCATCAATTCACAGTTTTCAATACTCATTACTGAATCTGTAATCTTTAAATCTCTACCCACAAACATCAATTCTCATCACTCAAACCTCAACACTCAGTCCCCAATCCTCAATCATCAATCCTCAATCCTCCATCCCCAATCCCCAATCCTCAATCTTCAATCGTCAATACTCAATCATCAATCCTCAAACCTCAATCCTCAATCCGCATTCCTCAACCCTCAATCGTCAGTCTTCAAACCTCAATACTCAATCTTCAATCCTCAATCCTCAATCCTCAATCCTCAATCCTCAATCCTCATCCTTCAATCCTCAATACCCAATCCTCAATCTTGAATCCTCAATCCTCAATCCTCAATTCCCAATCCTCAGTCCTCAGTCCTCAGTCCTTAAACCTCAATCCTCAACCCTCAGCCCTCATCCTCAATCCTCAATCCTCAATCCTCAATCCTCAATCCTCAATCTTCAACCCTCAACACTCAGTCCTCAATGTTCAAACCTCAATCCTCAATTCTCAATCTTCAATCCTCAATACTCAATCTTCAATCCTCAATCCTCAATGCTCAATCCTCAATCCTCAATCCACAATCGTCAATCACCAATCCTCAATCTTCAATACTCAATCCTCAATCCTCAATCCTCAATACTCAATCCTCAATCCTCAATCATCAATCCTCAATCTTCAATCCTCAATACTCAATCTTTAATCCTCAGTCCTCAATCCTCAATCTTCAATCTTCAATCCTCAACCCGCAATCCTCAATCCTCAATCCTCAATCCTCAGTCCTCAATCCGCAATCTTCAATCCTCAATACTCAATCTTCAATCCTCAATACTCAATCCTCAACCCTCAGTCCACATTCTTCAATCCTCAATAACCAATCCTCAGTCTTCAATCCTTATTCCTCAATCCTCAATTCTCAATCCTCAATCCTCAATCCTCAGATCTCAAACATCAATACTCAACCCTCAGTCCTCGTCCTCAATCCGCAACCCTCAATCCTCAATCCTCAATATTCAATCATCAATATTCAATCTTCAATACTCAATCCTCAATCCTCAATCCTCAATCCTCAATGTTCAATCCTCGATATCCAATCCTCAATCTTCAATCCTCAATCCTCAATCCTCAATCCTCAATCCTCAGTCCTCAAACCACAATCCTGAATCCTCAATCCTGAATCCTCAATCTTCAGCCCTCAGTCCTCAACAATCAGTTGTCAATCCTCAATCCTCACTAGAATATCCTCAGTTCAGAACTTTCCATACGCAATACTCAATCTGCAATCTTCAAATCTCTATCCACAAACATCAATTCTCATCACTCAACCCTCAACCCTCAATCCTCAATCCTCAACCTTCAATCCTCAATACTCAATCTTCAATCCTCAATCCTCAACCCTCAATCCTCAATCCTCAATCCTCAATCATCAATCCTCAATCCTCAATCCTCAATCATCAATCCTCTATCTTCAATCCTCAATACTCAATCTTTAATCCTCAATCTTCAATCCTCAATCCTCAATCCTCAACTCTCAATCCTCAATCCTCAGACCTCAAACATCAAAACTCAACCCTCAGTCCTCGTCCTCAATCCACAACGCTCAATCCTCAATCCTCAATCTTCAATCATCAACATTCAATCTTCAGTCCTCAATCCTCAATCCTCAATACTCAATCTTTAATCCTCAGTCCTCAATCCTCAATCTTCAATCTTCAATCCTCAACCCGCAATCCTCAATCCTCAATCCTCAATCCTCAGTCCTCAATCCGCAACCTTCAATCCTCAATACTCAATCTTCAATCCTCAATAGTCAATCCTCAACCCTCAGTCCTCATTCTTCAATCCTCAATAACCAACCCTCAGTCTTCAATCCTCATTCCTCAATCCTCAATTCTCAATCCTCAATCCTCAATCCTCAGACCTCAAACATCAATACTCAGCCCTCAGTCCTCGTCCTCACTCCGCAACCCTCAATCCTCAATCCTCAATCTTCAATCATCAATCCTCAATCCTCAATCCTCAATCCTCAATCCTCAGTCCTCAATCCTCAATCTTCAATCCTCAATACTCAATCTTTAATCCTCAGTCCTCAATCCTCAATCTTCAATCATCAATCCTCAACCCGCAATCCTCAATCCTCAATCCTCAATCCTCAGTCCTCAATCCGCAATATTCAATCCTCAATCCTCAATCTTCAATCCTCAATACTCAATCTTTAATCCTCAGTCCTCAATCCTCAATCTTCAATCTTCAATCATCAACCCGCAGTCCTCAATCCTCAATCCACAATCCTCAGTCCTCAATCCGCAACCTTCAATCCTCAATACTCAATATTCAGTCCTCAATACTCAATCCTCAACCCTCAGTCCTCATTCTTCAATCCTCAATAACCAATCCTCAGTCTTCAATCCTCATTCCTCAATCCTCAATTCTCAATCCTCAATCCTCAATCCTCAGACCTCAAACATCAATACTCAGCCCTCAGTCCTCGTCCTCAATCCGCAACCCTCAATCCTCAATCCTCAATCTTCAATCATCAATTCTCAATCCTCAATCCTCAATCCTCAATCCTCAGTCCTCAATCCTCAATCTTCAATCCTCAATACTCAATCTTTAATCCTCAGTCCTCAATCCTCAATCTTCAATCTTCAATCCTCAACCCGCAATCCTCAATCCTCAATCCTCAATCCTCAGTCCTCAATCCGCAATATTCAATCCTCAATCCTCAATCTTCAATCCTCAATACTCAATCTTTAATCCTCAGTCCTCAATCCTCAATCTTCAACCTTCAATCATCAACCCGCAATCCTCAATCCTCAATCCTCAATCCTCAGTCCTCAATCCGCAACCTTCAATCCTCAATACTCAATATTCAATCCTCAATACTCTATCCTCAACCCTCAGTCTTCATTCTTCAATCCTCAATAACCAATCCTCAGTCTTCAATCCTCATCCCTCAATCCTCAATTCTCAATCCTCAATCCTCAATCCTCAGACCTCAAATATCAATACTCAACCATCAGTCCTCGTCCTCAATCCGCAACCCTCAATCCTCAATCCTCAGTCTTCAATCATCAATATTCAATCTTCAATACTCAATCCTCAATCCTCAATCCTCATTCCTCAATCCTCAATGTTCAATCCTCGATACCCAATCCTCAATCATCAATCCTCAATCCTCAATCCTCAATCCTCAAACCTCAATCCTCAATCCTCAGTCCTCAATCCTCAATCCTCAATACTCTATCCTCAATCCTCAATCCTCAATCCTCAATCCTCAATCCTCAGTCCTCAATCCGCAACCTTCAATCCACAATACTCAATATTCAATCCTCAATACTCAATCCTCAACCCTCAGTCCTCATTCTTCAATCCTCAATAACCAATCCTCAGTCTTCAATCCTCATTCCTCAATCCTCAATTCTCAATCCTCAATCCTCAATCCTCAGACCTCAAACATCAATACTCAACCATCAGTCCTCGTCCTCAATCCGGGACCCTCAATCCTCAATCCTCAATCTTCAATCATCAATATTCAATCTTCAATACTCAATCCTCAATCCTCAATCCTCATTCCCCAATCCTCAATGTTCAATCCTCGATACCCAATCCTCAATCATCAATCCTCAATCCTCAATCCTCAATCCTCAAACCTCAATCCTCAATCCTCAGTCCTCAATCCTCAATCCTCAATACTCTATCCCCAATCCTCAATCCTCAATCTTCAATCCTCAATACTCAATCTTCAGTCCTCAATTCATAATACTCAATCCTCAATAATCAGACCTCAACCATCAATACTGAACCCCCAGGCCTTGTCCTCAATCCACAACCCTCAATCCTCAGTCCTCAATGTTCAATCATAAATATTCAATATTCAGTCCTCAATCCTCAATCCTCAATCCTCAATCCTCAATCCTCAATGTTCAATCCTCGATACCCAATCCTCAATCTTCAATCCACAATCCTCAATCCTCAATCCTCAAACCTCAATCCTCAATCCTCAGTCCTCAATCCTCAATCCTCAATACTCAATCCTCAATCCTCAATCTTCAATCCTCAATACTCAATCTTTAATCCTCAGTCCTCAATCCTCAATCTACAATCTTCAATCATCAACCCGCAATCGTCAATCCTCAATCCTCAATCCTCAGTCCTCAATCCGCAACCTTCAATCCACAATACTCAATATTCAATCCTCAATACTCAATCCTCAATCCTCAGTCCTCATTCTTCAATCCTCAATAACCAATCCTCAGTCTTCAATCCTCATTCCTCAATCCTCAATTCTCAATCCTCAATCCTCAATCCTCAGACCTCAAACATCAATACTCAACCCTCAGTCCTCGTCCTCAATCCGCAACCCTCAATCCTCAATCCTCAATCTTCAATCATCAATATTCAATCTTCAATACTCAATGCTCAATCCTCAATCCTCATTCCTCAATCCTCAATGTTCAATCCTCGATACCTAATCCTCAATCATCAATCCTCAATCCTCAATCCTCAATCCTCAAACCTCAATCCCCAATCCTCAGTCCTCAATCCTCAATCCTCAATACTCAGTCCTCAATCCTCAATCCTCAATCTTCAATCCCCAATACTCAATCTTCAGTCCTCAATTCTCAATACTCAATCCTCAACAATCAGACCTCAACCATCAATACTGAACCCCCAGTCCTTGTCCTCAATCCACAACCCTCAATCCTCAATCCTCAATGTTCAATCATCAATATTCAATATTCAGCCCTCAATCCTCAATCCTCAATCCTCAATCCTCAATCCTCAATGTCCAATACGCAATACCCGATCCTGAATCTTCAATCCTCAATCCTCAATCCTCAATCCCCAATCCTCAATCCTCAATCCTCAGTCCTCAAACCTCAATCCTGAATCCTCAATCCTGAATCCTCAATCTTCAGACCTCAGTCCTCAACAATCAGTTGTCAATTCTCAATCCTCAATAGAATATCATCAATTCACAGTTTTCAATACACAATACTCAATCTGCAATCTTTAAATCTCTATCCACAAACACCAATTCTCATCACTCAACCCTCAATACTCAGTCCCCAAACCTCAATCTTCTATCCTCAACCCTCAATCCTCAATCCTCAATCCTCAATCTTCAATCCTCAATACTCAATCATCAATCCGCAATCCTCAATCGTCAATCTTCAATCCTCAATACTCAATCGTCAATCCTCAATCCTCAATCCTCACTACTCAAACCTCAATTCTGAATCCTCAATCCTGAATCCTCAATCTTCAGCCCTCAGTCCTGAACAATCAGATGACAATCCTCAATCCTCAATAGAATATCCTCAATTCACAGTTTTCAATACTCAATACTCAATCTGCAATCTTCAATACTCAATACTCAATTATCAATCCTCAATCTTCAATCCTCAATACTCAATCTTTAATCCTCAATCCTCAATCCTCAATCCTCAATCCGCAATCCTCAATCCTCAATCCTCAATCCTCAATCCTCAATCCTCAATCCTCAATCTTCAATCCTCAAACCACAATCCTGAATCCTCAATCCTGAATCCTCAATCTTCAGCCCTCAGTCCTCAACAATCAGTTGTCAATCCTCAATCCTCACTAGAATATCCTCAGTTCAGAGCTTTCCATACGCAATACTCAATCTGCAATCTTCAAATCTCTATCCACAAACATCAATTCTCATCACTCAACCCTCAACCCTCAATCCTCAATCCTCAATCTTCAATCCTCAATACTCAATCTTCAATCCTCAATCCTCAACCCTCAATCCTCAATCCTCAATCCTCAATCCTCAATCCTCAATCCTCAATCATCAATCCTCTATCTTCAATCCTCAATACTCAATCTTTAATCCTCAATCTTCAATCCTCAATCCTCAATCCTCAACTCTCAATCCTCAATCCTCAGACCTCAAACATCAAAACTCAACCCTCAGTCCTCGTCCTCAATCCACAACGCTCAATCCTCAATCCTCAATCTTCAATCATCAACATTCAATCTTCAGTCCTCAATCCTCAATCCTCAATACTCAATCTTTAATCCTCAGTCCTCAATCCTCAATCTTCAATCTTCAATCCTCAACCCGCAATCCTCAATCCTCAATCCTCAATCCTCAGTCCTCAATCCGCAATCTTCAATCCTCAATACTCAATCTTCAATCCTCAATAGTCAATCCTCAACCCTCAGTCCTCATTCTTCAATCCTCAATAACCAACCCTCAGTCTTCAATCCTCATTCCTCAATCCTCAATTCTCAATCCTCAATCCTCAATCCTCAGACCTCAAACATCAATACTCAACCCTCAGTCCTCGTCCTCAATCCGCAACCCTCAATCCTCAATCCTCAATCTTCAATCATCAATCTTCAATCCTCAATCCTCAATCCTCAATCCTCAGTCCTCAATCCTCAATCTTCAATCCTCAATACTCAATCTTTAATCCTCAGTCCTCAATCCTCAATCTTCAATCCTCAATCCTCAATCCTCAATCCTCGCATCCTCAATCCTCAATCCTCAGACCTCAAACCTAAATCCTGAATCCTCAATCCTGAATCCTCAATCTTCTGACCTCAGTCCTCAACAATCAGTTGTCATTTCTCAATCCTCAATAGAATATCATCAATTCACAGTTTTCAATACTCATTACTGAATCTGTAATCTTTAAATCTCTACCCACAAACATCAATTCTCATCACTCAAACCTCAACACTCAGTCCCCAATCCTCAATCATCAATCCTCAATCCTCCATCCCCAATCCCCAATCCTCAATCTTCAATCGTCAATACTCAATCATCAATCCTCAAACCTCAATCCTCAATCCGCATTCCTCAACCCTCAATCGTCAGTCTTCAAACCTCAATACTCAATCTTCAATCCTCAATCCTCAATCCTCAATCCTCAATCCTCAATCCTCATCCTTCAATCCTCAATACCCAATCCTCAATCTTGAATCCTCAATCCTCAATCCTCAATTCCCAATCCTCAGTCCTCAGTCCTCAGTCCTTAAACCTCAATCCTCAACCCTCAGCCCTCATCCTCAATCCTCAATCCTCAATCCTCAATCCTCAATCCTCAATCTTCAACCCTCAACACTCAGTCCTCAATGTTCAAACCTCAATCCTCAATTCTCAATCTTCAATCCTCAATACTCAATCTTCAATCCTCAATCCTCAATGCTCAATCCTCAATCCTCAATCCACAATCGTCAATCACCAATCCTCAATCTTCAATACTCAATCCTCAATCCTCAATCCTCAATACTCAATCCTCAATCCTCAATCATCAATCCTCAATCTTCAATCCTCAATACTCAATCTTTAATCCTCAGTCCTCAATCCTCAATCTTCAATCTTCAATCCTCAACCCGCAATCCTCAATCCTCAATCCTCAATCCTCAGTCCTCAATCCGCAATCTTCAATCCTCAATACTCAATCTTCAATCCTCAATACTCAATCCTCAACCCTCAGTCCACATTCTTCAATCCTCAATAACCAATCCTCAGTCTTCAATCCTTATTCCTCAATCCTCAATTCTCAATCCTCAATCCTCAATCCTCAGATCTCAAACATCAATACTCAACCCTCAGTCCTCGTCCTCAATCCGCAACCCTCAATCCTCAATCCTCAATATTCAATCATCAATATTCAATCTTCAATACTCAATCCTCAATCCTCAATCCTCAATCCTCAATGTTCAATCCTCGATATCCAATCCTCAATCTTCAATCCTCAATCCTCAATCCTCAATCCTCAATCCTCAGTCCTCAAACCACAATCCTGAATCCTCAATCCTGAATCCTCAATCTTCAGCCCTCAGTCCTCAACAATCAGTTGTCAATCCTCAATCCTCACTAGAATATCCTCAGTTCAGAACTTTCCATACGCAATACTCAATCTGCAATCTTCAAATCTCTATCCACAAACATCAATTCTCATCACTCAACCCTCAACCCTCAATCCTCAATCCTCAACCTTCAATCCTCAATACTCAATCTTCAATCCTCAATCCTCAACCCTCAATCCTCAATCCTCAATCCTCAATCATCAATCCTCAATCCTCAATCCTCAATCATCAATCCTCTATCTTCAATCCTCAATACTCAATCTTTAATCCTCAATCTTCAATCCTCAATCCTCAATCCTCAACTCTCAATCCTCAATCCTCAGACCTCAAACATCAAAACTCAACCCTCAGTCCTCGTCCTCAATCCACAACGCTCAATCCTCAATCCTCAATCTTCAATCATCAACATTCAATCTTCAGTCCTCAATCCTCAATCCTCAATACTCAACCTTTAATCCTCAGTCCTCAATCCTCAATCTTCAATCTTCAATCCTCAACCCGCAATCCTCAATCCTCAATCCTCAATTCTCAGTCCTCAATCCGCAATCTTCAATCCTCAATACTCAATCTTCAATCCGCAATAGTCAATCCTCAACCCTCAGTCCTCATTCTTCAATCCTCAATAACCAACCCTCAGTCTTCAATCCTCATTCCTCAATCCTCAATTCTCAATCCTCAATCCTCAATCCTCAGACCTCAAACATCAATACTCAACCCTCAGTCCTCGTCCTCAATCCGCAACCCTCAATCCTCAATCCTCAATCTTCAATCATCAATCCTCAATCCTCAATCCTCAATCCACAATCCTCAATATTCAATCCTCAATACTCAATCTTCAATCCTCAATCCTCAATCCTCAATCCTCAATCTTCAATCATCAATCCTCAATCCTCAATCCTCAATCCTCAATCCCCAATCCTCAATCCTCAATCCTCAGTCCTCAAACCTCAATCCTGAATCCTCAATCCTGAATCCTCAATCTTCAGACCTCAGTCCTCAACAATCAGTTGTCAATTCTCAATCCTCAATAGAATATCATCAATTCACAGTTTTCAATACACAATACTCAATCTGCAATCTTTAAATCTCTATCCACAAACACCAATTCTCATCACTCAACCCTCAATACTCAGTCCCCAAACCTCAATCTTCTATTGTCAACACTCAATCCTCAATCATCAATCCTCAATGTTCAATCCTCGATACCCAATCCTCAATCTTCAATCCTCAAACCTCAATCCTCAATCCTCAAACCTCAATCCTCAATCCTCAGTCCTCAATCCTCAATCCTCAATACTCAATCCTCAATCCTCAATCTTCAATCCACAATACTCAATCTTTAATCCTCGGTCCTCAATCCTCAATCTTCAATCTTCAATCATCAACCCGCAATCCTCAATCCTCAATCCTCAATCCTCAGTCCTCAATCCGCAACCTTCAATCCACAATACTCAATATTCAATCCTCAATACTCAATCCTCAATCCTCAGTCCTCATTCTTCAATCCTCAATAACCAATCCTCAGTCTTCAATCCTCATTCCTCAATCCTCAATTCTCAATCCTCAATCCTCAATCCTCACACCTCAAACATCAATACTCAACCCTCAGTCCTCGTCCTCAATCCGCAACCCTCAATCCTCAATCCTCAACCTTCAATCATCAATATTCAATCTTCAATACTCAATCCTCAATCCTCAATCCTCATTCCTCAATCCTCAATGTTCAATCCTCGATACCCAATCCTCAATCATCAATCCTCAATCCTCAATCCTCAATCCTCAAACCTCAATCCTCAATCCTCAGTCCTCAATCCTCAATCCTCAATACTCGATCCTCAATCCTCAATCCTCAATCTTCAATCCTCAATACTCAATCTTCAGTCCTCAATTCTCAATACTCAATCCTCAATAATCAGACCTCAACCATCAATACTGAACCCCCAGTCCTTGTCCTCAATCCACAACCCTCAATCCTCAATCCTCAATGTTCAATCATCAATATTCAATATTCAGTCCTCAATCCTCAATCCTCAATCCTCAATCCTCAATCCTCAATGTCCAATACGCAATACCCAATCCTGAATCTTCAATCCTCAATCCTCAATCCTCAATCCCCAATCCTCAATCCTCAATCCTCAGTCCTCAAACCTCAATCCTGAATCCTCAATCCTGAATCCTGAATCTTCTGACCTCAGTCCTCAACAATCAGTTGTCATTTCTCAATCCTCAATAGAATATCATCAATTCACAGTTTTCAATACTCATTACTGAATCTGTAATCTTTAAATCTCTACCCACAAACATCAATTCTCATCACTCAAACCTCAACACTCAGTCCCCAATCCTCAATCATCAATCCTCAATCCTCAATCCCCAATCCCCAATCCTCAAGCTTCAATCGTCAATACTCAATCATCAATCCTCAAACCTCAATCCTCAATCCGCATTCCTCAACCCTGAATCGTCAGTCTTCAAACCTCAATACTCAATCTTCAATCCTCAATCCTCAATCCTCAATCCTCAATCCTCAATCCTCATCCTTCAATCCTCAATACCCAATCCTCAATCTTCAATCCTCAATCCTCAATCCTCAATTCTCAATCCTCAATCCTCAGTCCTCAGTAGTTAAACCTCAATCCTCAACCCTCAGCCCTCATCCTCGATCCTCAATCCTCAATCCTCAATCCTCAATCCTCAATCTTCAACCCTCAACACTCAGTCCTCAATGTTCAAACCTCAATCCTCAATTCTCAATCTTCAATCCTCAATACTCAATCTTCAATCCTCAATCCTCAATGCTCAATCCTCAATCCTCAATCCACAATCGTCAATCACCAATCCTCAACCTTCAATACTCAATCCTCAATCCTCAATCCTCAATACTCAATCCTCAATCCTCAATCATCAATCCTCAATCTTCAATCCTCAATACTCAATCTTTAATCCTCAGTCCTCAATCCTCAATCTTCAATCTTCAATCCTCAACCCGCAATCCTCAATCCTCAATCCTCAATCCTCAGTCCTCAATCCGCAATCTTCAATCCTCAATACTCAATCTTCAATCCTCAATACTCAATCCTCAACCCTCAGTCCTCATTCTTCAATCCTCAATAACCAATCCTCAGTCTTCAATCCTCATTCCTCAATCCTCAATTCTCAATCCTCAATCCTCAATCCTCAGACCTCAAACATCAATACTCAACCCTCAGTCCTCGTCCTCAATCCGCAACCCTCAATCCTCAATCCTCAATATTCAATCATCAATATTCAATCTTCAATACTCAATCCTCAATCCTCAATCCTCAATCCTCAATGTTCAATCCTTGATACCCAATCCTCAATCTTCAATCCTCAAACCTCAATCCTCAATCCTCAATCCTCAGTCCTCAACCCACAATCCTGAATCCTCAATCCTGAATCCTCAATCTTCAGCCCTCAGTCCTCAACAATCAGTTGTCAATACTCAATCCTCACTAGAATATCCTCAGTTCAGAGCTTTCCATACGCAATACTCAATCTGCAATCTTCAAATCTCTATCCACAAACATCAATTCTCATCACTCAACCCTCAACCCTCAATCCTCAATCTTCAATCTTCAATCCTCAATACTCAATCTTCAATCCTCGATCCTCAACCCTCAATCCTCAATCCTCAATCCTCAATCCTCAATCCTCAATCCTCAATCCTCAATCATCAATCCTCTATCTTCAATCCTCAATACTCAATCTTTAATCCTCAATCTTCAATCCTCAATCCTCAATCCTCAATCCTCAATCCTCAATCCTCAGACCTCAAACATCAAAACTCAACCCTCAGTCCTCGTCCTCAATCCACAACGCTCAATCCTCAATCCCCAATCTTCAATCATCAACATTCAATCTTCAGTCCTCAATCCTCAATCCTCAATACTCAATCTTTAATCCTCAGTCCTCAATCCTCAATCTTCAATCTTCAATCCTCAACCCGCAATCCTCAATCCTCAATCCTCAATCCTCAGTCCTCAATCCGCAATCTTCAATCCTCAATACTCAATCTTCAATCCTCAATAGTCAATCCTCAACCCTCAGTCCTCATTCTTCAATCCTCAATAACCAACCCTCAGTCTTCAATCCTCTTTCCTCAATCCTCAATTCTCAATCCTCAATCCTCAATCCTCAGACCTCAAACATCAATACTCAACCCTCAGTCCTCGTCCTCAATCCGCAACCCTGAATCCTCAATCCTCAATCTTCAATCATCAATCCTCAATCCTCAATCCTCAATCCTCAATCCTCAGTCCTCAATCCTCAATCCTCAATCCTCAATCCTCAAACCTCAATCCTCAATCCTCAGTCCTCAATCCTCAATCCTCAATACTCTATCCTCAATCCTCAATCCTCAATCTTCAATCCTCAATACTCAATCTTCAGTCCTCAATTCTCAATACTCAATCCTCAATAATCAGACCTCAACCATCAATACTGAACCCCCAGTCCTTGTCCTCAATCCACAACCCTCAATCCTCAATCCTCAATGTTCAATCATCAATATTCAATATTCAGTCCTCAATCCTCAATCCTCAATCCTCAATCCTCAATCCGCAATCCTCAATCCTCAATCCTCAATCCTCAATCCTCAATCCTCAATCTTCAAGCCTCAAAACTCAACCTTCGATCCTCAATCCTCAATCCTCAATCCTCAATCCTCATTCTTCAATCCTCAATACCCAAACCACAATCTACAATCCTCAATCCTCAATCCTCAATCCTCAATCCTCAATCCTCAATCCTCAGACCTCAAACATCAGTACTCAACCCTCAGTCCTCGTCCTCATTCCACAACGCTCAATCCTCAATCCTCAATCTTCAATCATCAACATTCAATCTTCAGTCCTCAATCCTCAATCCTCAATCCTCAATCCTCAATCCTCATTCCTCAAAGTTCAATCAGCAATACCCAATCCTCAATCTTCAATCCTCAATCCTCAATCCTCAATCCTCGCATCCTCAATCCTCAATCCTCAGACCTCAAACCTAAATCCTGAATCCTCAATCCTGAATCCTCAATCTTCTGACCTCAGTCCTCAACAATCAGTTGTCATTTCTCAATCCTCAATAGAATATCATCAATTCACAGTTTTCAATACTCATTACTGAATCTGTAATCTTTAAATCTCTACCCACAAACATCAATTCTCATCACTCAAACCTCAACACTCAGTCCCCAATCCTCAATCATCAATCCTCAATCCTCCATCCCCAATCCCCAATCCTCAATCTTCAATCGTCAATACTCAATCATCAATCCTCAAACCTCAATCCTCAATCCGCATTCCTCAACCCTCAATCGTCAGTCTTCAAACCTCAATACTCAATCTTCAATCCTCAATCCTCAATCCTCAATCCTCAATCCTCAATCCTCATCCTTCAATCCTCAATACCCAATCCTCAATCTTGAATCCTCAATCCTCAATCCTCAATTCCCAATCCTCAGTCCTCAGTCCTCAGTCCTTAAACCTCAATCCTCAACCCTCAGCCCTCATCCTCAATCCTCAATCCTCAATCCTCAATCCTCAATCCTCAATCTTCAACCCTCAACACTCAGTCCTCAATGTTCAAACCTCAATCCTCAATTCTCAATCTTCAATCCTCAATACTCAATCTTCAATCCTCAATCCTCAATGCTCAATCCTCAATCCTCAATCCACAATCGTCAATCACCAATCCTCAATCTTCAATACTCAATCCTCAATCCTCAATCCTCAATACTCAATCCTCAATCCTCAATCATCAATCCTCAATCTTCAATCCTCAATACTCAATCTTTAATCCTCAGTCCTCAATCCTCAATCTTCAATCTTCAATCCTCAACCCGCAATCCTCAATCCTCAATCCTCAATCCTCAGTCCTCAATCCGCAATCTTCAATCCTCAATACTCAATCTTCAATCCTCAATACTCAATCCTCAACCCTCAGTCCACATTCTTCAATCCTCAATAACCAATCCTCAGTCTTCAATCCTTATTCCTCAATCCTCAATTCTCAATCCTCAATCCTCAATCCTCAGATCTCAAACATCAATACTCAACCCTCAGTCCTCGTCCTCAATCCGCAACCCTCAATCCTCAATCCTCAATATTCAATCATCAATATTCAATCTTCAATACTCAATCCTCAATCCTCAATCCTCAATCCTCAATGTTCAATCCTCGATATCCAATCCTCAATCTTCAATCCTCAATCCTCAATCCTCAATCCTCAATCCTCAGTCCTCAAACCACAATCCTGAATCCTCAATCCTGAATCCTCAATCTTCAGCCCTCAGTCCTCAACAATCAGTTGTCAATCCTCAATCCTCACTAGAATATCCTCAGTTCAGAACTTTCCATACGCAATACTCAATCTGCAATCTTCAAATCTCTATCCACAAACATCAATTCTCATCACTCAACCCTCAACCCTCAATCCTCAATCCTCAACCTTCAATCCTCAATACTCAATCTTCAATCCTCAATCCTCAACCCTCAATCCTCAATCCTTAATCCTCAATCATCAATCCTCAATCCTCAATCCTCAATCATCAATCCTCTATCTTCAATCCTCAATACTCAATCTTTAATCCTCAATCTTCAATCCTCAATCCTCAATCCTCAACTCTCAATCCTCAATCCTCAGACCTCAAACATCAAAACTCAACCCTCAGTCCTCGTCCTCAATCCACAACGCTCAATCCTCAATCCTCAATCTTCAATCATCAACATTCAATCTTCAGTCCTCAATCCTCAATCCTCAATACTCAACCTTTAATCCTCAGTCCTCAATCCTCAATCTTCAATCTTCAATCCTCAACCCGCAATCCTCAATCCTCAATCCTCAATTCTCAGTCCTCAATCCGCAATCTTCAATCCTCAATACTCAATCTTCAATCCGCAATAGTCAATCCTCAACCCTCAGTCCTCATTCTTCAATCCTCAATAACCAACCCTCAGTCTTCAATCCTCATTCCTCAATCCTCAATTCTCAATCCTCAATCCTCAATCCTCAGACCTCAAACATCAATACTCAACCCTCAGTCCTCGTCCTCAATCCGCAACCCTCAATCCTCAATCCTCAATCTTCAATCATCAATCCTCAATCCTCAATCCTCAATCCACAATCCTCAATATTCAATCCTCAATACTCAATCTTCAATCCTCAATCCTCAATCCTCAATCCTCAATCTTCAATCATCAATCCTCAATCCTCAATCCTCAATCCTCAATCCCCAATCCTCAATCCTCAATCCTCAGTCCTCAAACCTCAATCCTGAATCCTCAATCCTGAATCCTCAATCTTCAGACCTCAGTCCTCAACAATCAGTTGTCAATTCTCAATCCTCAATAGAATATCATCAATTCACAGTTTTCAATACACAATACTCAATCTGCAATCTTTAAATCTCTATCCACAAACACCAATTCTCATCACTCAACCCTCAATACTCAGTCCCCAAACCTCAATCTTCTATTGTCAACACTCAATCCTCAATCATCAATCCTCAATGTTCAATCCTCGATACCCAATCCTCAATCTTCAATCCTCAAACCTCAATCCTCAATCCTCAAACCTCAATCCTCAATCCTCAGTCCTCAATCCTCAATCCTCAATACTCAATCCTCAATCCTCAATCTTCAATCCACAATACTCAATCTTTAATCCTCGGTCCTCAATCCTCAATCTTCAATCTTCAATCATCAACCCGCAATCCTCAATCCTCAATCCTCAATCCTCAGTCCTCAATCCGCAACCTTCAATCCACAATACTCAATATTCAATCCTCAATACTCAATCCTCAATCCTCAGTCCTCATTCTTCAATCCTCAATAACCAATCCTCAGTCTTCAATCCTCATTCCTCAATCCTCAATTCTCAATCCTCAATCCTCAATCCTCAGACCTCAAACATCAATACTCAACCCTCAGTCCTCGTCCTCAATCCGCAACCCTCAATCCTCAATCCTCAACCTTCAATCATCAATATTCAATCTTCAATACTCAATCCTCAATCCTCAATCCTCATTCCTCAATCCTCAATGTTCAATCCTCGATACCCAATCCTCAATCATCAATCCTCAATCCTCAATCCTCAATCCTCAAACCTCAATCCTCAATCCTCAGTCCTCAATCCTCAATCCTCAATACTCGATCCTCAATCCTCAATCCTCAATCTTCAATCCTCAATACTCAATCTTCAGTCCTCAATTCTCAATACTCAATCCTCAATAATCAGACCTCAACCATCAATACTGAACCCCCAGTCCTTGTCCTCAATCCACAACCCTCAATCCTCAATCCTCAATGTTCAATCATCAATATTCAATATTCAGTCCTCAATCCTCAATCCTCAATCCTCAATCCTCAATCCTCAATGTTCAATACGCAATACCCAATCCTGAATCTTCAATCCTCAATCCTCAATCCTCAATCCCCAATCCTCAATCCTCAATCCTCAGTCCTCAAACCTCAATCCAGAATCCTCAATCCTGAATCCTCAATCTTCAGACCTCAGTCCTCAACAATCAGTTGTCAATTCTCAATCCTCAATAGAATATCATCAATTCACATTTTTCAATACACAATACTCAATCTGCAATCTTTAAATCTCTATCCACAAACACCAATTCTCATCACTCAACCCTCAATACTCAGTCCCCAAACCTCAATCTTCTATCCTCAACCCTCAATCCTCAATCCTCAATCCTCAATGTTCAATCCTCGATACCCAATCCTCAATCTTCAATCCTCAATCCTCAATCCTCAATCCTCAAACCTCAATCCTCAATCCTCAGTCCTCAATCTTCAATCCTCAATACTCAATCCTCAATCCTCAATCTTCAATCCTCAATACTCAATCTTTAATCCTCAGTCCTCAATCCTCAATCTTCAATCTTCAATCATCAACCCGCAATCCTCAATCCTCAATCCTCAATCCTCAGTCCTCAATCCGCAACCTTCAATCCACAATACTCAATATTCAATCCTCAATACTCAATCCTCAATCCTCAGTCCTCATTCTTCAATCCTCAATAATCAATCCTCAGTCTTCAATCCTCATTCCTCAATCCTCAATTCTCAATCCTCAATCCTCAATCCTCAGACCTCAAACATCAATACTCAACACTCAGTCCTCGTCCTCAATCCGCAACCCTCAATCCTCAATCCTCAATCTTCAATCATCAATATTCAATCTTCAATACTCAATCCTCAATCCTCAATCCTCATTCCTCAATCCTCAATGTTCAATCCTCGATACCCAATCCTCAATCATCAATCCTCAATCCTCAATCCTCAATCCTCAAACCTCAATCCTCAATCCTCAGTCCTCAATCCTCAATCCTCAATACTCAATCCTCAATCCTCAATCCTCAATCTTCAATCCTCAATACTCAATCTTCAGTCCTCAATTCTCAATACTCAATCCTCAATAATCAGACCTCAACCATCAATACTGAACCCCCAGTCCTTGTCCTCAATCCACAACCCTCAATCCTCAATCCTCAATGTTCAATCATCAATATTCAATATTCAGTCCTCAATCCTCAATCCTCAATCCTCAATCCTCAATCCTCAATGTTCAATACGCGATACCCAATCCTGAATCTTCAATCCTCAATCCTCAATCCTCAATCCCCAATCCTCAATCCTCAGTCCTCAGTCCTCAAACCTCAATCCTGAATCCTCAATCCTGAATCCTCAATCTTCAGACCTCAGTCCTCAACAATCAGTTGTCAATTCTCAATCCTCAATAGAATATCATCAATTCACAGTTTTCAATACACAATACTCAATCTGCAATCTTTAAATCTCTATCCACAAACACCAATTCTCATCACTCAACCCTCAATACTCAGTCCCCAAACCTCAATCTTCTATCCTCAACCCTCAATCCTCAATCCTCAATCCTCAATCTTCAATCCTCAATACTCAATCATCAATCCGCAATCCTCAATCGTCAATCTTCAATCCTCAATACTCAATACTCAATCTTCAATCCTCAATCCTCAATCCTCACTCCTCAAACCTCAATTCTGAATCCTCAATCCTGAATCCTCAATCTTCATCCCTCAGTCCTGAACAATCAGGTGACAATCCTCAATCCTCAATAGAATATCCTCAATTCACAGTTTTCAATACTCAATACTCAATCTGCAATCTTCAATACTCAATCTTTAAACCTTAATCCTCAATCCTTAATCTTCAATCCTCAATCCTCAATACTCAATCCTCAATCCTCAATATTCAATCCTCGATACCCAATCCTCAATCATCAATCCTCAATCCTCAATCCTCAATCCTCAAACTTCAATCCTCAATCCTCAGTGCTCAATCCTCAATCCTCAATACTCAATCCTCAATCCTCAATCCTCAATCTTCAATCCACAATACTCAATCTTCAGTCCTCAATTCTCAATACGCAATCCTCAATAATCAGACCTCAACCATCAATACTGAACCCCCAGTCCTTGTCCTCAATCCACAACCCTCAATCCTCAATCCTCAATGTTCAATCATCAATATTCAATATTCAGTCCTCAATCCTCAATCCTCAATCCTCAATCCTCAATCCTCAATGTTCATACGCAGTACCCAATCCTGAATCTTCAATCCTCAATCCTCAATCCTCAATCCCCAATCCTCAATCCTCAATCCTCAGTCCTCAAACCTCAATCCTGAATCCTCAATCCTGAATCCTCAATCTTCAGACCTCAGTCCTCAACAATCAGTTGTCAATTCTCAATCCTCAATAGAATATCATCAATTCACAGTTTTCAATACACAATACTCAATCTGCAATCTTTAAATCTCTATCCACAATCATCAATTCTCATCACTCAACCCTCAACCCTCAATCCTCAATCCTCAATCTTCAATCCTCAATACTCAATCTTCAATCCTCAATCCTCAACCCTCAATCCTCAATCCTCAATCCTCAATCCTCAATCCTCAATCCTCAATCCTCAATCATCAATCCTCTATCTTCAATCCTCAATACTCAATCTTTAATCCTCAATCTTCAATCCTCAATCCTCAATCCTCAACTCTCAATCCTCAATCCTCAGACCTCAAACATCAAAACTCAACCCTCAGTCCTCGTCCTCAATCCACAACGCTCAATCCTCAATCCTCAATCTTCAATCATCAACATTCAATCTTCAGTCCTCAATCCTCAATCCTCAATACTCAATCTTTAATCCTCAGTCCTCAATCCTCAATCTTCAATCTTCAATCCTCAACCCGCAATCCTCAATCCTCAATCCTCAATCCTCACTCCTCAATCCGCAACCTTCAATCCTCAATACTCAATCTTCAATCCTCAATAGTCAATCCTCAACCCTCAGTCCTCATTCTTCAATCCTCAATAACCAACCCTCAGTCTTCAATCCTCATTCCTCAATCCTCAATTCTCAATCCTCAATCCTCAATCCTCAGACCTCAAACATCAATACTCAGACCTCAGTCCTCGTCCTCAATCCGCAACCCTCAATCCTCAATCCTCAATCCTCAAACCTCAATCCTCAATCCTCAGTCCTCAATCCTCAATCCTCAATACTCTATCCCCAATCCTCAATCCTCAATCTTCAATCCTCAATACTCAATCTTCAGTCCTCAATTCATAATACTCAATCCTCAATAATCAGACCTCAACCATCAATACTGAACCCCCAGGCCTTGTCCTCAATCCACAACCCTCAATCCTCAGTCCTCAATGTTCAATCATAAATATTCAATATTCAGTCCTCAATCCTCAATCCTCAATCCTCAATCCTCAATCCTCAATGTTCAATCCTCGATACCCAATCCTCTATCTTCAATCCTCAATCCTCAATCCTCTATCCTCAAACCTCAATCCTCAATCCTCAGTCCTCAATCCTCAATCCTCAATACTCAATCCTCAATCCTCAATCTTCAATCCTCAATACTCAATCTTTAATCCTCAGTCCTCAATCCTCAATCTTCAATCTTCAATCATCAACCCGCAATCCTCAATCCTCAATCCTCAATCCTCAGTCCTCAATCCGCAACCTTCAATCCTCAATACTCAATATTCAATCCTCAATACTCAATCCTCAACCCTCAGTCCTCATTCTTCAATCCTCAATATCCAATCCTCAGTCTTCAATCCTCATTCCTCAATCCTCAATTCTCAATCCTCAATCCTCAATCCTCAGACCTCAAACATCAATACTCAACCCTCAGTCCTCGTCCTCAATCCGCAACCCTCAATCCTCAATCCTCAATCCTCAGTCCTCAATTCTCAATACTCAATCCTCAATAATCAGACCTCAACCATCAATACTGAACCCCCAGTCCTTGTCCTCAATCCACAACCCTCAATCCTCAATCCTCAATGTTCAATCATCAATATTCAATATTCAGTCCTCAATCCTCAATCCTCAAGCCTCAATCCTCAATCCTCAATGTTCAATACGCAATACCCAATCCTGAATCTTCAATCCTCGATCCTCAATCCTCAATCCCCAATCCTCAATCCTCAATCCTCAGTCCTCAAACCTCAATCCTGAATCCTCAATCCTGAATCCTCAATCTTCAGACCTCAGTCCTCAACAATCAGTTGTCAATTCTCAATCCTCAATAGAATATCATCAATTCACAGTTTTCAATACACAATACTCAATCTGCAATCTTTAAATCTCTATCCACAAACATCAATTCTCATCACTCAACCCTCAACCCTCAATCCTCAATCCTCAATCTTCAATCCTCAATACTCAATCTTCAATCCTCAATCCTCAACCCTCAATCCTCAATCCTCAATCCTCAATCCTCAATCCTCAATCCTCAATCCTCAATCATCAATCCTCTATCTTCAATCCTCAATACTCAATCTTTAATCCTCAATCTTCAATCCTCAATCCTCAATCCTCAACTCTCAATCCTCAATCCTCAGACCTCAAACATCAAAACTCAACCCTCAGTCCTCGTCCTCAGTCCACAACGCTCAATCCTCAATCCTCAATCTTCAATCACCAACATTCAATCTTCAGTCCTCAATCCTCAATCCTCAATACTCAATCTTTAATCCTCAGTCCTCAATCCTCAATCTTCAATCTTCAATCCTCAACCCGCAATCCTCAATCCTCAATCCTCAATCCACAGTCCTCAATCCGCAACCTTCAATCCTCAATACTCAATCTTCAATCCTCAATAGTCAATCCTCAACCCTCAGTCCTCATTCTTCAATCCTCAATAACCAACCCTCAGTCTTCAATCCTCATTCCTCAATCCTCAATTCTCAATCCTCAATCCTCAATCCTCAGACCTCAAACATCAATACTCAGCCCTCAGTCCTCGTCCTCACTCCGCAACCCTCAACCCTCAATCCTCAATCTTCAATCATCAATCCTCAATCCTCAATACTCAATCCTCAATCCTCAGTCCTCAATCCTCAATCTTCAATCCTCAATACTCAATCTTTAATCCTCAGTCCTCAATCCTCAATCTTCAATCATCAATCCTCAACCCGCAATCCTCAATCCTCAATCCTCAATCCTCAGTCCTCAATCCGCAATATTCAATCCTCAATCCTCAATCTTCAATCCTCAATACTCAATCTTTAATCCTCAGTCCTCAATCCTCAATCTTCAATCTTCAATCATCAACCCGCAGTCCTCAATCCTCAATCCACAATCCTCAGTCCTCAATCCGCAACCTTCAATCCTCAATCCTCAGTCCTCAATCCTCAATCCTCAATACTCTATCCCCAATCCTCAATCCTCAATCTTCAATCCTCAATACTCAATCTTCAGTCCTCAATTCATAATACTCAATCCTCAATAATCAGACCTCAACCATCAATACTGAACCCCCAGGCCTTGTCCTCAATCCACAACCCTCAATCCTCAGTCCTCAATGTTCAATCATAAATATTCAATATTCAGTCCTCAATCCTCAATCCTCAATCCTCAATCCTCAATCCTCAATGTTCAATCCTCGATACCCAATCCTCAATCTTCAATCCACAATCCTCAATCCTCAATCCTCAAACCTCAATCCTCAATCCTCAGTCCTCAATCCTCAATCCTCAATACTCAATCCTCAATCCTCAATCTTCAATCCTCAATACTCAATCTTTAATCCTCAGTCCTCAATCCTCAATCTACAATCTTCAATCATCAACCCGCAATCGTCAATCCTCAATCCTCAATCCTCAGTACTCAATCCGCAACCTTCAATCCACAATACTCAATATTCAATCCTCAATACTCAATCCTCAATCCTCAGTCCTCATTCTTCAATCCTCAATAACCAATCCTCAGTCTTCAATCCTCATTCCTCAATCCTCAATTCTCAATCCTCAATCCTCAATCCTCAGACCTCAAACATCAATACTCAACCCTCAGTCCTCGTCCTCAATCCGCAACCCTCAATCCTCAATCCTCAATCTTCAATCATCAATATTCAATCTTCAATACTCAATGCTCAATCCTCAATCCTCATTCCTCAATCCTCAATGTTCAATCCTCGATACCTAATCCTCAATCATCAATCCTCAATCCTCAATCCTCAATCCTCAAACCTCAATCCCCAATCCTCAGTCCTCAATCCTCAATCCTCAATACTCAGTCCTCAATCCTCAATCCTCAATCTTCAATCCCCAATACTCAATCTTCAGTCCTCAATTCTCAATACACAATCCTCAACAATCAGACCTCAACCATCAATACTGAACCCCCAGTCCTTGTCCTCAATCCACAACCCTCAATCCTCAATCCTCAATGTTCAATCATCAATATTCAATATTCAGCCCTCAATCCTCAATCCTCAATCCTCAATCCTCAATCCTCAATGTCCAATACGCAATACCCGATCCTGAATCTTCAATCCTCAATCCTCAATCCTCAATCCCCAATCCTCAATCCTCAATCCTCAGTCCTCAAACCTCAATCCTGAATCCTCAATCCTGAATCCTCAATCTTCAGACCTCAGTCCTCAACAATCAGTTGTCAATTCTCAATCCTCAATAGAATATCATCAATTCACAGTTTTCAATACACAATACTCAATCTGCAATCTTTAAATCTCTATCCACAAACACCAATTCTCATCACTCAACCCTCAATACTCAGTCCCCAAACCTCAATCTTCTATCCTCAACCCTCCATCCTCAATCCTCAATCCTCAATCTTCAATCCTCAATACTCAATCATCAATCCGCAATCCTCAATCGTCAATCTTCAATCCTCAATACTCAATCGTCAATCCTCAATCCTCAATCCTCACTACTCAAACCTCAATTCTGAATCCTCAATCCTGAATCCTCAATCTTCAGCCCTCAGTCCTGAACAATCAGGTGACAATCCTCAATCCTCAATAGAATATCCTCAATTCACAGTTTTCAATACTCAATACTCAATCTGCAATCTTCAATACTCAATCTTTAATACTTAATCCTCAATCCTTAATCTTCAATCCTCAATCCTCAATACTCAATCCTCATCCCTCAGTCCTCAATCCTCAATCATCAATCATCAATCCTCAATCTTCAATACTCAATCCTCAACCCTCAATCCTCAATCCTCAATCCTCAATCCTCAATACTCAATCATCAATCCTCAATCTTCAATCCTCAATACTCAATCTTTAATCCTCAATCCTCAATCCTCAATCCTCAATCCGCAATCCTCAATCCTCAATCCTCAATCCTCAATCCTCAATCCTCAATCCTCAATCTTCAATCCTCAAACCACAATCCTGAATCCTCAATCCTGAATCCTCAATCTTCAGCCCTCAGTCCTCAACAATCAGTTGTCAATCCTCAATCCTCACTAGAATATCCTCAGTTCAGAGCTTTCCATACGAATACTCAATCTGCAATCTTCAAATCTCTATCCACAAACATCAATTCTCATCACTCAACCCTCAACCCTCAATCCTCAATCCTCAATCTTCAATCCTCAATACTCAATCTTCAATCCTCAATCCTCAACCCTCAATCCTCAATCCTCAATCCTCAATCCTCAATCCTCAATCCTCAATCCTCAATCATCAATCCTCTATCTTCAATCCTCAATACTCAATCTTTAATCCTCAATCTTCAATCCTCAATCCTCAATCCTCAACTCTCAATCCTCAATCCTCAGACCTCAAACATCAAAACTCAACCCTCAGTCCTCGTCCTCAATCCACAACGCTCAATCCTCAATCCTCAATCTTCAATCATCAACATTCAATCTTCAGTCCTCAATCCTCAATCCTCAATACTCAATCTTTAATCCTCAGTCCTCAATCCTCAATCTTCAATCTTCAATCCTCAACCCGCAATCCTCAATCCTCAATCCTCAATCCTCAGTCCTCAATCCGCAATCTTCAATCCTCAATACTCAATCTTCAATCCTCAATAGTCAATCCTCAACCCTCAGTCCTCATTCTTCAATCCTCAATAACCAACCCTCAGTCTTCAATCCTCATTCCTCAATCCTCAATTCTCAATCCTCAATCCTCAATCCTCAGACCTCAAACATCAATACTCAACCCTCAGTCCTCGTCCTCAATCCGCAACCCTCAATCCTCAATCCTCAATCTTCAATCATCAATCTTCAATCCTCAATCCTCAATCCTCAATCCTCAGTCCTCAATCCTCAATCTTCAATCCTCAATACTCAATCTTTAATCCTCAGTCCTCAATCCTCAATCTTCAATCTTCAATCCTCAACCCGCAATCCTCAATCCTCAATCCTCAATCCTCAGTCCTCAATCCGCAATATTCAATCCTCAATCCTCAATCTTCAATCCTCAATACTCAATCTTTAATCCTCAGTCCTCAATCCTCAATCTTCAATCTTCAATCATCAACCCGCAATCCTCAATCCTCAACCCTCAATCCTAAGTCCTCAATCCGCAACCTTCAATCCTCAATACTCAATATTCAATCCTCAATACTCAATCCTCAACCCTCAGTCCTCATTCTTCAATCCTCAATATCCAATCCTCAGTCTTCAACCCTCATTCCTCAATCCTCAATTCTCAATCCTCAATCCTCAATCCTCAGACCTCAAACATCAATACTCAGCCCTCAGTCCTCGTCCTCAATCCGCAACCCTCAATCCTCAATCCTCAATCTTCAATCATCAATATTCAATCTTCAATACTCAATCCTCAATCCTCAATCCTCATTCCTCAATTCTCAATGTTCAATCCTCGATACCCAATCCTCAATCTTCAATCCTCAATCCTCAATCCTCAATCCTCAAACCTCAATCCTCAATCCAGAGTCCTCAATCCTCAATCTTCAATCTTCAATCATCAACCCGCAATCCTCAATCCTCAATCCTCAATCCTCAGTCCTCAATCCGCAACCTTCAATCCACAATACTCAATATTCAATCCTCAATACTCAATCCTCATCCCTCAGTCCTCATTCTTCAATCCTCAATAACCAATCCTCAGTCTTCAATCCTCATTCCTCAATCCTCAATTCTCAATCCTCAATCCTCAATCCTCAGACCTCAAACATCAATACTCAACCATCAGTCCTCGTCCTCAATCCGCAACCCTCAATCCTCAATCCTCAATCTTCAATCATCAATATTCAATCTTCAATACTCAATCCTCAATCCTCAATCCTCATTCCTCAATCCTCAATGTTCAATCCTCGATACCCAATCCTCAATCCTCAGTCCTCAATCCTCAATCCTCGCTCCTCAATCCTCAATCCTCAGACCTCAAACCTCAATCCTGAATCCTCAATCCTGAATCCTGAATCTTCTGACCTTAGTCCTCAACAATCAGTTGTCATTTCTCAATCCTCAATAGAATATCATCAATTCACAGTTTTCAATACTCATTACTGAATCTGTAATCTTTAAATCTCTACCCACAAACATCAATTCTCATCACTCAAACCTCAACACTCAGTCCCCAATCCTCAATCATCAATCCTCAATCCTCAATCCCCAATCCCCAATCCTCAAGCTTCAATCGTCAATACTCAATCATCAATCCTCAAACCTCAATCCTCAATCCGCATTCCTCAACCCTGAATCGTCAGTCTTCAAACCTCAATACTCAATCTTCAATCCTCAATCCTCAATCCTCAATCCTCAATCCTCAATCCTCATCCTTCAATCCTCAATACCCAATCCTCAATCTTCAATCCTCAATCCTCAATCCTCAATTCTCAATCCTCAATCCTCAGTCCTCAGTAGTTAAACCTCAATCCTCAACCCTCAGCCCTCATCCTCGATCCTCAATCCTCAATCCTCAATCCTCAATCCTCAATCTTCAACCCTCAACACTCAGTCCTCAATGTTCAAACCTCAATCCTCAATTCTCAATCTTCAATCCTCAATACTCAATCTTCAATCCTCAATCCTCAATGCTCAATCCTCAATCCTCAATCCACAATCGTCAATCACCAATCCTCAACCTTCAATACTCAATCCTCAATCCTCAATCCTCAATACTCAATCCTCAATCCTCAATCATCAATCCTCAATCTTCAATCCTCAATACTCAATCTTTAATCCTCAGTCCTCAATCCTCAATCATCAATCTTCAATCCTCAACCCGCAATCCTCAATCCTCAATCCTCAATCCTCAATCCTCAATCCTCAATCCTCAATCATCAATCCTCTATCTTCAATCCTCAATACTCAATCTTTAATCCTCAACCTTCAATCCTCAATCCTCAATCCTCAACTCTCAATCCTCAATCCTCAGACCTCAAACATCAAAACTCAACCCTCAGTCCTCGTCCTCAATCCACAACGCTCAATCCTCAATCCTCAATCTTCAATCATCAACATTCAATCTTCAGTCCTCAATCCTCAATCCTCAATACTCAATCTTTAATCCTCAGTCCTCAATCCTCAATCTTCAATCTTCAATCCTCAACCCGCAATCCTCAATCCTCAATCCTCAATCCTCACTCCTCAATCCGCAACCTTCAATCCTCAATACTCAATCTTCAATCCTCAATAGTCAATCCTCAACCCTCAGTCCTCATTCTTCAATCCTCAATAACCAACCCTCAGTCTTCAATCCTCATTCCTCAATCCTCAATTCTCAATCCTCAATCCTCAATCCTCAGACCTCAAACATCAATACTCAGACCTCAGTCCTCGTCCTCAATCCGCAACCCTCAATCCTCAATCCTCAATCCTCAAACCTCAATCCTCAATCCTCAGTCCTCAATCCTCAATCCTCAATACTCTATCCCCAATCCTCAATCCTCAATCTTCAATCCTCAATACTCAATCTTCAGTCCTCAATTCATAATACTCAATCCTCAATAATCAGACCTCAACCATCAATACTGAACCCCCAGGCCTTGTCCTCAATCCACAACCCTCAATCCTCAGTCCTCAATGTTCAATCATAAATATTCAATATTCAGTCCTCAATCCTCAATCCTCAATCCTCAATCCTCAATCCTCAATGTTCAATCCTCGATACCCAATCCTCTATCTTCAATCCTCAATCCTCAATCCTCTATCCTCAAACCTCAATCCTCAATCCTCAGTCCTCAATCCTCAATCCTCAATACTCAATCCTCAATCCTCAATCTTCAATCCTCAATACTCAATCTTTAATCCTCAGTCCTCAATCCTCAATCTTCAATCTTCAATCATCAACCCGCAATCCTCAATCCTCAATCCTCAATCCTCAGTCCTCAATCCGCAACCTTCAATCCTCAATACTCAATATTCAATCCTCAATACTCAATCCTCAACCCTCAGTCCTCATTCTTCAATCCTCAATATCCAATCCTCAGTCTTCAATCCTCATTCCTCAATCCTCAATTCTCAATCCTCAATCCTCAATCCTCAGACCTCAAACATCAATACTCAACCCTCAGTCCTCGTCCTCAATCCGCAACCCTCAATCCTCAATCCTCAATCCTCAGTCCTCAATTCTCAATACTCAATCCTCAATAATCAGACCTCAACCATCAATACTGAACCCCCAGTCCTTGTCCTCAATCCACAACCCTCAATCCTCAATCCTCAATGTTCAATCATCAATATTCAATATTCAGTCCTCAATCCTCAATCCTCAAGCCTCAATCCTCAATCCTCAATGTTCAATACGCAATACCCAATCCTGAATCTTCAATCCTCGATCCTCAATCCTCAATCCCCAATCCTCAATCCTCAATCCTCAGTCCTCAAACCTCAATCCTGAATCCTCAATCCTGAATCCTCAATCTTCAGACCTCAGTCCTCAACAATCAGTTGTCAATTCTCAATCCTCAATAGAATATCATCAATTCACAGTTTTCAATACACAATACTCAATCTGCAATCTTTAAATCTCTATCCACAAACATCAATTCTCATCACTCAACCCTCAACCCTCAATCCTCAATCCTCAATCTTCAATCCTCAATACTCAATCTTCAATCCTCAATCCTCAACCCTCAATCCTCAATCCTCAATCCTCAATCCTCAATCCTCAATCCTCAATCCTCAATCATCAATCCTCTATCTTCAATCCTCAATACTCAATCTTTAATCCTCAATCTTCAATCCTCAATCCTCAATCCTCAACTCTCAATCCTCAATCCTCAGACCTCAAACATCAAAACTCAACCCTCAGTCCTCGTCCTCAGTCCACAACGCTCAATCCTCAATCCTCAATCTTCAATCACCAACATTCAATCTTCAGTCCTCAATCCTCAATCCTCAATACTCAATCTTTAATCCTCAGTCCTCAATCCTCAATCTTCAATCTTCAATCCTCAACCCGCAATCCTCAATCCTCAATCCTCAATCCACAGTCCTCAATCCGCAACCTTCAATCCTCAATACTCAATCTTCAATCCTCAATAGTCAATCCTCAACCCTCAGTCCTCATTCTTCAATCCTCAATAACCAACCCTCAGTCTTCAATCCTCATTCCTCAATCCTCAATTCTCAATCCTCAATCCTCAATCCTCAGACCTCAAACATCAATACTCAGCCCTCAGTCCTCGTCCTCACTCCGCAACCCTCAATCCTCAATCCTCAATCTTCAATCATCAATCCTCAATCCTCAATACTCAATCCTCAATCCTCAGTCCTCAATCCTCAATCTTCAATCCTCAATACTCAATCTTTAATCCTCAGTCCTCAATCCTCAATCTTCAATCATCAATCCTCAACCCGCAATCCTCAATCCTCAATCCTCAATCCTCAGTCCTCAATCCGCAATATTCAATCCTCAATCCTCAATCTTCAATCCTCAATACTCAATCTTTAATCCTCAGTCCTCAATCCTCAATCTTCAATCTTCAATCATCAACCCGCAGTCCTCAATCCTCAATCCACAATCCTCAGTCCTCAATCCGCAACCTTCAATCCTCAATACTCAATATTCAGTCCTCAATACTCAATCCTCAACCCTCAGTCCTCATTCTTCAATCCTCAATAACCAATCCTCAGTCTTCAATCCTCATTCCTCAATCCTCAATTCTCAATCCTCAATCCTCAATCCTCAGACCTCAAACATCAATACTCAGCCCTCAGTCCTTGTCCTCAATCCGCAACCCTCAATCCTCAATCCTCAATCTTCAATCATCAATCCTCAATCCTCAATCCTCAATCCTCAATCCTCAGTCCTCAATCCTCAATCTTCAATCCTCAATACTCAATCTTTAATCCTCAGTCCTCAATCCTCAATCTTCAATCTTCAATCCTCAACCCGCAATCCTCAATCCTCAATCCTCAATCCTCAGTCCTCAATCCGCAATATTCAATCCTCAATCCTCAATCTTCAATCCTCAATACTCAATCTTTAATCCTCAGTCCTCAATCCTCAATCTTCAACCTTCAATCATCAACCCGCAATCCTCAATCCTCAATCCTCAATCCTCAGTCCTCAATCCGCAACCTTCAATCCTCAATACTCAATATTCAATCCTCAATACTCTATCCTCAACCCTCAGTCTTCATTCTTCAATCCTCAATAACCAATCCTCAGTCTTCAATCCTCATTCCTCAATCCTCAATTCTCAATCCTCAATCCTCAATCCTCAGACCTCAAATATCAATACTCAACCATCAGTCCTCGTCCTCAATCCGCAACCCTCAATCCTCAATCCTCAGTCTTCAATCATCAATATTCAATCTTCAATACTCAATCCTCAATCCTCAATCCTCATTCCTCAATCCTCAATGTTCAATCCTCGATACCCAATCCTCAATCATCAATCCTCAATCCTCAATCCTCAATCCTCAAACCTCAATCCTCAATCCTCAGTCCTCAATCCTCAATCCTCAATACTCTATCCTCAATCCTCAATCCTCAATCCTCAATCCTCAATCCTCAGTCCTCAATCCGCAACCTTCAATCCACAATACTCAATATTCAATCCTCAATACTCAATCCTCAACCCTCAGTCCTCATTCTTCAATCCTCAATAACCAATCCTCAGTCTTCAATCCTCATTCCTCAATCCTCAATTCTCAATCCTCAATCCTCAATCCTCAGACCTCAAACATCAATACTCAACCATCAGTCCTCGTCCTCAATCCGCAACCCTCAATCCTCAATCCTCAATCTTCAATCATCAATATTCAATCTTCAATACTCAATCCTCAATCCTCAATCCTCATTCCCCAATCCTCAATGTTCAATCCTCGATACCCAATCCTCAATCATCAATCCTCAATCCTCAATCCTCAATCCTCAAACCTCAATCCTCAATCCTCAGTCCTCAATCCTCAATCCTCAATACTCTATCCCCAATCCTCAATCCTCAATCTTCAATCCTCAATACTCAATCTTCAGTCCTCAATTCATAATACTCAATCCTCAATAATCAGACCTCAACCATCAATACTGAACCCCCAGGCCTTGTCCTCAATCCACAACCCTCAATCCTCAGTCCTCAATGTTCAATCATAAATATTCAATATTCAGTCCTCAATCCTCAATCCTCAATCCTCAATCCTCAATCCTCAATGTTCAATCCTCGATACCCAATCCTCAATCTTCAATCCACAATCCTCAATCCTCAATCCTCAAACCTCAATCCTCAATCCTCAGTCCTCAATCCTCAATCCTCAATACTCAATCCTCAATCCTCAATCTTCAATCCTCAATACTCAATCTTTAATCCTCAGTCCTCAATCCTCAATCTACAATCTTCAATCATCAACCCGCAATCGTCAATCCTCAATCCTCAATCCTCAGTACTCAATCCGCAACCTTCAATCCACAATACTCAATATTCAATCCTCAATACTCAATCCTCAATCCTCAGTCCTCATTCTTCAATCCTCAATAACCAATCCTCAGTCTTCAATCCTCATTCCTCAATCCTCAATTCTCAATCCTCAATCCTCAATCCTCAGACCTCAAACATCAATACTCAACCCTCAGTCCTCGTCCTCAATCCGCAACCCTCAATCCTCAATCCTCAATCTTCAATCATCAATATTCAATCTTCAATACTCAATGCTCAATCCTCAATCCTCATTCCTCAATCCTCAATGTTCAATCCTCGATACCTAATCCTCAATCATCAATCCTCAATCCTCAATCCTCAATCCTCAAACCTCAATCCCCAATCCTCAGTCCTCAATCCTCAATCCTCAATACTCAGTCCTCAATCCTCAATCCTCAATCTTCAATCCCCAATACTCAATCTTCAGTCCTCAATTCTCAATACACAATCCTCAACAATCAGACCTCAACCATCAATACTGAACCCCCAGTCCTTGTCCTCAATCCACAACCCTCAATCCTCAATCCTCAATGTTCAATCATCAATATTCAATATTCAGCCCTCAATCCTCAATCCTCAATCCTCAATCCTCAATCCTCAATGTCCAATACGCAATACCCGATCCTGAATCTTCAATCCTCAATCCTCAATCCTCAATCCCCAATCCTCAATCCTCAATCCTCAGTCCTCAAACCTCAATCCTGAATCCTCAATCCTGAATCCTCAATCTTCAGACCTCAGTCCTCAACAATCAGTTGTCAATTCTCAATCCTCAATAGAATATCATCAATTCACAGTTTTCAATACACAATACTCAATCTGCAATCTTTAAATCTCTATCCACAAACACCAATTCTCATCACTCAACCCTCAATACTCAGTCCCCAAACCTCAATCTTCTATCCTCAACCCTCAATCCTCAATCCTCAATCCTCAATCTTCAATCCTCAATACTCAATCATCAATCCGCAATCCTCAATCGTCAATCTTCAATCCTCAATACTCAATCGTCAATCCTCAATCCTCAATCCTCACTACTCAAACCTCAATTCTGAATCCTCAATCCTGAATCCTCAATCTTCAGCCCTCAGTCCTGAACAATCAGGTGACAATCCTCAATCCTCAATAGAATATCCTCAATTCACAGTTTTCAATACTCAATACTCAATCTGCAATCTTCAATACTCAATCTTTAATACTTAATCCTCAATCCTTAATCTTCAATCCTCAATCCTCAATACTCAATCCTCATCCCTCAATCCTCAATCCTCAATCATCAATCATCAATCCTCAATCTTCAATACTCAATCCTCAACCCTCAATCCTCAATCCTCAATCCTCAATCCTCAATACTCAATCATCAATCCTCAATCTTCAATCCTCAATACTCAATCTTTAATCCTCAATCCTCAATCCTCAATCCTCAATCCGCAATCCTCAATCCTCAATCCTCAATCCTCAATCCTCAATCCTCAATCCTCAATCTTCAATCCTCAAACCACAATCCTGAATCCTCAATCCTGAATCCTCAATCTTCAGCCCTCAGTCCTCAACAATCAGTTGTCAATCCTCAATCCTCACTAGAATATCCTCAGTTCAGAGCTTTCCATACGAATACTCAATCTGCAATCTTCAAATCTCTATCCACAAACATCAATTCTCATCACTCAACCCTCAACCCTCAATCCTCAATCCTCAATCTTCAATCCTCAATACTCAATCTTCAATCCTCAATCCTCAACCCTCAATCCTCAATCCTCAATCCTCAATCCTCAATCCTCAATCCTCAATCCTCAATCATCAATCCTCTATCTTCAATCCTCAATACTCAATCTTTAATCCTCAATCTTCAATCCTCAATCCTCAATCCTCAACTCTCAATCCTCAATCCTCAGACCTCAAACATCAAAACTCAACCCTCAGTCCTCGTCCTCAATCCACAACGCTCAATCCTCAATCCTCAATCTTCAATCATCAACATTCAATCTTCAGTCCTCAATCCTCAATCCTCAATACTCAATCTTTAATCCTCAGTCCTCAATCCTCAATCTTCAATCTTCAATCCTCAACCCGCAATCCTCAATCCTCAATCCTCAATCCTCAGTCCTCAATCCGCAATCTTCAATCCTCAATACTCAATCTTCAATCCTCAATAGTCAATCCTCAACCCTCAGTCCTCATTCTTCAATCCTCAATAACCAACCCTCAGTCTTCAATCCTCATTCCTCAATCCTCAATTCTCAATCCTCAATCCTCAATCCTCAGACCTCAAACATCAATACTCAACCCTCAGTCCTCGTCCTCAATCCGCAACCCTCAATCCTCAATCCTCAATCTTCAATCATCAATCTTCAATCCTCAATCCTCAATCCTCAATCCTCAGTCCTCAATCCTCAATCTTCAATCCTCAATACTCAATCTTTAATCCTCAGTCCTCAATCCTCAATCTTCAATCTTCAATCCTCAACCCGCAATCCTCAATCCTCAATCCTCAATCCTCAGTCCTCAATCCGCAATATTCAATCCTCAATCCTCAATCTTCAATCCTCAATACTCAATCTTTAATCCTCAGTCCTCAATCCTCAATCTTCAATCTTCAATCATCAACCCGCAATCCTCAATCCTCAACCCTCAATCCTAAGTCCTCAATCCGCAACCTTCAATCCTCAATACTCAATATTCAATCCTCAATACTCAATCCTCAACCCTCAGTCCTCATTCTTCAATCCTCAATATCCAATCCTCAGTCTTCAACCCTCATTCCTCAATCCTCAATTCTCAATCCTCAATCCTCAATCCTCAGACCTCAAACATCAATACTCAGCCCTCAGTCCTCGTCCTCAATCCGCAACCCTCAATCCTCAATCCTCAATCTTCAATCATCAATATTCAATCTTCAATACTCAATCCTCAATCCTCAATCCTCATTCCTCAATTCTCAATGTTCAATCCTCGATACCCAATCCTCAATCTTCAATCCTCAATCCTCAATCCTCAATCCTCAAACCTCAATCCTCAATCCAGAGTCCTCAATCCTCAATCTTCAATCTTCAATCATCAACCCGCAATCCTCAATCCTCAATCCTCAATCCTCAGTCCTCAATCCGCAACCTTCAATCCACAATACTCAATATTCAATCCTCAATACTCAATCCTCATCCCTCAGTCCTCATTCTTCAATCCTCAATAACCAATCCTCAGTCTTCAATCCTCATTCCTCAATCCTCAATTCTCAATCCTCAATCCTCAATCCTCAGACCTCAAACATCAATACTCAACCATCAGTCCTCGTCCTCAATCCGCAACCCTCAATCCTCAATCCTCAATCTTCAATCATCAATATTCAATCTTCAATACTCAATCCTCAATCCTCAATCCTCATTCCTCAATCCTCAATGTTCAATCCTCGATACCCAATCCTCAATCCTCAGTCCTCAATCCTCAATCCTCGCTCCTCAATCCTCAATCCTCAGACCTCAAACCTCAATCCTGAATCCTCAATCCTGAATCCTGAATCTTCTGACCTTAGTCCTCAACAATCAGTTGTCATTTCTCAATCCTCAATAGAATATCATCAATTCACAGTTTTCAATACTCATTACTGAATCTGTAATCTTTAAATCTCTACCCACAAACATCAATTCTCATCACTCAAACCTCAACACTCAGTCCCCAATCCTCAATCATCAATCCTCAATCCTCAATCCCCAATCCCCAATCCTCAAGCTTCAATCGTCAATACTCAATCATCAATCCTCAAACCTCAATCCTCAATCCGCATTCCTCAACCCTGAATCGTCAGTCTTCAAACCTCAATACTCAATCTTCAATCCTCAATCCTCAATCCTCAATCCTCAATCCTCAATCCTCATCCTTCAATCCTCAATACCCAATCCTCAATCTTCAATCCTCAATCCTCAATCCTCAATTCTCAATCCTCAATCCTCAGTCCTCAGTAGTTAAACCTCAATCCTCAACCCTCAGCCCTCATCCTCGATCCTCAATCCTCAATCCTCAATCCTCAATCCTCAATCTTCAACCCTCAACACTCAGTCCTCAATGTTCAAACCTCAATCCTCAATTCTCAATCTTCAATCCTCAATACTCAATCTTCAATCCTCAATCCTCAATGCTCAATCCTCAATCCTCAATCCACAATCGTCAATCACCAATCCTCAACCTTCAATACTCAATCCTCAATCCTCAATCCTCAATACTCAATCCTCAATCCTCAATCATCAATCCTCAATCTTCAATCCTCAATACTCAATCTTTAATCCTCAGTCCTCAATCCTCAATCATCAATCTTCAATCCTCAACCCGCAATCCTCAATCCTCAATCCTCAATCCTCAGTCCTCAATCCGCAATCTTCAATCCTCAATACTCAATCTTCAATCCTCAATACTCAATCCTCAACCCTCAGTCCTCATTCTTCAATCCTCAATAACCAATCCTCAGTCTTCAATCCTCATTCCTCAATCCTCAATTCTCAATCCTCAATCCCCAATCCTCAGACCTCAAACATCAATACTCAACCCTCAGTCCTCGTCCTCAATCCGCAACCCTCAATCCTCAATCCTCAATATTCAATCATCAATATTCAATCTTCAATACTCAATCCTCAATCCTCAATCCTCAATCCTCAATGTTCAATCCTTGATACCCAATCCTCAATCTTCAATCCTCAAACCTCAATCCTCAATCCTCAATCCTCAGTCCTCAACCCACAATCCTGAATCCTCAATCCTGAATCCTCAATCTTCAGCCCTCAGTCCTCAACAATCAGTTGTCAATACTCAATCCTCACTAGAATATCCTCAGTTCAGAGCTTTCCATACGCAATACTCAATCTGCAATCTTCAAATCTCTATCCACAAACATCAATTCTCATCACTCAACCCTCAACCCTCAATCCTCAATCCTCAATCTTCAATCCTCAATACTCAATCTTCAATCCTCGATCCTCAACCCTCAATCCTCAATCCTCAATCCTCAATCCTCAATCCTCAATCCTCAATCCTCAATCATCAATCCTCTATCTTCAATCCTCAATACTCAATCTTTAATCCTCAATCTTCAATCCTCAATCCTCAATCCTCAATCCTCAATCCTCAATCCTCAGACCTCAAACATCAAAACTCAACCCTCAGTCCTCGTCCTCAATCCACAACGCTCAATCCTCAATCCCCAATCTTCAATCATCAACATTCAATCTTCAGTCCTCAATCCTCAATCCTCAATACTCAATCTTTAATCCTCAGACCTCAATCCTCAATCTTCAATCTTCAATCCTCAACCCGCAATCCTCAATCCTCAATCCTCAATCCTCAGTCCTCAATCCGCAATCTTCAATCCTCAATCCTCAATCCTCAATCTTCAATCCTCAATACTCAATCTTAAATCCTCAGTCCTCAATCCTCAATCTTCAATCTTCAATCATCAACCCGCAATCCTCAATCCTCAATCCTCAATCCTCAGTCCTCAATCCGCAACCTTCAATCCTCAATACTCAATATTCAATCCTCAATACTCAATCCTCAACCCTCAGTCCTCATTCTTCAATCCTCAATATCCAATCCTCAGTCTTCAATCCTCATTCCTCAATTCTCAATTCTCAATCCTCAATCCTCAATCCTCAGACCTCAAACATCAATACTCAACCCTCAGTCCTCGTCCTCAATCCGCAACCCTCAATCCTCAATCCTCAATCTTTAATCATCAATATTCAATCTTCAATACTCAATCCTCAATCCTCAATCCTCATTCCTCCATCCTCAATGTTCAATCCTCGATACCCAATCCTCAATCTTCAATCCTCAATCCTCAATCCTCAATCCTCAAACCTCAATCCTCAATCCTCAGTCCTCAAACCTCAATCTTCAATCTTCAATCATCAACCCGCAATCCTCAATCCTCAATCCTCAATCCTCAGTCCTCAATCCGCAACCTTCAATCCACAATACTCAATATTCAATCCTCAATACTCAATCCTCAACCCTCAGTCCTCATTCTTCAATCCTCAATAACCAATCCTCAGTCTTCAATCCTCATTCCTCAATCCTCAATTCTCAATCCTCAATCCTCAATCCTCAGACCTCAAACATCAATACTCAACCCTCAGTCCTCGTCCTCAATCCGCAACCCTCAATTCTCAATCCTCAATCTTCAATCATCAATATTCAATCTTCAATACTCAATCCTTAATCCTCAATCCTCATTCCTCAATCCTCAATGTTCAATCCTCGATACCCAATCCTCAATCATCAATCCTCAATCCTCAATCCTCAATCCTCAAACCTCAATCCTCAATCCTCAGTCCTCAATCCTCAATCCTCAATACTCAATCCTCAATCCTCAATCCTCAATCTTCAATCCTCAATACTCAATCTACAGACCTCAATTCTCAATACTCAATCCTCAATAATCAGACCTCAACCATCAATACTGAACCCCCAGTCCTTGTCCTCAATCCACAACCCTCAATCCTCAATCCTCAATGTTCAATCATCAATATTCAATATTCAGTCCTCAATCCTCAATCCTCAATCCTCAATCCTCAATCCTCAATGTTCAATACGCAATACCCAATCCTGAATCTTCAATCCTCAATCCTCAATCCTCAATCCCCAATCCTCAATCCTCAATCCTCAGTCCTCAAACCTCAATCCTGAATCCTCAATCCTGAATCCTCAATCTTCAGACCTCAGTCCTCAACAATCAGTTGTCAATTCTCAATCCTCAATAGAATATCATCAATTCACAGTTTTCAATACACAATACTCAATCTGCAATCTTTAAATCTCTATCCACAAACATCAATTCTCATCACTCAACCCTCAACCCTCAATCCTCAATCCTCAATCTTCAATCCTCAATACTCAATCTTCAATCCTCAATCCTCAACCCTCAATCCTCAATCCTCAATCCTCAATCCTCAATCCTCAATCCTCAATCCTCAATCATCAATCCTCTATCTTCAATCCTCAATACTCAATCTTTAATCCTCAATCTTCAATCCTCAGTCCTCAATCCTCAACTCTCAATCCTCAATCCTCAGACCTCAAACATCAAAGCTCAACCCTCAGTCCTCGTCCTCAATCTACAACGCTCAATCCTCAATCCTCAATCTTCGATCATCAACATTCAATCTTCAGTCCTCAATCCTCAATCCTCAATACTCAATCTTTAATCCTCAGTCCTCAATCCTCAATCTTCAATCTTCAATCCTCAACCCGCAATACTCAATCCTCAATCCTCAATCCTCGGTCCTCAATCCGCAACATTCAATCCTCAATACTCAATCTTCAATCCTCAATAGTCAATCCTCAACCCTCAGTCCTCATTCTTCAATCCTCAATAACCAACCCTCAGTCTTCAATCCTCATTCCTCAATCCTCAATTCTCAATCCTCAATCCTCAATCCTCAGACCTCAAACATCAATACTCAGCCCTCAGTCCTCGTCCTCAATCCGCAACCCTCAATCCTCAATCCTCAATCTTCAATCATCAATCCTCAATCCTCAATCCTCAATCCTCAATCCTCAGTCCTCAATCCTCAATCTTCAATCCTCAATACTCAATCTTTAATCCTCAGTCCTCAATCCTCAATCTTCAATCTTCAATCCTCAACCCGCAATCCTCAATCCTCAATCCTCAATCCTCAGTCCTCAATCCGCAATATTCAATCCTCAATCCTCAATCTTCAATCCTCAATACTCAATCTTTAATCCTCAGTCCTCAATCCTCAATCTTCAATCTTCAATCATCAACCCGCAATCCTCAATCCTCAATCCTCAATCCTCAGTCCTCAATCCGCAACCTTCAATCCTCAATACTCAATATTCAATCCTCAATACTCTATCCTCAACCCTCAGTCCTCATTCTTCAATCCTCAATAACCAATCCTCAGTCTTCAATCCTCATTCCTCAATCCTCAATTCTCAATCCTCAATCCTCAATCCTCAGACCTCAAATATCAATACTCAACCATCAGTCCTCGTCCTCAATCCGCAACCCTCAATCCTCAATCCTCAGTCTTCAATCATCAATATTCAATCTTCAATACTCAATCCTCAATCCTCAATCCTCATTCCTCAATCCTCAATGTTCAATCCTCGATACCCAATCCTCAATCATCAATCCTCAATCCTCAATCCTCAATCCTCAAACCTCAATCCTCAATCCTCAGTCCTCAATCCTCAATCCTCAATACTCTATCCTCAATCCTCAATCCTCAATCCTCAACCCTCAATCCTCAGTCCTCAATCCGCAACCTTCAATCCACAATACTCAATATTCAATCCTCAATACTCAATCCTCAACCCTCAGTCCTCATTCTTCAATCCTCAGTAACTAATCCTCAGTCTTCAATCCTCATTCCTCAATCCTCAATTATCAATCCTCAATCCTCAATCCTCAGACCTCAAACATCAATACTCAACCATCAGTCCTCGTCCTCAATCCGCAACCCTCAATCCTCAATCGTCAATCTTCAATCATCAATATTCAATCTTCAATACTCAATCCTCAATCCTCAATCCTCATTCCTCAATCCTCAATGTTCAATCCTCGATACCCAATCCTCAATCATCAATCCTCAATCCTCAATCCTCAATCCTCAAACCTCAATCCTCAATCCTCAGTCCTCAATCCTCAATCCTCAATACTCTATCCCCAATCCTCAATCCTCAATCTTCAATCATCAATACTCAATCTTCAGTCCTCAATTCTCAATACTCAATCCTCAATAATCAGACCTCAACCATCAATACTGAACCCCCAGGCCTTGTCCTCAATCCACAACCCTCAATCCTCAATCCTCAATGTTCAATCATAAATATTCAATATTCAGTCCTCAATCCTCAATCCTCAATCCTCAATCCTCAATCCTCAATGTTCAATCCTCGATACCCAATCCTCAATCTTCAATCCACAATCCTCAATCCCCAATCCTCAAACCTCAATCCTCAATCCTCAGTCCTCAATCCTCAATCCTCAATACTCAATCCTCAATCCTCAATCTTCAATCCTCAATACTCAATCTTTCATCCTCAGTCCTCAATCCTCAATCTTCAATCTTCAATCATCAACCCGCAATCCTCAATCCTCAATCCTCAATCCTCAGTCCTCAATCCGCAACCTTCAATCCACAATACTCAATATTCAATCCTCAATACTCAATCCTCAATCCTCAGTCCTCATTCTTCAATCCTCAATAACCAATCCTCAGTCTTCAATCCTCATTCCTCAATCCTCAGTTCTCAATCCTCAATCCTCAATCCTCAGACCTCAAACATCAATACTCAACCCTCAGTCCTCGTCCTCAATCCGCAACCCTCAATCCTCAATCCTCAATCTTCAATCATCAATATTCAATCTTCAATACTAAATGCTCAATCCTCAATCCTCATTCCTCAATCCTCAATGTTCAATCCTCGATACCTAATCCTCAATCATCAATCCTCAATCCTCAATCCTCAATCCTCAAACCTCAATCCCCAATCCTCAGTCCTCAATCCTCAATCCTCAATACTCAATCCTCAATCCTCAATCCTCAATCTTCAATCCTCAATACTCAATCTTCAGTCCTCAATTCTCAATACTCAATCCTCAATAATCAGACCTCAACCATCAATACTGAACCCCCAGTCCTTGTCCTCAATCCACAACCCTCAATCCTCAATCCTCAATGTTCGATCATCAATATTCAATATTCAGTCCTCAATCCTCAATCCTCAATCCTCAATCCTCAATCCTCAATGTCCAATACGCAATACCCAATCCTGAATCTTCAATCCTCAATCCTCAATCCTCAATCCCCAATCCTCAATCCTCAATCCTCAGTCCTCAGACCTCAATCCTGAATCCTCAATCCTGAATCCTCAATCTTCAGACCTCAGTCCTCAACAATCAGTTGTCAATTGTCAATCCTCAATAGAATATCATCAATTCACAGTTTTCAATACACAATACTCAATCTGCAATCTTTAAATCTCTATCCACAAACACCAATTCTCATCACTCATCTCTCAATACTCAGTCCCCAAACCTCAATCTTCTATCCTCAACGCTCAATCCTAAATCCTCAATCCTCAATCTTCAATCCTCAATACTCAATCATCAATCCGCAATCCTCAATCGTCAATCTTCAATCCTCAATACTCAATCGTCAATCCTCAATCCTCAATCCTCACTACTCAAACCTCAATTCTGAATCCTCAATCCTGAATCCTCAATCTTCAGCCCTCAGTCCTGAACAATCAGGTGACAATCCTCAATCCTCAATAGAATATCCTCAATTCATAGTTTTCAATACTCAATACTCAACCTGCAATCTTCAATACTCAATCTTTAATACTTAATCCTCAATCCTTAATCTTCAATCCTCAATCCTCAATACTCAATCCTCATCCCTCAATCCTCAATCCTCAATCATCAATCATCAATCCTCAATCTTCAATACTCAATCCTCAACCCTCAATCCTCAATCCTCAATCCTCAATCCTCAATACTCAATCATCAATCCTCAATCTTCAATCCTCAATACTCAATCTTTAATCCTCAATCCTCAATCCTCAATCCTCAATCCGCAATCCTCAATCCTCAATCCTCAATCCTCAATCCTCAATCCTCAATCCTCAATCTTCAATCCTCAAACCACAATCCTGAATCCTCAATCCTGAATCCTCAATCTTCAGCCCTCAGTCCTCAACAATCAGTTGTCAATCCTCAATCCTCACTAGAATATCCTCAGTTCAGAGCTTTCCATACGCAATACTCAATCTGCAATCTTCAAATCTCTATCCACAAACATCAATTCTCATCACTCAACCCTCAACCCTCAATCCTCAATCCTCAATCTTCAATCCTCAATACTCAATCTTCAATCCTCAATCCTCAACCCTCAATCCTCAATCCTCAATCCTCAATCCTCAATCCTCAATCCTCAATCCTCAATCCTCAATCATCAATCCTCTATCTTCAATCCTCAATACTCAATCTTTAATCCTCAATCTTCAATCCTCAATCCTCAATCCTCAACTCTCAATCCTCAATCCTCAGACCTCAAACATCAAAACTCAACCCTCAGTCCTCGTCCTCAATCCACAACGCTCAATCCTCAATCCTCAATCTTCAATCATCAACATTCAATCTTCAGTCCTCAATCCTCAATCCTCAATACTCAATCTTTAATCCTCAGTCCTCAATCCTCAATCTTCAATCTTCAATCCTCAACCCGCAATCCTCAATCCTCAATCCTCAATCCTCAGTCCTCAATCCGCAATATTCAATCCTCAATCCTCAATCTTCAATCCTCAATACTCAATCTTTAATCCTCAGTCCTCAATCCTCAATCTTCAATCTTCAATCATCAACCCGCAATCCTCAATCCTCAACCCTCAATCCTAAGTCCTCAATCCGCAACCTTCAATCCTCAATACTCAATATTCAATCCTCAATACTCAATCCTCAACCCTCAGTCCTCATTCTTCAATCCTCAATATCCAATCCTCAGTCTTCAATCCTCATTCCTCAATCCTCAATTCTCAATCCTCAATCCTCAATCCTCAGACCTCAAACATCAATACTCAACCCTCAGTCCTCGTCCTCAATCCGCAACCCTCAATCCTCAATCCTCAAACTTCAATCATCAATATTCAATCTTCAATCCTCAATCCTCAATCCTCAATCCTCAAACCTCAATCCTCAATCCTCAGTCCTCAATCCTCAATCCTCAATACTCAATCCTCAATCCTCAATCTTCAATCCTCAATACTCAATCTTTAATCCTCAGTCCTCAATCCTCAATCTTCAATCTTCAATCATCAACCCGCAATCCTCAATCCTCAATCCACAATCCTCAGTCCTCAATCCGCAACCTTCAATCCTCAATACTCAATATTCAATCCTCAATACTCAATCCTCAACCCTCAGTCCTCATTCTTCAATCCTCAATATCCAATCCTCAGTCTTCAATCCTCATTCCTCAATCCTCAATTCTCAATCCTCAATCCTCAATCCTCAGACCTCAAACATCAATACTCAACCCTCAGTCCTCGTCCTCAATCCGCAACCCTCAATCCTCAATCCTCAATCCTCAATCTTCAATCATCAATATTCAATCTTCAATACTCAATCCTCAATCCTCAATCCTCAATCCTGAGTCCTCAATCCTCAATCCTCAATACTCAATCCTCAATCCTCAACCTTCAATCCTCAATACTCAATCTTTAATCCTCAGTCCTCAATCCTCAATCTTCAATCTTCAATCATCAACCCGCAATCCTCAATCCTCAATCCTCAATCCTCAGTCCTCAATCCGCAACCTTCAATCCACAACACTCAATATTCAATCCTCAATACTCAATCCTCAATCCTCAGTCCTCATTCTTCAATCCTCAATAACCAATCCTCAGTCTTCAATCCTCATTCCTCAATCCTCAATTCTCAATCCTCAATCCTCAATCCTCAATCCTCAATCCTCAATCCTCAAACCTCAATCCTCAATCCTCAGTCCTCAATCCTCAATCCTCAATACTCAATCCTCAATCCTCAATCCTCAATCTTCAATCCCCAATACTCAATCTTCAGTCCTCAATTCTCAATACTCAATCCTCAATAATCAGACATCAACCATCAATACTGAACCCCCAGTCCTTGTCCTCAATCCACAACCCTCAATCCTCAATCCTCAATGTTCAATCATCAATATTCAATATTCAGTCCTCAATCCTCAATCCTCAATCCTCAATCCTCAATCCTCAATGTTCAATACGCAATACCCAAACCTGAATCTTCAATCCTCAATCCTCAATCCTCAATCCCCAATCCTCAATCCTCAATCCTCAGTCCTCAAACCTCAATCCTGAATCCTCAATCCTGAATCCTCAATCTTCAGACCTCAGTCCTCAACAATCAGTTGTCAATTCTCAATCCTCAATAGAATATCATCAATTCACAGTTTTCAATACACAATACTCAATCTGCAATCTTTAAATCTCTATCCACAAACATCAATTCTCATCACTCAACCCTCAACCCTCAATCCTCAATCCTCAATCTTCAATCCTCAATACTCAATCTTCAATCCTCAATCCTCAACCCTCAATCCTCAATCCTCAATCCTCAATCCTCAATCCTCAATCCTCAATCCTCAATCATCAATCCTCTATCTTCAATCCTCAATACTCAATCTTTAATCCTCAATCTTCAATCCTCAATCCTCAATCCTCAACTCTCAATCCTCAATCCTCAGACCTCAAACATCAAAACTCAACCCTCAGTCCTCGTCCTCAATCTACAACGCTCAATCCTCAATCCTCAATCTTCAATCATCAACATTCAATCTTCAGTCCTCAATCCTCAATCCTCAATACTCAATCTTTAATCCTCAGTCCTCAATCCTCAATCTTCAATCTTCAATCCTCAACCCGCAATCCTCAATCCTCAATCCTCAGTCCTCGGTCCTCAATCCGCAACCTTCAATCCTCAATACTCAATCTTCAATCCTCAATAGTCAATCCTCAACCCTCAGTCCTCATTCTTCAATCCTCAATACTCAACCCTCAGTCTTCAATCCTCATTCCTCAATCCTCAATTCTCAATGCTCAATCCTCAATCCTCAGACCTCAAACATCAATACTCAACCCTCAGTCCTGGTCCTCAATCCGCAACCCTCAATCCTCAATCCTCAATCTTCAATCATCAATCCTCAATCCTCAATCCTCAATCCTCAATCCTCAGTCCTCAATCCTCAATCTTCAATCCTCAATACTCAATCTTTAATCCTCAGTCCTCAATCCTCAATCTTCAATCTTCAATCCTCAACCCGCAATCCTCAATCCTCAATCCTCAATCCTCAGTCCTCAATCCGCAATATTCAATCCTCAATCCTCAATTTTCAATACTCAATACTCAATCTTTAATCCTCAGTCCTCAATCCTCAATCTTCAATCTTCAATCATCAACCCGCAATCCTCAATCCTCAATCCTCAATCCTCAGTCCTCAATCCGCAACCTTCAATCCTCAATACTCAATATTCAATCCTCAATACTCAATCCTCAACCCTCAGTCCTCATTCTTCAATCCTCAATATCCAATCCTCAGTCTTCAATCCTCATTCCTCAATTCTCAATTCTCAATCCTCAATCCTCAATCCTCAGACCTCAAACATCAATACTCAACCCTCAGTCCTCGTCCTCAATCCGCAACCCTCAATCCTCAATCCTCAATCTTTAATCATCAATATTCAATCTTCAATACTCAATCCTCAATCCTCAATCCTCATTCCTCAATCCTCAATGTTCAATCCTCGATACCCAATCCTCAATCTTCAATCCTCAATCCTCAATCCTCAATCCTCAAACCTCAATCCTCAATCCTCAGTCCTCAAACCTCAATCTTCAATCTTCAATCATCAACCCGCAATCCTCAATCCTCAATCCTCAATCCTCAGTCCTCAATCCGCAATATTCAATCCTCAATCCTCAATCTTCAATCCTCAATACTCAATCTTTAATCCTCAGTCCTCAATCCTCAATCTTCAATCTTCAATCATCAACCCGCAATCCTCAATCCTCAATCCTCAATCCTCAGTCCTCAATCCGCAACCTTCAATCCTCAATACTCAATATTCAATCCTCAATACTCAATCCTCAACCCTCAGTCCTCATTCTTCAATCCTCAATATCCAATCCTCAGTCTTCAATCCTCATTCCTCAATCCTCAATTCTCAATCCTCAATCCTCAATCCTCAGACCTCAAACATCAATACTCAACCCTCAGTCCTCGTCCTCAATCCGCAACCCTCAATCCTCTATCCTCAATCCTCAATCTTCAATCATCAATATTCAATCTTCAATACTCAATCCTCAATCCTCAATCCTCAATCCTGAGTCCTCAATCCTCAATCCTCAATACTCAATCCTCAATCCTCAACCTTCAATCCTCAATACTCAATCTTTAATCCTCAGTCCTCAATCCTCAATCTTCAATCTTCAATCATCAACCCGCAATCCTCAATCCTCAATCCTCAATCCTCAGTCCTCAATCCGCAACCTTCAATCCACAACACTCAATATTCAATCCTCAATACTCAATCCTCAATCCTCAGTCCTCATTCTTCAATCCTCAATAACCAATCCTCAGTCTTCAATCCTCATTCCTCAATCCTCAATTCTCAATCCTCAATCCTCAATCCTCAATCCTCAATCCTCAATCCTCAAACCTCAATCCTCAATCCTCAGTCCTCAATCCTCAATCCTCAATACTCAATCCTCAATCCTCAATCCTCAATCTTCAATCCCCAATACTCAATCTTCAGTCCTCAATTCTCAATACTCAATCCTCAATAATCAGACATCAACCATCAATACTGAACCCCCAGTCCTTGTCCTCAATCCACAACCCTCAATCCTCAATCCTCAATGTTCAATCATCAATATTCAATATTCAGTCCTCAATCCTCAATCCTCAATCCTCAATCCTCAATCCTCAATGTTCAATACGCAATACCCAAACCTGAATCTTCAATCCTCAATCCTCAATCCTCAATCCCCAATCCTCAATCCTCAATCCTCAGTCCTCAAACCTCAATCCTGAATCCTCAATCCTGAATCCTCAATCTTCAGACCTCAGTCCTCAACAATCAGTTGTCAATTCTCAATCCTCAATAGAATATCATCAATTCACAGTTTTCAATACACAATACTCAATCTGCAATCTTTAAATCTCTATCCACAAACATCAATTCTCATCACTCAACCCTCAACCCTCAATCCTCAATCCTCAATCTTCAATCCTCAATACTCAATCTTCAATCCTCAATCCTCAACCCTCAATCCTCAATCCTCAATCCTCAATCCTCAATCCTCAATCCTCAATCCTCAATCATCAATCCTCTATCTTCAATCCTCAATACTCAATCTTTAATCCTCAATCTTCAATCCTCAATCCTCAATCCTCAACTCTCAATCCTCAATCCTCAGACCTCAAACATCAAAACTCAACCCTCAGTCCTCGTCCTCAATCTACAACGCTCAATCCTCAATCCTCAATCTTCAATCATCAACATTCAATCTTCAGTCCTCAATCCTCAATCCTCAATACTCAATCTTTAATCCTCAGTCCTCAATCCTCAATCTTCAATCTTCAATCCTCAACCCGCAATCCTCAATCCTCAATCCTCAGTCCTCGGTCCTCAATCCGCAACCTTCAATCCTCAATACTCAATCTTCAATCCTCAATAGTCAATCCTCAACCCTCAGTCCTCATTCTTCAATCCTCAGTACTCAACCCTCAGTCTTCAATCCTCATTCCTCAATCCTCAATTCTCAATGCTCAATCCTCAATCCTCAGACCTCAAACATCAATACTCAACCCTCAGTCCTCGTCCTCAATCCGCAACCCTCAATCCTCAATCCTCATTCTTCAATCATCAATCCTCAATCCTCAATCCTCAATCCTCAATCCTCAGTCCTCAATCCTCAATCTTCAATCCTCAATACTCAATCTTTAATCCTCAGTCCTCAATCCTCAATCTTCAATCTTCAATCCTCAACCCGCAATCCTCAATCCTCAATCCTCAATCCTCAGTCCTCAATCCGCAATATTCAATCCTCAATCCTCAATTTTCAATCCTCAATACTCAATCTTTAATCCTCAGTCCTCAATCCTCAATCTTCAATCTTCAATCATCAACCCGCAATCCTCAATCCTCAATCCTCAATCCTCAGTCCTCAATCCGCAACCTTCAATCCTCAATACTCAATATTCAATCCTCAATACTCAATCCTCAACCCTCAGTCCTCATTCTTCAATCCTCAATATCCAATCCTCAGTCTTCAATCCTCATTCCTCAATTCTCAATTCTCAATCCTCAATCCTCAATCCTCAGACCTCAAACATCAATACTCAACCCTCAGTCCTCGTCCTCAATCCGCAACCCTCAATCCTCAATCCTCAATCTTTAATCATCAATATTCAATCTTCAATACTCAATCCTCAATCCTCAATCCTCATTCCTCAATCCTCAATGTTCAATCCTCGATACCCAATCCTCAATCTTCAATCCTCAATCCTCAATCCTCAATGCTCAAACCTCAATCCTCAATCCTCAGTCCTCAAACCTCAATCTTCAATCTTCAATCATCAACCCGCAATCCTCAATCCTCAATCCTCAATCCTCAGTCCTCAATCCGCAATATTCAATCCTCAATCCTCAATCTTCAATCCTCAATACTCAATCTTTAATCCTCAGTCCTCAATCCTCAATCTTCAATCTTCAATCATCAACCCGCAATCCTCAATCCTCAATCCTCAATCCTCAGTCCTCAATCCGCAACCTTCAATCCTCAATACTCAATATTCAATCCTCAATACTCAATCCTCAACCCTCAGTCCTCATTCTTCAATCCTCAATATCCAATCCTCAGTCTTCAATCCTCATTCCTCAATCCTCAATTCTCAATCCTCAATCCTCAATCCTCAGACCTCAAACATCAATACTCAACCCTCAGTCCTCGTCCTCAATACGCAACCCTCAATCCTCAATCCTCAATCCTCAATCTTCAATCATCAATATTCAATCTTCAATACTCAATCCTCAATCCTCAATCCTCAATCCTCAGTCCTCAATCCTCAATCCTCAATACTCAATCCTCAATCCTCAACCTTCAATCCTCAATACTCAATCTTTAATCCTCAGTCCTCAATCCTCAATCTTCAATCTTCAATCATCAACCCGCAATCCTCAATCCTCAATCCTCAATCCTCAGTCCTCAATCCGCAACCTTCAATCCACAACACTCAATATTCAATCCTCAATACTCAATCCTCAATCCTCAGTCCTCATTCTTCAATCCTCAATAACCAATCCTCAGTCTTCAATCCTCATTCCTCAATCCTCAATTCTCAATCCTCAATCCTCAATCCTCAATCCTCAATCCTCAATCCTCAAACCTCAATCCTCAATCCTCAGTCCTCAATCCTCAATCCTCAATACTCAATCCTCAATCCTCAATCCTCAATCTTCAATCCTCAATACTCAATCTTCAGTCCTCAATTCTCAATACTCAATCCTCAATAATCAGACATCAACCATCAATACTGAACCCCCAGTCCTTGTCCTCAATCCACAACCCTCAATCCTCAATCCTCAATGTTCAATCATCAATATTCAATATTCAGTCCTCAATCCTCAATCCTCAATCCTCAATCCTCAATCCTCAATGTTCAATACGCAATACCCAAACCTGAATCTTCAATCCTCAATCCTCAATCCTCAATCCCCAATCCTCAATCCTCAATCCTCAGTCCTCAAACCTCAATCCTGAATCCTCAATCCTGAATCCTCAATCTTCAGACCTCAGTCCTCAACAATCAGTTGTCAATTCTCAATCCTCAATAGAATATCATCAATTCACAGTTTTCAATACACAATACTCAATCTGCAATCTTTAAATCTCTATCCACAAACATCAATTCTCATCACTCAACCCTCAACCCTCAATCCTCAATCCTCAATCTTCAATCCTCAATACTCAATCTTCAATCCTCAATCCTCAACCCTCAATCCTCAATCCTCAATCCTCAATCCTCAATCCTCAATCCTCAATCCTCAATCATCAATCCTCTATCTTCAATCCTCAATACTCAATCTTTAATCCTCAATCTTCAATCCTCAATCCTCAATCCTCAACTCTCAATCCTCAATCCTCAGACCTCAAACATCAAAACTCAACCCTCAGTCCTCGTCCTCAATCTACAACGCTCAATCCTCAATCCTCAATCTTCAATCATCAACATTCAATCTTCAGTCCTCAATCCTCAATCCTCAATACTCAATCTTTAATCCTCAGTCCTCAATCCTCAATCTTCAATCTTCAATCCTCAACCCGCAATTCTCAATCCTCAATCCTCAGTCCTCGGTCCTCAATCCGCAACCTTCAATCCTCAATACTCAATCTTCAATCCTCAATAGTCAATCCTCAACCCTCAGTCCTCATTCTTCAATCCTCAATACTCAACCCTCAGTCTTCAATCCTCATTCCTCAATCCTCAATTCTCAATGCTCAATCCTCAATCCTCAGACCTCAAACATCAATACTCAGCCCTCAGTCCTCGTCCTCAATCCGCAACCCTCAATCCTCAATCCTCAATCTTCAATCATCAATCCTCAATCCTCAATCCTCAATCCTCAATCCTCAGTCCTCAATCCTCAATCTTCAATCCTCAATACTCAATCTTTAATCCTCAGTCCTCAATCCTCAATCTTCAATCTTCAATCCTCAACCCGCAATCCTCAATCCTCAATCCTCAATCCTCAGTCCTCAATCCGCAATATTCAATCCTCAATCCTCAATCTTCAATCCTCAATACTCAATCTTTAATCCTCAGTCCTCAATCCTCAATCTTCAATCTTCAATCATCAACCCGCAATCCTCAATCCTCAATCCTCAATCCTCAGTCCTCAATCCGCAACCTTCAATCCTCAATACTCAATATTCAATCCTCAATACTCAATCCTCAACCCTCAGTCCTCATTCTTCAATCCTCAATATCCAATCCTCAGTCTTCAATCCTCATTCCTCAATTCTCAATTCTCAATCCTCAATCCTCAATCCTCAGACCTCAAACATCAATACTCAACCCTCAGTCCTCGTCCTCAATCCGCAACCCTCAATCCTCAATCCTCAATCTTTAATCATCAATATTCAATCTTCAATACTCAATCCTCAATCCTCAATCCTCATTCCTCAATCCTCAATGTTCAATCCTCGATACCCAATCCTCAATCTTCAATCCTCAATCCTCAATCCTCAATCCTCAAACCTCAATCCTCAATCCTCAGTCCTCAAACCTCAATCTTCAATCTTCAATCATCAACCCGCAATCCTCAATCCTCAATCCTCAATCCTCAGTCCTCAATCCGCAACCTTCAATCCTCAATACTCAATATTCAATCCTCAATACTCAATCCTCAACCCTCAGTCCTCATTCTTCAATCCTCAATATCCAATCCTCAGTCTTCAATCCTCATTCCTCAATTCTCAATTCTCAATCCTCAATCCTCAATCCTCAGACCTCAAACATCAATACTCAACCCTCAGTCCTCGTCCTCAATCCGCAACCCTCAATCCTCAATCCTCAATCTTTAATCATCAATATTCAATCTTCAATACTCAATCCTCAATCCTCAATCCTCATTCCTCAATCCTCAATGTTCAATCCTCGATACCCAATCCTCAATCTTCAATCCTCAATCCTCAATCCTCAATCCTCAAACCTCAATCCTCAATCCTCAGTCCTCAAACCTCAATCTTCAATCTTCAATCATCAACCCGCAATCCTCAATCCTCAATCCTCAATCCTCAGTCCTCAATCCGCAACCTTCAATCCACAATACTCAATATTCAATCCTCAATACTCAATCCTCAACCCTCAGTCCTCATTCTTCAATCCTCAATAACCAATCCTCAGTCTTCAATCCTCATTCCTCAATCCTCAATTCTCAACCCTCAATCCTCAATCCTCAGACCTCAAACATCAATACTCAACCCTCAGTCCTCGTCCTCAATCCGCAACCCTCAATTCTCAATCCTCAATCTTCAATCATCAATATTCAATCTTCAATACTCAATCCTCAATCCTCAATCCTCATTCCTCAATCCTCAATGTTCAATCCTCGATACCCAATCCTCAATCATCAATCCTCAATCCTCAATCCTCAATCCTCAAACCTCAATCCTCAATCCTCAGTCCTCAATCCTCAATCCTCAATACTCAATTCTCAATCCTCAATCCTCAATCTTCAATCCTCAATACTCAATCTACAGTCCTCAATTCTCAATACTCAATCCTCAATAATCAGACCTCAACCATCAATACTGAACCCCCAGTCCTTGTCCTCAATCCACAACCCTCAATCCTCAATCCTCAATGTTCAATCATCAATATTCAATATTCAGTCCTCAATCCTCAATCCTCAATCCTCAATCCTCAATCCTCAATGTTCAATACGCAATACCCAATCCTGAATCTTCAATCCTCAATCCTCAATCCTCAATCCCCAATCCTCAATCCTCAATCCTCAGTCCTCAAACCTCAATCCTGAATCCTCAATCCTGAATCCTCAATCTTCAGACCTCAGTCCTCAACAATCAGTTGTCAATTCTCAATCCTCAATAGAATATCATCAATTCACAGTTTTCAATACACAATACTCAATCTGCAATCTTTAAATCTCTATCCACAAACATCAATTCTCATCACTCAACCCTCAACCCTCAATCCTCAATCCTCAATCTTCAATCCTCAATACTCAATCTTCAATCCTCAATCCTCAACCCTCAATCCTCAATCCTCAATCCTCAATCCTCAATCCTCAATCCTCAATCCTCAATCATCAATCCTCTATCTTCAATCCTCAATACTCAATCTTTAATCCTCAATCTTCAATCCTCAATCCTCAATCCTCAACTCTCAATCCTCAATCCTCAGACCTCAAACATCAAAGCTCAACCCTCAGTCCTCGTCCTCAATCTACAACGCTCAATCCTCAATCCTCAATCTTCAATCATCAACATTCAATCTTCAGTCCTCAATCCTCAATCCTCAATACTCAATCTTTAATCCTCAGTCCTCAATCCTCAATCTTCAATCTTCAATCCTCAACCCGCAATACTCAATCCTCAATCCTCAATCCTCGGTCCTCAATCCGCAACCTTCAATCCTCAATACTCAATCTTCAATCCTCAATAGTCAATCCTCAACCCTCAGTCCTCATTCTTCAATCCTCAATAACCAACCCTCAGTCTTCAATCCTCATTCCTCAATCCTCAATTCTCAATCCTCAATCCTCAATCCTCAGACCTCAAACATCAATACTCAGCCCTCAGTCCTCGTCCTCAATCCGCAACCCTCAATCCTCAATCCTCAATCTTCAATCATCAATCCTCAATCCTCAATCCTCAATCCTCAATCCTCAGTCCTCAATCCTCAATCTTCAATCCTCAATACTCAATCTTTAATCCTCAGTCCTCAATCCTCAATCTTCAATCTTCAATCCTCAACCCGCAATCCTCAATCCTCAATCCTCAATCCTCAGTCCTCAATCCGCAATATTCAATCCTCAATCCTCAATCTTCAATCCTCAATACTCAATCTTTAATCCTCAGTCCTCAATTCTCAATCTTCAATCTTCAATCATCAACCCGCAATCCTCAATCCTCAATCCTCAATCCTCAGTCCTCAATCCGCAACCTTCAATCCTCAATACTCAATATTCAATCCTCAATACTCTATCCTCAACCCTCAGTCCTCATTCTTCAATCCTCAATAACCAATCCTCAGTCTTCAATCCTCATTCCTCAATCCTCAATTCTCAATCCTCAATCCTCAATCCTCAGACCTCAAATATCAATACTCAACCATCAGTCCTCGTCCTCAATCCGCAACCCTCAATCCTCAATCCTCAGTCTTCAATCATCAATATTCAATCTTCAATACTCAATCCTCAATCCTCAATCCTCATTCCTCAATCCTCAATGTTCAATCCTCGATACCCAATCCTCAATCATCAATCCTCAATCCTCAATCCTCAATCCTCAAACCTCAATCCTCAATCCTCAGTCCTCAATCCTCAATCCTCAATACTCTATCCTCAATCCTCAATCCTCAATCCTCAACCCTCAATCCTCAGTCCTCAATCCGCAACCTTCAATCCACAATACTCAATATTCAATCCTCAATACTCAATCCTCAACCCTCAGTCCTCATTCTTCAATCCTCAGTAACTAATCCTCAGTCTTCAATCCTCATTCCTCAATCCTCAATTCTCAATCCTCAATCCTCAATCCTCAGACCTCAAACATCAATACTCAACCATCAGTCCTCGTCCTCAATCCGCAACCCTCAATCCTCAATCGTCAATCTTCAATCATCAATATTCAATCTTCAATACTCAATCCTCAATCCTCAATCCTCATTCCTCAATCCTCAATTTTCAATCCTCGATACCCAATCCTCAATCATCAATCCTCAATCCTCAATCCTCAATCCTCAAACCTCAATCCTCAATCCTCAGTCCTCAATCCTCAATCCTCAATACTCTATCCCCAATCCTCAATCCTCAATCTTCAATCCTCAATACTCAATCTTCAGTCCTCAATTCTCAATACTCAATCCTCAATAATCAGACCTCAACCATCAATACTGAACCCCCAGGCCTTGTCATCAATCCACAACCCTCAATCCTCAATCCTCAATGTTCAATCATAAATATTCAATATTCAGTCCTCAATCCTCAATCCTCAATCCTCAATCCTCAATCCTCAATGTTCAATCCTCGATACCCAATCCTCAATCTTCAATCCACAATCCTCAATCCCCAATCCTCAAACCTCAATCCTCAATCCTCAGTCCTCAATCCTCAATCCTCAATACTCAATTCTCAATCCTCAATACTCAATCCTCAATCCTCAATCTTCAATCCTCAATACTCAATCTTTCATCCTCAGTCCTCAATCCTCAATCTTCAATCTTCAATCATCAACCCGCAATCCTCAATCCTCAATCCTCAATCCTCAGTCCTCAATCCGCAACCTTCAATCCACAATACTCAATATTCAATCCTCAATACTCAATCCTCAATCCTCAGTCCTCATTCTTCAATCCTCAATAACCAATCCTCAGTCTTCAATCCTCATTCCTCAATCCTCAGTTCTCAATCCTCAATCCTCAATCCTCAGACCTCAAACATCAATACTCAACCCTCAGTCCTCGTCCTCAATCCGCAACCCTCAATCCTCAATCCTCAATCTTCAATCATCAATATTCAATCTTCAATACTAAATGCTCAATCCTCAATCCTCATTCCTCAATCCTCAATGTTCAATCCTCGATACCTAATCCTCAATCATCAATCCTCAATCCTCAATCCTCAATCCTCAAACCTCAATCCCCAATCCTCAGTCCTCAATCCTCAATCCTCAATACTCAATCCTCAATCCTCAATCCTCAATCTTCAATCCTCAATACTCAATCTTCAGTCCTCAATTCTCAATACTCAATCCTCATTAATCAGACCTCAACCATCAATACTGAACCCCCAGTCCTTGTCCTCAATCCACAACCCTCAATCCTCAATCCTCAATGTTCAATCATCAATATTCAATATTCAGTCCTCAATCCTCAATCCTCAATCCTCAATCCTCAATCCTCAATGTCCAATACGCAATACCCAATCCTGAATCTTCAATCCTCAATCCTCAATCCTCAATCCCCAATCCTCAATCCTCAATCCTCAGTCCTCAGACCACAATCCTGAATCCTCAATCCTGAATCCTCAATCTTCAGACCTCAGTCCTCAACAATCAGTTGTCAATTCTCAATCCTCAATAGAATATCATCAATTCACAGTTTTCAATACACAATACTCAATCTGCAATCTTTAAATCTCTATCCACAAACACCAATTCTCATCACTCATCTCTCAATACTCAGTCCCCAAACCTCAATCTTCTATCCTCAACGCTCAATCCTCAATCCTCAATCCTCAATCTTCAATCCTCAATACTCAATCATCAATCCGCAATCCTCAATCGTCAATCTTCAATCCTCAATACTCAATCGTCAATCCTCAATCCTCAATCCTCACTACTCAAACCTCAATTCTGAATCCTCAATCCTGAATCCTCAATCTTCAGCCCTCAGTCCTGAACAATCAGGTGACAATCCTCAATCCTCAATAGAATATCCTCAATTCACAGTTTTCAATACTCAATACTCAATCTGCAATCTTCAATACTCAACCTTTAATACTTAATCCTCAATCCTTAATCTTCAATCCTCAATCCTCAATACTCAATCCTCATCCCTCAATCCTCAATCCTCAATCATCAATCATCAATCCTCAATCTTCAATACTCAATCCTCAACCCTCAATCCTCAATCCTCAATCCTCAATCCTCAATACTCAATCATCAATCCTCAATCTTCAATCCTCAATACTCAATCTTTAATCCTCAATCCTCAATCCTCAATCCTCAATCCGCAATCCTCAATCCTCAATCCTCAATCCTCAATCCTCAATCCTCAATCCTCAATCTTCAATCCTCAAACCACAATCCTGAATCCTCAATCCTGAATCCTCAATCTTCAGCCCTCAGTCCTCAACAATCAGTTGTCAATCCTCAATCCTCACTAGAATATCCTCAGTTCAGAGCTTTCCATACGCAATACTCAATCTGCAATCTTCAAATCTCTATCCACAAACATCAATTCTCATCACTCAACCCTCAACCCTCAATCCTCAATCCTCAATCTTCAATCCTCAATACTCAATCTTCAATCCTCAATCCTCAACCCTCAATCCTCAATCCTCAATCCTCAATCCTCAATCCTCAATCCTCAATCCTCAATCCTCAATCATCAATCCTCTATCTTCAATCCTCAATACTCAATCTTTAATCCTCAATCTTCAATCCTCAATCCTCAATCCTCAACTCTCAATCCTCAATCCTCAGACCTCAAACATCAAAACTCAACCCTCAGTCCTCGTCCTCAATCCACAACGCTCAATCCTCAATCCTCAATCTTCAATCATCAACATTCAATCTTCAGTCCTCAATCCTCAATCCTCAATACTCAATCTTTAATCCTCAGTCCTCAATCCTCAATCTTCAATCTTCAATCCTCAACCCGCAATCCTCAATCCTCAATCCTCAATCCTCAGTCCTCAATCCGCAATATTCAATCCTCAATCCTCAATCTTCAATCCTCAATACTCAATCTTTAATCCTCAGTCCTCAAACCTCAATCTTCAATCTTCAATCATCAACCCGCAATCCTCAATCCTCAATCCTCAATCCTCAGTCCTCAATACGCAACCTTCAATCCTCAATACTCAATATTCAATCCTCAATACTCAATCCTCAACCCTCAGTCCTCATTCTTCAATCCTCAATATCCAATCCTCAGTCTTCAATCCTCATTCCTCAATTCTCAATTCTCAATCCTCAATCCTCAATCCTCAGACCTCAAACATCAATACTCAACCCTCAGTCCTCGTCCTCAATCCGCAACCCTCAATCCTCAATCCTCAATCTTTAATCATCAATATTCAATCTTCAATACTCAATCCTCAATCCTCAATCCTCATTCCTCAATCCTCAATGTTCAATCCTCGATACCCAATCCTCAATCTTCAATCCTCAATCCTCAATCCTCAATCCTCAAACCTCAATCCTCAATCCTCAGTCCTCAAACCTCAATCTTCAATCTTCAATCATCAACCCGCAATCCTCAATCCTCAATCCTCAATCCTCAGTCCTCAATCCGCAACCTTCAATCCACAATACTCAATATTCAATCCTCAATACTCAATCCTCAACCCTCAGTCCTCATTCTTCAATCCTCAATAACCAATCCTCAGTCTTCAATCCTCATTCCTCAATCCTCAATTCTCAATCCTCAATCCTCAATCCTCAGACCTCAAACATCAATACTCAACCCTCAGTCCTCGTCCTCAATCCGCAACCCTCAATTCTCAATCCTCAATCTTCAATCATCAATATTCAATCTTCAATACTCAATCCTCAATCCTCAATCCTCATTCCTCAATCCTCAATGTTCAATCCTCGATACCCAATCCTCAATCATCAATCCTCAATCCTCAATCCTCAATCCTCAAACCTCAATCCTCAATCCTCAGTCCTCAATCCTCAATCCTCAATACTCAATCCTCAATCCTCAATCCTCAATCTTCAATCCTCAATACTCAATCTACAGTCCTCAATTCTCAATACTCAATCCTCAATAATCAGACCTCAACCATCAATACTGAACCCCCAGTCCTTGTCCTCAATCCACAACCCTCAATCCTCAATCCTCAATGTTCAATCATCAATATTCAATATTCAGTCCTCAATCCTCAATCCTCAATCCTCAATCCTCAATCCTCAATGTTCAATACGCAATACCCAATCCTGAATCTTCAATCCTCAATCCTCAATCCTCAATCCCCAATCCTCAATCCTCAATCCTCAGTCCTCAAACCTCAATCCTGAATCCTCAATCCTGAATCCTCAATCTTCAGACCTCAGTCCTCAACAATCAGTTGTCAATTCTCAATCCTCAATAGAATATCATCAATTCACAGTTTTCAATACACAATACTCAATCTGCAATCTTTAAATCTCTATCCACAAACATCAATTCTCATCACTCAACCCTCAACCCTCAATCCTCAATCCTCAATCTTCAATCCTCAATACTCAATCTTCAATCTTCAATCCTCAACCCTCAATCCTCAATCCTCAATCCTCAATCCTCAATCCTCAATCCTCAATCCTCAATCATCAATCCTCTATCTTCAATCCTCAATACTCAATCTTTAATCCTCAATCTTCAATCCTCAATCCTCAATCCTCAACTCTCAATCCTCAATCCTCAGGCCTCAAACATCAAAGCTCAACCCTCAGTCCTCGTCCTCAATCTACAACGCTCAATCCTCAATCCTCAATCTTCAATCATCAACATTCAATCTTCAGTCCTCAATCCTCAATCCTCAATACTCAATCTTTAATCCTCAGTCCTCAATCCTCAATCTTCAATCTTCAATCCTCAACCCGCAATACTCAATCCTCAATCCTCAATCCTCGGTCCTCAATCCGCAACCTTCAATCCTCAATACTCAATCTTCAATCCTCAATAGTCAATCCTCAACCCTCAGTCCTCATTCTTCAATCCTCAATAACCAACCCTCAGTCTTCAATCCTCATTCCTCAACCCTCAATTCTCAATCCTCAATCCTCAATCCTCAGACCTCAAACATCAATACTCAGCCCTCAGTCCTCGTCCTCAATCCGCAACCCTCAATCCTCAATCCTCAATCTTCAATCATCAATCCTCAATCCTCAATCCTCAATCCTCAATCCTCAGTCCTCAATCCTCAATCTTCAATCCTCAATACTCAATCTTTAATCCTCAGTCCTCAATCCTCAATCTTCAATCTTCAATCCTCAACCCGCAATCCTCAATCCTCAATCCTCAATCCTCAGTCCTCAATCCGCAATATTCAATCCTCAATCCTCAATCTTCAATCCTCAATACTCAATCTTTAATCCTCAGTCCTCAATTCTCAATCTTCAATCTTCAATCATCAACCCGCAATCCTCAATCCTCAATCCTCAATCCTCAGTCCTCAATCCGCAACCTTCAATCCTCAATACTCAATATTCAATCCTCAATACTCTATCCTCAACCCTCAGTCCTCATTCTTCAATCCTCAATAACCAATCCTCAGTCTTCAATCCTCATTCCTCAATCCTCAATTCTCAATCCTCAATCCTCAATCCTCAGACCTCAAATATCAATACTCAACCATCAGTCCTCGTCCTCAATCCGCAACACTCAATCCTCAATCCTCAGTCTTCAATCATCAATATTCAATCTTCAATACTCAATCCTCAATCCTCAATCCTCATTCCTCAATCCTCAATGTTCAATCCTCGATACCCAATCCTCAATCATCAATCCTCAATCCTCAATCCTCAATCCTCAAACCTCAATCCTCAATCCTCAGTCCTCAATCCTCAATCCTCAATACTCTATCCTCAATCCTCAATCCTCAATCCTCAACCCTCAATCCTCAGTCCTCAATCCGCAACCTTCAATCCACAATACTCAATATTCAATCCTCAATACTCAATCCTCAACCCTCAGTCCTCATTCTTCAATCCTCAGTAACTAATCCTCAGTCTTCAATCCTCATTCCTCAATCCTCAATTCTCAATCCTCAATCCTCAATCCTCAGACCTCAAACATCAATACTCAACCATCAGTCCTCGTCCTCAATCCGCAACCCTCAATCCTCAATCGTCAATCTTCAATCATCAATATTCAATCTTCAATACTCAATCCTCAATCCTCAATCCTCATTCCTCAATCCTCAATTTTCAATCCTCGATACCCAATCCTCAATCATCAATCCTCAATCCTCAATCCTCAATCCTCAAACCTCAATCCTCAATCCTCAGTCCTCAATCCTCAATCCTCAATACTCTATCCCCAATCCTCAATCCTCAATCTTCAATCCTCAATACTCAATCTTCAGTCCTCAATTCTCAATACTCAATCCTCAATAATCAGACCTCAACCATCAATACTGAACCCCCAGGCCTTGTCATCAATCCACAACCCTCAATCCTCAATCCTCAATGTTCAATCATAAATATTCAATATTCAGTCCTCAATCCTCAATCCTCAATCCTCAATCCTCAATCCTCAATGTTCAATCCTCGATACCCAATCCTCAATCTTCAATCCACAATCCTCAATCCCCAATCCTCAAACCTCAATCCTCAATCCTCAGTCCTCAATCCTCAATCCTCAATACTCAATTCTCAATCCTCAATACTCAATCCTCAATCCTCAATCTTCAATCCTCAATACTCAATCTTTCATCCTCAGTCCTCAATCCTCAATCTTCAATCTTCAATCATCAACCCGCAATCCTCAATCCTCAATCCTCAATCCTCAGTCCTCAATCCGCAACCTTCAATCCACAATACTCAATATTCAATCCTCAATACTCAATCCTCAATCCTCAGTCCTCATTCTTCAATCCTCAATAACCAATCCTCAGTCTTCAATCCTCATTCCTCAATCCTCAGTTCTCAATCCTCAATCCTCAATCCTCAGACCTCAAACATCAATACTCAACCCTCAGTCCTCGTCCTCAATCCGCAACCCTCAATCCTCAATCCTCAATCTTCAATCATCAATATTCAATCTTCAATACTAAATGCTCAATCCTCAATCCTCATTCCTCAATCCTCAATGTTCAATCCTCGATACCTAATCCTCAATCATCAATCCTCAATCCTCAATCCTCAATCCTCAAACCTCAATCCCCAATCCTCAGTCCTCAATCCTCAATCCTCAATACTCAATCCTCAATCCTCAATCCTCAATCTTCAATCCTCAATACTCGATCTTCAGTCCTCAATTCTCAATACTCAATCCTCATTAATCAGACCTCAACCATCAATACTGAACCCCCAGTCCTTGTCCTCAATCCACAACCCTCAATCCTCAATCCTCAATGTTCAATCATCAATATTCAATATTCAGTCCTCAATCCTCAATCCTCAATCCTCAATCCTCAATCCTCAATGTCCAATACGCAATACCCAATCCTGAATCTTCAATCCTCAATCCTCAATCCTCAATCCCCAATCCTCAATCCTCAATCCTCAGTCCTCAGACCACAATCCTGAATCCTCAATCCTGAATCCTCAATCTTCAGACCTCAGTCCTCAACAATCAGTTGTCAATTCTCAATCCTCAATAGAATATCATCAATTCACAGTTTTCAATACACAATACTCAATCTGCAATCTTTAAATCTCTATCCACAAACACCAATTCTCATCACTCATCTCTCAATACTCAGTCCCCAAACCTCAATCTTCTATCCTCAACGCTCAATCCTCAATCCTCAATCCTCAATCTTCAATCCTCAATACTCAATCATCAATCCGCAATCCTCAATCGTCAATCTTCAATCCTCAATACTCAATCGTCAATCCTCAATCCTCAATCCTCACTACTCAAACCTCAATTCTGAATCCTCAATCCTGAATCCTCAATCTTCAGCCCTCAGTCCTGAACAATCAGGTGACAATCCTCAATCCTCAATAGAATATCCTCAATTCACAGTTTTCAATACTCAATACTCAATCTGCAATCTTCAATACTCAACCTTTAATACTTAATCCTCAATCCTTAATCTTCAATCCTCAATCCTCAATACTCAATCCTCATCCCTCAATCCTCAATCCTCAATCATCAATCATCAATCCTCAATCTTCAATACTCAATCCTCAACCCTCAATCCTCAATCCTCAATCCTCAATCCTCAATACTCAATCATCAATCCTCAATCTTCAATCCTCAATACTCAATCTTTAATCCTCAATCCTCAATCCTCAATCCTCAATCCGCAATCCTCAATCCTCAATCCTCAATCCTCAATCCTCAATCCTCAATCCTCAATCTTCAATCCTAAAACCACAATCCTGAATCCTCAATCCTGAATCCTCAATCTTCAGCCCTCAGTCCTCAACAATCAGTTGTCAATCCTCAATCCTCACTAGAATATCCTCAGTTCAGAGCTTTCCATACGCAATACTCAATCTGCAATCTTCAAATCTCTATCCACAAACATCAATTCTCATCACTCAACCCTCAACCCTCAATCCTCAATCCTCAATCTTCAATCCTCAATACTCAATCTTCAATCCTCAATCCTCAACCCTCAATCCTCAATCCTCAATCCTCAATCCTCAATTCTCAATCCTCAATCCTCAATCCTCAATCATCAATCCTCTATCTTCAATCCTCAATACTCAATCTTTAATCCTCAATCTTCAATCCTCAATCCTCAATCCTCAACTCTCAATCCTCAATCCTCAGACCTCAAACATCAAAACTCAACCCTCAGTCCTCGTCCTCAATCCACAACGCTCAATCCTCAATCCTCAATCTTCAATCATCAACATTCAATCTTCAGTCCTCAATCCTCAATCCTCAATACTCAATCTTTAATCCTCAGTCCTCAATCCTCAATCTTCAATCTTCAATCCTCAACCCGCAATCCTCAATCCTCAATCCTCAATCCTCAGTCCTCAATCCGCAATATTCAATCCTCAATCCTCAATCTTCAATCCTCAATACTCAATCTTTAATCCTCAGTCCTCAATCCTCAATCTTCAATCTTCAATCATCAACCCGCAATCCTCAATCCTCAACCCTCAATCCTAAGTCCTCAATCCGCAACCTTCAATCCTCAATACTCAATATTCAATCCTCAATACTCAATCCTCAACCCTCAGTCCTCATTCTTCAATCCTCAATATCCAATCCTCAGTCTTCAATCCTCATTCCTCAATCCTCAATTCTCAATCCTCAATCCTCAATCCTCAGACCTCAAACATCAATACTCAACCCTCAGTGCTCGTCCTCAATCCGCAACCCTCAATCCTCAATCCTCAATCTTCAATCATCAATATTCAATCTTCAATACTCAATCCTCAATCCTCAATCCTCATTCCTCAATTCTCAATGTTCAATCCTCGATACCCAATCCTCAATCTTCAATCCTCAATCCTCAATCCTCAATCCTCAAACCTCAATCGTCAATCCTCAGTCCTCAATCCTCAATCTTCAATCTTCAATCATCAACCCGCAATCCTCAATCCTCAATCCTCAATCCTCAGTCCTCAATCCGCAACCTTCAAGCCACAATACTCAATATTCAATCCTCAATACTCAATCCTCAACCCTCAGTCCTCATTCTTCAATCCTCAATAACCAATCCTCAGTCTTCAATCCTCATCCCTCAATCCTCAATTCTCAATCCTCAATCCTCAATCCTCAGACCTCAAACATCAATACTCAACCATCAGTCCTCGTCCTCAATCCGCAACCCTCAATCCTCAATCCTCAATCTTCAATCATCAATATTCAATCTTCAATACTCAATCCTCAATCCTCAATCCTCATTCCTCAATCCTCAATGTTCAATCCTCGATACCCAATCCTCAATCATCAATCCTCAATCCTCAATCCTCAATCCTCAACCCTCAATCCTCAATCCTCAGACCTCAAACATCAATACTCAACCCTCAGTCCTCGTCCTCATTCCACAACGCTCAATCCTCAATCCTCAATCTTCAATCATCAACATTCAATCTTCAGTCCTCAATCCTCAATCCTCAATCCTCAATCCTCAATCCTCATTCCTCAAAGTTCAATCAGCAATACCCAATCCTCAATCTTCAATCCTCAATCCTCAATCCTCAATCCTCGCTCCTCAATCCTCAATCCTCAGACCTCAAACCTCAATCCTGAATCCTCAATCCTGAATCCTGAATCTTCTGACCTCAGTCCTCAACAATCAGTTGTCATTTCTCAATCCTCAATAGAATATCATCAATTCACAGTTTTCAATACTCATTACTGAATCTGTAATCTTTCAATCTCTACCCACAAACATCAATTCTCATCACTCAAACCTCAACACTCAGTCCCCAATCCTCAATCATCAATCCTCAATCCTAAATCCCCAATCCCCAATCCTCAATCTTCAATCGTCAATACTCAATCATCAATCCTCAAACCTCAATCCTCAATCCGCATTCCTCAACCCTGAATCGTCAGTCTTCAAACCTCAATACTCAATCTTTAATCCTCAGTCCTCAATCCTCAATCTTCAATCTTCAATCCTCAACCCGCAATCCTCAATCCTCAATCCTCAATCCTCAGTCCTCAATCCGCAATATTCAATCCTCAATCCTCAATCTTCAATCCTCAATACTCAATCTTTAATCCTCAGCCCTCAATCCTCAATCTTCAATCTTCAATCATCAACCCGCAATCCTCAATCCTCAATCCTCAATCCTCAGTCCTCAATGCGCAACCTTCAATCCTCAATACTCAATATTCAATCCTCAATACTCTATCCTCAACCCTCAGTCCTCATTCTTCAATCCTCAATAACCAATCCTCAGTCTTCAATCCTCATTCCTCAATCCTCAATTCTCAATCCTCAATCCTCAATCCTCAGACCTCAAATATCAATACTCAACCATCAGTCCTCGTCCTCAATCCGCAACCCTCAATCCTCAATCGTCAATCTTCAATCATCAATATTCAATCTTCAATACTCAATCCTCAATCCTCAATCCTCATTCCTCAATCCTCAATTTTCAATCCTCGATACCCAATCCTCAATCATCAATCCTCAATCCTCAATCCTCAATCCTCAAACCTCAATCCTCAATCCTCAGTCCTCAATCCTCAATCCTCAATACTCTATCCTCAATCCTCAATCCTCAATCCTCAACCCTCAATCCTCAGTCCTCAATCCGCAACCTTCAATCCACAATACTCAATATTCAATCCTCAATACTCAATCCTCAACCCTCAGTCCTCATTCTTCAATCCTCAGTAACTAATCCTCAGTCTTCAATCCTCATTCCTCAATCCTCAATTCTCAATCCTCAATCCTCAATCCTCAGACCTCAAACATCAATACTCAACCATCAGTCCTCGTCCTCAATCCGCAACCCTCAATCCTCAATCGTCAATCTTCAATCATCAATATTCAATCTTCAATACTCAATCCTCAATCCTCAATCCTCATTCCTCAATCCTCAATTTTCAATCCTCGATACCCAATCCTCAATCATCAATCCTCAATCCTCAATCCTCAATCCTCAAACCTCAATCCTCAATCCTCAGTCCTCAATCCTCAATCCTCAATACTCTATCCCCAATCCTCAATCCTCAATCTTCAATCCTCAATACTCAATCTTCAGTCCTCAATTCTCAATACTCAATCCTCAATAATCAGACCTCAACCATCAATACTGAACCCCCAGGCCTTGTCATCAATCCACAACCCTCAATCCTCAATCCTCAATGTTCAATCATAAATATTCAATATTCAGTCCTCAATCCTCAATCCTCAATCCTCAATCCTCAATCCTCAATGTTCAATCCTCGATACCCAATCCTCAATCTTCAATCCACAATCCTCAATCCCCAATCCTCAAACCTCAATCCTCAATCCTCAGTCCTCAATCCTCAATCCTCAATACTCAATTCTCAATCCTCAATACTCAATCCTCAATCCTCAATCTTCAATCCTCAATACTCAATCTTTCATCCTCAGTCCTCAATCCTCAATCTTCAATCTTCAATCATCAACCCGCAATCCTCAATCCTCAATCCTCAATCCTCAGTCCTCAATCCGCAACCTTCAATCCACAATACTCAATATTCAATCCTCAATACTCAATCCTCAATCCTCAGTCCTCATTCTTCAATCCTCAATAACCAATCCTCAGTCTTCAATCCTCATTCCTCAATCCTCAGTTCTCAATCCTCAATCCTCAATCCTCAGACCTCAAACATCAATACTCAACCCTCAGTCCTCGTCCTCAATCCGCAACCCTCAATCCTCAATCCTCAATCTTCAATCATCAATATTCAATCTTCAATACTAAATGCTCAATCCTCAATCCTCATTCCTCAATCCTCAATGTTCAATCCTCGATACCTAATCCTCAATCATCAATCCTCAATCCTCAATCCTCAATCCTCAAACCTCAATCCCCAATCCTCAGTCCTCAATCCTCAATCCTCAATACTCAATCCTCAATCCTCAATCCTCAATCTTCAATCCTCAATACTCGATCTTCAGTCCTCAATTCTCAATACTCAATCCTCATTAATCAGACCTCAACCATCAATACTGAACCCCCAGTCCTTGTCCTCAATCCACAACCCTCAATCCTCAATCCTCAATGTTCAATCATCAATATTCAATATTCAGTCCTCAATCCTCAATCCTCAATCCTCAATCCTCAATCCTCAATGTCCAATACGCAATACCCAATCCTGAATCTTCAATCCTCAATCCTCAATCCTCAATCCCCAATCCTCAATCCTCAATCCTCAGTCCTCAGACCACAATCCTGAATCCTCAATCCTGAATCCTCAATCTTCAGACCTCAGTCCTCAACAATCAGTTGTCAATTCTCAATCCTCAATAGAATATCATCAATTCACAGTTTTCAATACACAATACTCAATCTGCAATCTTTAAATCTCTATCCACAAACACCAATTCTCATCACTCATCTCTCAATACTCAGTCCCCAAACCTCAATCTTCTATCCTCAACGCTCAATCCTCAATCCTCAATCCTCAATCTTCAATCCTCAATACTCAATCATCAATCCGCAATCCTCAATCGTCAATCTTCAATCCTCAATACTCAATCGTCAATCCTCAATCCTCAATCCTCACTACTCAAACCTCAATTCTGAATCCTCAATCCTGAATCCTCAATCTTCAGCCCTCAGTCCTGAACAATCAGGTGACAATCCTCAATCCTCAATAGAATATCCTCAATTCACAGTTTTCAATACTCAATACTCAATCTGCAATCTTCAATACTCAACCTTTAATACTTAATCCTCAATCCTTAATCTTCAATCCTCAATCCTCAATACTCAATCCTCATCCCTCAATCCTCAATCCTCAATCATCAATCATCAATCCTCAATCTTCAATACTCAATCCTCAACCCTCAATCCTCAATCCTCAATCCTCAATCCTCAATACTCAATCATCAATCCTCAATCTTCAATCCTCAATACTCAATCTTTAATCCTCAATCCTCAATCCTCAATCCTCAATCCGCAATCCTCAATCCTCAATCCTCAATCCTCAATCCTCAATCCTCAATCCTCAATCTTCAATCCTAAAACCACAATCCTGAATCCTCAATCCTGAATCCTCAATCTTCAGCCCTCAGTCCTCAACAATCAGTTGTCAATCCTCAATCCTCACTAGAATATCCTCAGTTCAGAGCTTTCCATACGCAATACTCAATCTGCAATCTTCAAATCTCTATCCACAAACATCAATTCTCATCACTCAACCCTCAACCCTCAATCCTCAATCCTCAATCTTCAATCCTCAATACTCAATCTTCAATCCTCAATCCTCAACCCTCAATCCTCAATCCTCAATCCTCAATCCTCAATTCTCAATCCTCAATCCTCAATCCTCAATCATCAATCCTCTATCTTCAATCCTCAATACTCAATCTTTAATCCTCAATCTTCAATCCTCAATCCTCAATCCTCAACTCTCAATCCTCAATCCTCAGACCTCAAACATCAAAACTCAACCCTCAGTCCTCGTCCTCAATCCACAACGCTCAATCCTCAATCCTCAATCTTCAATCATCAACATTCAATCTTCAGTCCTCAATCCTCAATCCTCAATACTCAATCTTTAATCCTCAGTCCTCAATCCTCAATCTTCAATCTTCAATCCTCAACCCGCAATCCTCAATCCTCAATCCTCAATCCTCAGTCCTCAATCCGCAATATTCAATCCTCAATCCTCAATCTTCAATCCTCAATACTCAATCTTTAATCCTCAGTCCTCAATCCTCAATCTTCAATCTTCAATCATCAACCCGCAATCCTCAATCCTCAACCCTCAATCCTAAGTCCTCAATCCGCAACCTTCAATCCTCAATACTCAATATTCAATCCTCAATACTCAATCCTCAACCCTCAGTCCTCATTCTTCAATCCTCAATATCCAATCCTCAGTCTTCAATCCTCATTCCTCAATCCTCAATTCTCAATCCTCAATCCTCAATCCTCAGACCTCAAACATCAATACTCAACCCTCAGTGCTCGTCCTCAATCCGCAACCCTCAATCCTCAATCCTCAATCTTCAATCATCAATATTCAATCTTCAATACTCAATCCTCAATCCTCAATCCTCATTCCTCAATTCTCAATGTTCAATCCTCGATACCCAATCCTCAATCTTCAATCCTCAATCCTCAATCCTCAATCCTCAAACCTCAATCGTCAATCCTCAGTCCTCAATCCTCAATCTTCAATCTTCAATCATCAACCCGCAATCCTCAATCCTCAATCCTCAATCCTCAGTCCTCAATCCGCAACCTTCAAGCCACAATACTCAATATTCAATCCTCAATACTCAATCCTCAACCCTCAGTCCTCATTCTTCAATCCTCAATAACCAATCCTCAGTCTTCAATCCTCATCCCTCAATCCTCAATTCTCAATCCTCAATCCTCAATCCTCAGACCTCAAACATCAATACTCAACCATCAGTCCTCGTCCTCAATCCGCAACCCTCAATCCTCAATCCTCAATCTTCAATCATCAATATTCAATCTTCAATACTCAATCCTCAATCCTCAATCCTCATTCCTCAATCCTCAATGTTCAATCCTCGATACCCAATCCTCAATCATCAATCCTCAATCCTCAATCCTCAATCCTCAACCCTCAATCCTCAATCCTCAGACCTCAAACATCAATACTCAACCCTCAGTCCTCGTCCTCATTCCACAACGCTCAATCCTCAATCCTCAATCTTCAATCATCAACATTCAATCTTCAGTCCTCAATCCTCAATCCTCAATCCTCAATCCTCAATCCTCATTCCTCAAAGTTCAATCAGCAATACCCAATCCTCAATCTTCAATCCTCAATCCTCAATCCTCAATCCTCGCTCCTCAATCCTCAATCCTCAGACCTCAAACCTCAATCCTGAATCCTCAATCCTGAATCCTGAATCTTCTGACCTCAGTCCTCAACAATCAGTTGTCATTTCTCAATCCTCAATAGAATATCATCAATTCACAGTTTTCAATACTCATTACTGAATCTGTAATCTTTCAATCTCTACCCACAAACATCAATTCTCATCACTCAAACCTCAACACTCAGTCCCCAATCCTCAATCATCAATCCTCAATCCTAAATCCCCAATCCCCAATCCTCAATCTTCAATCGTCAATACTCAATCATCAATCCTCAAACCTCAATCCTCAATCCGCATTCCTCAACCCTGAATCGTCAGTCTTCAAACCTCAATACTCAATCTTTAATCCTCAGTCCTCAATCCTCAATCTTCAATCTTCAATCCTCAACCCGCAATCCTCAATCCTCAATCCTCAATCCTCAGTCCTCAATCCGCAATATTCAATCCTCAATCCTCAATCTTCAATCCTCAATACTCAATCTTTAATCCTCAGCCCTCAATCCTCAATCTTCAATCTTCAATCATCAACCCGCAATCCTCAATCCTCAATCCTCAATCCTCAGTCCTCAATGCGCAACCTTCAATCCTCAATACTCAATATTCAATCCTCAATACTCTATCCTCAACCCTCAGTCCTCATTCTTCAATCCTCAATAACCAATCCTCAGTCTTCAATCCTCATTCCTCAATCCTCAATTCTCAATCCTCAATCCTCAATCCTCAGACCTCAAATATCAATACTCAACCATCAGTCCTCGTCCTCAATCCGCAACCCTCAATCCTCAATCCTCAGTCTTCAATCATCAATATTCAATCTTCAATACTCAATCCTCAATCCTCAATCCTCATTCCTCAATCCTCAATGTTCAATCCTCGATACCCAATCCTCAATCATCAATCCTCAATCCTCAATCCTCAATCCTCAAACCTCAATCCTCAATCCTCAGTCCTCAATCCTCAATCCTCAATACTCTATCCTCAATCCTCAATCCTCAATCCTCAACCCTCAATCCTCAGTCCTCAATCCGCAACCTTCAATCCACAATACTCAATATTCAATCCTCAATACTCAATCCTCAACCCTCAGTCCTCATTCTTCAATCCTCAGTAACTAATCCTCAGTATTCAATCCTCATTCCTCAATCCTCAATTCTCAATCCTCAATCCTCAATCCTCAGACCTCAAACATCAATACTCAACCATCAGTCCTCGTCCTCAATCCGCAACCCTCAATCCTCAATCGTCAATCTTCAATCATCAATATTCAATCTTCAATACTCAATCCTCATTCCTCAATCCTCAATGTTCAATCCTCGATACCCAATCCTCAATCATCAATCCTCAATCCTCAATCCTCAATCCTCAAACCTCAATCCTCAATCCTCAGTCCTCAATCCTCAATCCTCAATACTCTATCCCCAATCCTCAATCCTCAATCTTCAATCCTCAATACTCAATCTTCAGTCCTCAATTCTCAATACTCAATCCTCAATAATCAGACCTCAACCATCAATACTGAACCCCCAGGCCTTGTCCTCAATCCACAACCCTCAATCCTCAATCCTCAATGTTCAATCATAAATATTCAATATTCAGTCCTCAATCCTCAATCCTCAATCCTCAATCCTCAATCCTCAATGTTCAATCCTCGATACCCAATCCTCAATCTTCAATCCACAATCCTCAATCCCCAATCCTCAAACCTCAATCCTCAATCCTCAGTCCTCAATCCTCAATCCTCAATACTCAATCCTCAATCCTCAATCTTCAATCCTCAATACTCAATCTTTCATCCTCAGTCCTCAATCCTCAATCTTCAATCTTCAATCATCAACCCGCAATCCTCAATCCTCAATCCTCAACCCTCAGTCCTCAATCCGCAACCTTCAATCCACAATACTCAATATTCAATCCTCAATACTCAATCCTCAATCCTCAGTCCTCATTCTTCAATCCTCAATAACCAATCCTCAGTCTTCAATCCTCATTCCTCAATCCTCAGTTCTCAATCCTCAATCCTCAATCCTCAGACCTCAAACATCAATACTCAACCCTCAGTCCTCGTCCTCAATCCGCAACCCTCAATCCTCAATCCTCAATCTTCAATCATCAATATTCAATCTTCAATACTAAATGCTCAATCCTCAATCCTCATTCCTCAATCCTCAATGTTCAATCCTCGATACCTAATCCTCAATCATCAATCCTCAATCCTCAATCCTCAATCCTCAAACCTCAATCCCCAATCCTCAGTCCTCAATCCTCAATCCTCAATACTCAATCCTCAATCCTCAATCCTCAGACCTCAAACATCAAAACTCAACCCTCAGTCCTCGTCCTCAATCCACAACGCTCAATCCTCAATCCTCAATCTTCAATCATCAACATTCAATCTTCAGTCCTCAATCCTCAATCCTCAATACTCAATCTTTAATCCTCAGTCCTCAATCCTCAATCTTCAATCTTCAATCCTCAACCCGCAATCCTCAATCCTCAATCCTCAATCCTCAGTCCTCAATCCGCAATATTCAATCCTCAATCCTCAATCTTCAATCCTCAATACTCAATCTTTAATCCTCAGTCCTCAATCCTCAATCTTCAATCTTCAATCATCAACCCGCAATCCTCAATCCTCAACCCTCAATCCTAAGTCCTCAATCCGCAACCTTCAATCCTCAATACTCAATATTCAATCCTCAATACCCAATCCTCAACCCTCAGTCCTCATTCTTCAATCCTCAATATCCAATCCTCAGTCTTCAATCCTCATTCCTCAATCCTCAATTCTCAATCCTCAATCCTCAATCCTCAGACCTCAAACATCAATACTCAACCCTCAGTCCTCGTCCTCAATCCGCAACCCTCAATCCTCAATCCTCAATCTTCAATCATCAATATTCAATCTTCAATCCTCAATCCTCAATCCTCAATCCTCAAACCTCAATCCTCAATCCTCAGTCCTCAATCCTCAATCCTCAATACTCAATCCTCAATCCTCAATCTTCAATCCTCAATACTCAATCTTTAATCCTCAGTCCTCAATCCTCAATCTTCAATCTTCAATCATCAACCCGCAATCCTCAATCCTCAATCCACAATCCTCAGTCCTCAATCCGCAACCTTCAATCCTCAATACCCAATATTCAATCCTCAATACTCAATCCTCAACCCTCAGTCCTCATTCTTCAATCCTCAATATCCAATCCTCAGTCTTCAATCCTCATTCCTCAATCCTCAATTCTCAATCCTCAATCCTCAATCCTCAGACCTCAAACATCAATACTCAACCCTCAGTCCTCGTCCTCAATCCGCAACCCTCAATCCTCAATCCTCAATCCTCAATCTTCAATCATCAATATTCAATCTTCAATACTCAATCCTCAATCCTCAATCCTCAATCCTCAGTCCTCAATCCTCAATCCTCAATACTCAATCCTCAATCCTCAACCTTCAATCCTCAATACTCAATCTTTAATCCTCAGTCCTCAATCCTCAATCTTCAATCTTCAATCATCAACCCGCAATCCTCAATCCTCAATCCTCAATCCTCAGTCCTCAATCCGCAACCTTCAATCCACAATACTCAATATTCAATCCTCAATACTCAATCCTCAATCCTCAGTCCTCATTCTTCAATCCTCAATAACCAATCCTCAGTCTTCAATCCTCATTCCTCAATCCTCAATTCTCAATCCTCAATCCTCAATCCTCAGACCTCAAACATCAATACTCAACCCTCAGTCCTCGTCCTCAATCCGCAACCCTCAATCCTCAATCCTCAATCTTCAATCATCAATATTCAATCTTTAATACTCAATCCTCAATCCTCAATCCTCATTCCTCAATCCTCAATGTTCAATCCTCGATACCCAATCCTCAATCATCAATCCTCAATCCTCAATCCTCAATCCTCAAACCTCAATCCTCAATCCTCAGTCCTCAATCCTCAATCCTCAATACTCAATCCTCAATCCTCAATCCTCAATCTTCAATCCTCAATACTCAATCTTCAGTCCTCAATTCTCAATACTCAATCCTCAATAATCAGACATCAACCATCAATACTGAACCCCCAGTCCTTGTCCTCAATCCACAACCCTCAATCCTCAATCCTCAATGTTCAATCATCAATATTCAATATTCAGTCCTCAATCCTCAATCCTCAATCCTCAATCCTCAATCCTCAATGTTCAATACGCAATACCCAAAACTGAATCTTCAATCCTCAATCCTCAATCCTCAATCCCCAATCCTCAATCCTCAATCCTCAGTCCTCAAACCTCAATCCTGAATCCTCAATCCTGAATCCTCAATCTTCAGACCTCAGTCCTCAACAATCAGTTGTCAATTCTCAATCCTCAATAGAATATCATCAATTCACAGTTTTCAATACACAATACTCAATCTGCAATCTTTAAATCTCTATCCACAAACATCAATTCTCATCACTCAACCCTCAACCCTCAATCCTCAATCCTCAATCTTCAATCCTCAATACTCAATCTTCAATCCTCAATCCTCAACCCTCAATCCTCAATCCTCAATCCTCAATCCTCAATCCTCAATCCTCAATCCTCAATCATCAATCCTCTATCTTCAATCCTCAATACTCAATCTTTAATCCTCAATCTTCAATCCTCAATCCTCAATCCTCAACTCTCAATCCTCAATCCTCAGACCTCAAACATCAAAACTCAACCCTCAGTCCTCGTCCTCAATCCACAACGCTCAATCCTCAATCCTCAATCTTCAATCATCAACATTCAATCTTCAGTCCTCAATCCTCAATCCTCAATACTCAATCTTTAATCCTCAGTCCTCAATCCTCAATCTTCAATCTTCAATCCTCAACCCGCAATCCTCAATCCTCAATCCTCAATCCTCAGTCCTCAATCCGCAATATTCAATCCTCAATCCTCAATCTTCAATCCTCAATACTCAATCTTTAATCCTCAGTCCTCAATCCTCAATCTTCAATCTTCAATCATCAACCCGCAATCCTCAATCCTCAACCCTCAATCCTAAGTCCTCAATCCGCAACCTTCAATCCTCAATACTCAATATTCAATCCTCAATACTCAATCCTCAACCCTCAGTCCTCATTCTTCAATCCTCAATATCCAATCCTCAGTCTTCAATCCTCATTCCTCAATCCTCAATTCTCAATCCTCAATCCTCAATCCTCAGACCTCAAACATCAATACTCAACCCTCAGTCCTCGTCCTCAATCCGCAACCCTCAATCCTCAATCCTCAATCTTCAATCATCAATATTCAATCTTCAATACTCAATCCTCAATCCTCAATCCTCATTCCTCAATTCTCAATGTTCAATCCTCGATACCCAATCCTCAATCTTCAATCCTCAATCCTCAATCCTCAATCCTCAAACCTCAATCCTCAATCCTCAGTCCTCAATCCTCAATCTTCAATCTTCAATCATCAACCCGCAATCCTCAATCCTCAATCCTCAATCCTCAGTCCTCAATCCGCAACCTTCAATCCACAATACTCAATATTCAATCCTCAATACTCAATCCTCAACCCTCAGTCCTCATTCTTCAATCCTCAATAACCAATCCTCAGTCTTCAATCCTCATCCCTCAATCCTCAATTCTCAATCCTCAATCCTCAATCCTCAGACCTCAAACATCAATACTCAACCATCAGTCCTCGTCCTCAATCCGCAACCCTCAATCCTCAATCCTCAATCTTCAATCATCAATATTCAATCTTCAATACTCAATCCTCAATCCTCAATCCTCATTCCTCAATCCTCAATGTTCAATCCTCGATACCCAATCCTCAATCATCAATCCTCAATCCTCAATCCTCAATCCTCAACCCTCAATCCTCAATCCTCAGACCTCAAACATCAATACTCAACCCTCAGTCCTCGTCCTCATTCCACAACGCTCAATCCTCAATCCTCAATCTTCAATCATCAACATTCAATCTTCAGTCCTCAATCCTCAATCCTCAATCCTCAATCCTCAATCCTCATTCCTCAAAGTTCAATCAGCAATACCCAATCCTCAATCTTCAATCCTCAATCCTCAATCCTCAATCCTCGCTCCTCAATCCTCAATCCTCAGACCTCAAACCTCAATCCTGAATCCTCAATCCTGAATCCTGAATCTTCTGACCTCAGTCCTCAACAATCAGTTGTCATTTCTCAATCCTCAATAGAATATCATCAATTCACAGTTTTCAATACTCATTACTGAATCTGTAATCTTTAAATCTCTACCCACAAACATCAATTCTCATCACTCAAACCTCAACACTCAGCCCCAATCCGCAATCATCAATCCTCAATCCTCAATCCCCAATCCCCAATCCTCAATCTTCAATCGTCAATACTCAATCATCAATCCTCAAACCTCAATCCTCAATCCGCATTCCTCAACCCTGAATCGTCAGTCTTCAAACCTCAATACTCAATCTTTAATCCTCAGTCCTCAATCCTCAATCTTCAATCTTCAATCCTCAACCCGCAATCCTCAATCCTCAATCCTCAATCCTCAGTCCTCAATCCGCAATATTCAATCCTCAATCCTCAATCTTCAATCCTCAATACTCAATCTTTAATCCTCAGTCCTCAATCCTCAATCTTCAATCTTCAATCATCAACCCGCAATCCTCAATCCTCAATCCTCAATCCTCAGTCCTCAATCCGCAACCTTCAATCCTCAATACTCAATATTCAATCCTCAATACTCTATCCTCAACCCTCAGTCCTCATTCTTCAATCCTCAATAACCAATCCTCAGTCTTCAATCCTCATTCCTCAATCCTCAATTCTCAATCCTCAATCCTCAATCCTCAGACCTCAAATATCAATACTCAACCATCAGTCCTCGTCCTCAATCCGCAACCCTCAATCCTCAATCCTCAGTCTTCAATCATCAATATTCAATCTTCAATACTCAATCCTCAATCCTCAATCCTCATTCCTCAATCCTCAATGTTCAATCCTCGATACCCAATCCTCAATCATCAATCCTCAATCCTCAATCCTCAATCCTCAAACCTCAATCCTCAATCCTCAGTCCTCAATCCTCAATCCTCAATACTCTATCCTCAATCCTCAATCCTCAATCCTCAACCCTCAATCCTCAGTCCTCAATCCGCAACCTTCAATCCACAATACTCAATATTCAATCCTCAATACTCAATCCTCAACCCTCAGTCCTCATTCTTCAATCCTCAGTAACTAATCCTCAGTATTCAATCCTCATTCCTCAATCCTCAATTCTCAATCCTCAATCCTCAATCCTCAGACCTCAAACATCAATACTCAACCATCAGTCCTCGTCCTCAATCCGCAACCCTCAATCCTCAATCGTCAATCTTCAATCATCAATATTCAATCTTCAATACTCAATCCTCATTCCTCAATCCTCAATGTTCAATCCTCGATACCCAATCCTCAATCATCAATCCTCAATCCTCAATCCTCAATCCTCAAACCTCAATCCTCAATCCTCAGTCCTCAATCCTCAATCCTCAATACTCTATCCCCAATCCTCAATCCTCAATCTTCAATCCTCAATACTCAATCTTCAGTCCTCAATTCTCAATACTCAATCCTCAATAATCAGACCTCAACCATCAATACTGAACCCCCAGGCCTTGTCCTCAATCCACAACCCTCAATCCTCAATCCTCAATGTTCAATCATAAATATTCAATATTCAGTCCTCAATCCTCAATCCTCAATCCTCAATCCTCAATCCTCAATGTTCAATCCTCGATACCCAATCCTCAATCTTCAATCCACAATCCTCAATCCCCAATCCTCAAACCTCAATCCTCAATCCTCAGTCCTCAATCCTCAATCCTCAATACTCAATCCTCAATCCTCAATCTTCAATCCTCAATACTCAATCTTTCATCCTCAGTCCTCAATCCTCAATCTTCAATCTTCAATCATCAACCCGCAATCCTCAATCCTCAATCCTCAACCCTCAGTCCTCAATCCGCAACCTTCAATCCACAATACTCAATATTCAATCCTCAATACTCAATCCTCAATCCTCAGTCCTCATTCTTCAATCCTCAATAACCAATCCTCAGTCTTCAATCCTCATTCCTCAATCCTCAGTTCTCAATCCTCAATCCTCAATCCTCAGACCTCAAACATCAATACTCAACCCTCAGTCCTCGTCCTCAATCCGCAACCCTCAATCCTCAATCCTCAATCTTCAATCATCAATATTCAATCTTCAATACTAAATGCTCAATCCTCAATCCTCATTCCTCAATCCTCAATGTTCAATCCTCGATACCTAATCCTCAATCATCAATCCTCAATCCTCAATCCTCAATCCTCAAACCTCAATCCCCAATCCTCAGTCCTCAATCCTCAATCCTCAATACTCAATCCTCAATCCTCAATCCTCAGACCTCAAACATCAAAACTCAACCCTCAGTCCTCGTCCTCAATCCACAACGCTCAATCCTCAATCCTCAATCTTCAATCATCAACATTCAATCTTCAGTCCTCAATCCTCAATCCTCAATACTCAATCTTTAATCCTCAGTCCTCAATCCTCAATCTTCAATCTTCAATCCTCAACCCGCAATCCTCAATCCTCAATCCTCAATCCTCAGTCCTCAATCCGCAATATTCAATCCTCAATCCTCAATCTTCAATCCTCAATACTCAATCTTTAATCCTCAGTCCTCAATCCTCAATCTTCAATCTTCAATCATCAACCCGCAATCCTCAATCCTCAACCCTCAATCCTAAGTCCTCAATCCGCAACCTTCAATCCTCAATACTCAATATTCAATCCTCAATACTCAATCCTCAACCCTCAGTCCTCATTCTTCAATCCTCAATATCCAATCCTCAGTCTTCAATCCTCATTCCTCAATCCTCAATTCTCAATCCTCAATCCTCAATCCTCAGACCTCAAACATCAATACTCAACCCTCAGTCCTCGTCCTCAATCCGCAACCCTCAATCCTCAATCCTCAATCTTCAATCATCAATATTCAATCTTCAATCCTCAATCCTCAATCCTCAATCCTCAAACCTCAATCCTCAATCCTCAGTCCTCAATCCTCAATCCTCAATACTCAATCCTCAATCCTCAATCTTCAATCCTCAATACTCAATCTTTAATCCTCAGTCCTCAATCCTCAATCTTCAATCTTCAATCATCAACCCGCAATCCTCAATCCTCAATCCACAATCCTCAGTCCTCAATCCGCAACCTTCAATCCTCAATACTCAATATTCAATCCTCAATACTCAATCCTCAACCCTCAGTCCTCATTCTTCAATCCTCAATATCCAATCCTCAGTCTTCAATCCTCATTCCTCAATCCTCAATTCTCAATCCTCAATCCTCAATCCTCAGACCTCAAACATCAATACTCAACCCTCAGTCCTCGTCCTCAATCCGCAACCCTCAATCCTCAATCCTCAATCCTCAATCTTCAATCATCAATATTCAATCTTCAATACTCAATCCTCAATCCTCAATCCTCAATCCTCAGTCCTCAATCCTCAATCCTCAATACTCAATCCTCAATCCTCAACCTTCAATCCTCAATACTCAATCTTTAATCCTCAGTCCTCAATCCTCAATCTTCAATCTTCAATCATCAACCCGCAATCCTCAATCCTCAATCCTCAATCCTCAGTCCTCAATCCGCAACCTTCAATCCACAATACTCAATATTCAATCCTCAATACTCAATCCTCAATCCTCAGTCCTCATTCTTCAATCCTCAATAACCAATCCTCAGTCTTCAATCCTCATTCCTCAATCCTCAATTCTCAATCCTCAATCCTCAATCCTCAGACCTCAAACATCAATACTCAACCCTCAGTCCTCGTCCTCAATCCGCAACCCTCAATCCTCAATCCTCAATCTTCAATCATCAATATTCAATCTTTAATACTCAATCCTCAATCCTCAATCCTCATTCCTCAATCCTCAATGTTCAATCCTCGATACCCAATCCTCAATCATCAATCCTCAATCCTCAATCCTCAATCCTCAAACCTCAATCCTCAATCCTCAGTCCTCAATCCTCAATCCTCAATACTCAATCCTCAATCCTCAATCCTCAATCTTCAATCCTCAATACTCAATCTTCAGTCCTCAATTCTCAATACTCAATCCTCAATAATCAGACATCAACCATCAATACTGAACCCCCAGTCCTTGTCCTCAATCCACAACCCTCAATCCTCAATCCTCAATGTTCAATCATCAATATTCAATATTCAGTCCTCAATCCTCAATCCTCAATCCTCAATCCTCAATCCTCAATGTTCAATACGCAATACCCAAACCTGAATCTTCAATCCTCAATCCTCAATCCTCAATCCCCAATCCTCAATCCTCAATCCTCAGTCCTCAAACCTCAATCCTGAATCCTCAATCCTGAATCCTCAATCTTCAGACCTCAGTCCTCAACAATCAGTTGTCAATTCTCAATCCTCAATAGAATATCATCAATTCACAGTTTTCAATACACAATACTCAATCTGCAATCTTTAAATCTCTATCCACAAACATCAATTCTCATCACTCAACCCTCAACCCTCAATCCTCAATCCTCAATCTTCAATCCTCAATACTCAATCTTCAATCCTCAATCCTCAACCCTCAATCCTCAATCCTCAATCCTCAATCCTCAATCCTCAATCCTCAATCCTCAATCCTCAATCATCAATCCTCTATCTTCAATCCTCAATACTCAATCTTTAATCCTCAATCTTCAATCCTCAATCCTCAATCCTCAACTCTCAATCCTCAATCCTCAGACCTCAAACATCAAAGCTCAACCCTCAGTCCTCGTCCTCAATCTACAACGCTCAATCCTCAATCCTCAATCTTCAATCATCAACATTCAATCTTCAGTCCTCAATCCTCAATCCTCAATACTCAATCTTTAATCCTCAGTCCTCAATCCTCAATCTTCAATCTTCAATCCTCAACCCGCAATACTCAATCCTCAATCCTCAATCCTCGGTCCTCAATCCGCAACCTTCAATCCTCAATACTCAATCTTCAATCCTCAATAGTCAATCCTCAACCCTCAGTCCTCATTCTTCAATCCTCAATAACCAACCCTCAGTCTTCAATCCTCATTCCTCAATCCTCGATCCTCAACTCTCAATCCTCAATCCTCAGACCTCAAACATCAAAACTCAACCCTCAGTCCTCGTCCTCAATCTACAACGCTCAATCCTCAATCCTCAATCTTCAATCATCAACATTCAATCTTCAGTCCTCAATCCTCAATCCTCAATACTCAATCTTTAATCCTCAGTCCTCAATCCTCAATCTTCAATCTTCAATCCTCAACCCGCAATCCTCAATCCTCAATCCTCAGTCCTCGGTCCTCAATCCGCAACCTTCAATCCTCAATACTCAATCTTCAATCCTCAATAGTCAATCCTCAACCCTCAGTCCTCATTCTTCAATCCTCAATACTCAACCCTCAGTCTTCAATCCTCATTCCTCAATCCTCAATTCTCAATGCTCAATCCTCAATCCTCAGACCTCAAACATCAATACTCAACCCTCAGTCCTGGTCCTCAATCCGCAACCCTCAATCCTCAATCCTCAATCTTCAATCATCAATCCTCAATCCTCAATCCTCAATCCTCAATCCTCAGTCCTCAATCCTCAATCTTCAATCCTCAATACTCAATCTTTAATCCTCAGTCCTCAATCCTCAATCTTCAATCTTCAATCCTCAACCCGCAATCCTCAATCCTCAATCCTCAATCCTCAGTCCTCAATCCGCAATATTCAATCCTCAATCCTCAATTTTCAATCCTCAATACTCAATCTTTAATCCTCAGTCCTCAATCCTCAATCTTCAATCTTCAATCATCAACCCGCAATCCTCAATCCTCAATCCTCAATCCTCAGTCCTCAATCCGCAACCTTCAATCCTCAATACTCAATATTCAATCCTCAATACTCAATCCTCAACCCTCAGTCCTCATTCTTCAATCCTCAATATCCAATCCTCAGTCTTCAATCCTCATTCCTCAATTCTCAATTCTCAATCCTCAATCCTCAATCCTCAGACCTCAAACATCAATACTCAACCCTCAGTCCTCGTCCTCAATCCGCAACCCTCAATCCTCAATCCTCAATCTTTAATCATCAATATTCAATCTTCAATACTCAATCCTCAATCCTCAATCCTCATTCCTCAATCCTCAATGTTCAATCCTCGATACCCAATCCTCAATCTTCAATCCTCAATCCTCAATCCTCAATCCTCAAACCTCAATCCTCAATCCTCAGTCCTCAAACCTCAATCTTCAATCTTCAATCATCAACCCGCAATCCTCAATCCTCAATCCTCAATCCTCAGTCCTCAATCCGCAATATTCAATCCTCAATCCTCAATCTTCAATCCTCAATACTCAATCTTTAATCCTCAGTCCTCAATCCTCAATCTTCAATCTTCAATCATCAACCCGCAATCCTCAATCCTCAATCCTCAATCCTCAGTCCTCAATCCGCAACCTTCAATCCTCAATACTCAATATTCAATCCTCAATACTCAATCCTCAACCCTCAGTCCTCATTCTTCAATCCTCAATATCCAATCCTCAGTCTTCAGTCCTCATTCCTCAATCCTCAATTCTCAATCCTCAATCCTCAATCCTCAGACCTCAAACATCAATACTCAACCCTCAGTCCTCGTCCTCAATCCGCAACCCTCAATCCTCAATCCTCAATCCTCAATCTTCAATCATCAATATTCAATCTTCAATACTCAATCCTCAATCCTCAATCCTCAATCCTGAGTCCTCAATCCTCAATCCTCAATACTCAATCCTCAATCCTCAACCTTCAATCCTCAATACTCAATCTTTAATCCTCAGTCCTCAATCCTCAATCTTCAATCTTCAATCATCAACCCGCAATCCTCAATCCTCAATCCTCAATCCTCAGTCCTCAATCCGCAACCTTCAATCCACAACACTCAATATTCAATCCTCAATACTCAATCCTCAATCCTCAGTCCTCATTCTTCAATCCTCAATAACCAATCCTCAGTCTTCAATCCTCATTCCTCAATCCTCAATTCTCAATCCTCAATCCTCAATCCTCAATCCTCAATCCTCAATCCTCAAACCTCAATCCTCAATCCTCAGTCCTCAATCCTCAATCCTCAATACTCAATCCTCAATCCTCAATCCTCAATCTTCAATCCCCAATACTCAATCTTCAGTCCTCAATTCTCAATACTCAATCCTCAATAATCAGACATCAACCATCAATACTGAACCCCCAGTCCTTGTCCTCAATCCACAACCCTCAATCCTCAATCCTCAATGTTCAATCATCAATATTCAATATTCAGTCCTCAATCCTCAATCCTCAATCCTCAATCCTCAATCCTCAATGTTCAATACGCAATACCCAAACCTGAATCTTCAATCCTCAATCCTCAATCCTCAATCCCCAATCCTCAATCCTCAATCCTCAGTCCTCAAACCTCAATCCTGAATCCTCAATCCTGAATCCTCAATCTTCAGACCTCAGTCCTCAACAATCAGTTGTCAATTCTCAATCCTCAATAGAATATCATCAATTCACAGTTTTCAATACACAATACTCAATCTGCAATCTTTAAATCTCTATCCACAAACATCAATTCTCATCACTCAACCCTCAACCCTCAATCCTCAATCCTCAATCTTCAATCCTCAATACTCAATCTTCAATCCTCAATCCTCAACCCTCAATCCTCAATCCTCAATCCTCAATCCTCAATCCTCAATCCTCAATCCTCAATCATCAATCCTCTATCTTCAATCCTCAATACTCAATCTTTAATCCTCAATCTTCAATCCTCAATCCTCAATCCTCAACTCTCAATCCTCAATCCTCAGACCTCAAACATCAAAACTCAACCCTCAGTCCTCGTCCTCAATCTACAACGCTCAATCCTCAATCCTCAATCTTCAATCATCAACATTCAATCTTCAGTCCTCAATCCTCAATCCTCAATACTCAATCTTTAATCCTCAGTCCTCAATCCTCAATCTTCAATCTTCAATCCTCAACCCGCAATCCTCAATCCTCAATCCTCAGTCCTCGGTCCTCAATCCGCAACCTTCAATCCTCAATACTCAATCTTCAATCCTCAATAGTCAATCCTCAACCCTCAGTCCTCATTCTTCAATCCTCAGTACTCAACCCTCAGTCTTCAATCCTCATTCCTCAATCCTCAATTCTCAATGCTCAATCCTCAATCCTCAGACCTCAAACATCAATACTCAACCCTCAGTCCTCGTCCTCAATCCGCAACCCTCAATCCTCAATCCTCAATCTTCAATCATCAATCCTCAATCCTCAATCCTCAATCCTCAATCCTCAGTCCTCAATCCTCAATCTTCAATCCTCAATACTCAATCTTTAATCCTCAGTCCTCAATCCTCAATCTTCAATCTTCAATCCTCAACCCGCAATCCTCAATCCTCAATCCTCAATCCTCAGTCCTCAATCCGCAATATTCAATCCTCAATCCTCAATTTTCAATCCTCAATACTCAATCTTTAATCCTCAGTCCTCAATCCTCAATCTTCAATCTTCAATCATCAACCCGCAATCCTCAATCCTCAATCCTCAATCCTCAGTCCTCAATCCGCAACCTTCAATCCTCAATACTCAATATTCAATCCTCAATACTCAATCCTCAACCCTCAGTCCTCATTCTTCAATCCTCAATATCCAATCCTCAGTCTTCAATCCTCATTCCTCAATTCTCAATTCTCAATCCTCAATCCTCAATCCTCAGACCTCAAACATCAATACTCAACCCTCAGTCCTCGTCCTCAATCCGCAACCCTCAATCCTCAATCCTCAATCTTTAATCATCAATATTCAATCTTCAATACTCAATCCTCAATCCTCAATCCTCATTCCTCAATCCTCAATGTTCAATCCTCGATACCCAATCCTCAATCTTCAATCCTCAATCCTCAATCCTCAATCCTCAAACCTCAATCCTCAATCCTCAGTCCTCAAACCTCAATCTTCAATCTTCAATCATCAACCCGCAATCCTCAATCCTCAATCCTCAATCCTCAGTCCTCAATCCGCAATATTCAATCCTCAATCCTCAATCTTCAATCCTCAATACTCAATCTTTAATCCTCAGTCCTCAATCCTCAATCTTCAATCTTCAATCATCAACCCGCAATCCTCAATCCTCAATCCTCAATCCTCAGTCCTCAATCCGCAACCTTCAATCCTCAATACTCAATATTCAATCCTCAATACTCAATCCTCAACCCTCAGTCCTCATTCTTCAATCCTCAATATCCAATCCTCAGTCTTCAATCCTCATTCCTCAATCCTCAATTCTCAATCCTCAATCCTCAATCCTCAGACCTCAAACATCAATACTCAACCCTCAGTCCTCGTCCTCAATACGCAACCCTCAATCCTCAATCCTCAATCCTCAATCTTCAATCATCAATATTCAATCTTCAATACTCAATCCTCAATCCTCAATCCTCAATCCTCAGTCCTCAATCCTCAATCCTCAATACTCAATCCTCAATCCTCAACCTTCAATCCTCAATACTCAATCTTTAATCCTCAGTCCTCAATCCTCAATCTTCAATCTTCAATCATCAACCCGCAATCCTCAATCCTCAATCCTCAATCCTCAGTCCTCAATCCGCAACCTTCAATCCACAACACTCAATATTCAATCCTCAATACTCAATCCTCAATCCTCAGTCCTCATTCTTCAATCCTCAATAACCAATCCTCAGTCTTCAATCCTCATTCCTCAATCCTCAATTCTCAATCCTCAATCCTCAATCCTCAATCCTCAATCCTCAACCCTCAAACCTCAATCCTCAATCCTCAGTCCTCAATCCTCAATCCTCAATACTCAATCCTCAATCCTCAATCCTCAATCTTCAATCCTCAATACTCAATCTTCAGTCCTCAATTCTCAATACTCAATCCTCAATAATCAGACATCAACCATCAATACTGAACCCCCAGTCCTTGTCCTCAATCCACAACCCTCAATCCTCAATCCTCAATGTTCAATCATCAATATTCAATATTCAGTCCTCAATCCTCAATCCTCAATCCTCAATCCTCAATCCTCAATGTTCAATACGCAATACCCAAACCTGAATCTTCAATCCTCAATCCTCAATCCTCAATCCCCAATCCTCAATCCTCAATCCTCAGTCCTCAAACCTCAATCCTGAATCCTCAATCCTGAATCCTCAATCTTCAGACATCAGTCCTCAACAATCAGTTGTCAATTCTCAATCCTCAATAGAATATCATCAATTCACAGTTTTCAATACACAATACTCAATCTGCAATCTTTAAATCTCTATCCACAAACATCAATTCTCATCACTCAACCCTCAACCCTCAATCCTCAATCCTCAATCTTCAATCCTCAATACTCAATCTTCAATCCTCAATCCTCAACCCTCAATCCTCAATCCTCAATCCTCAATCCTCAATCCTCAATCCTCAATCCTCAATCATCAATCCTCTATCTTCAATCCTCAATACTCAATCTTTAATCCTCAATCTTCAATCCTCAATCCTCAATCCTCAACTCTCAATCCTCAATCCTCAGACCTCAAACATCAAAACTCAACCCTCAGTCCTCGTCCTCAATCTACAACGCTCAATCCTCAATCCTCAATCTTCAATCATCAACATTCAATCTTCAGTCCTCAATCCTCAATCCTCAATACTCAATCTTTAATCCTCAGTCCTCAATCCTCAATCTTCAATCTTCAATCCTCAACCCGCAATTCTCAATCCTCAATCCTCAGTCCTCGGTCCTCAATCCGCAACCTTCAATCCTCAATACTCAATCTTCAATCCTCAATAGTCAATCCTCAACCCTCAGTCCTCATTCTTCAATCCTCAATACTCAACCCTCAGTCTTCAATCCTCATTCCTCAATCCTCAATTCTCAATGCTCAATCCTCAATCCTCAGACCTCAAACATCAATACTCAGCCCTCAGTCCTCGTCCTCAATCCGCAACCCTCAATCCTCAATCCTCAATCTTCAATCATCAATCCTCAATCCTCAATCCTCAATCCTCAATCCTCAGTCCTCAATCCTCAATCTTCAATCCTCAATACTCAATCTTTAATCCTCAGTCCTCAATCCTCAATCTTCAATCTTCAATCCTCAACCCGCAATCCTCAATCCTCAATCCTCAATCCTCAGTCCTCAATCCGCAATATTCAATCCTCAATCCTCAATCTTCAATCCTCAATACTCAATCTTTAATCCTCAGTCCTCAATCCTCAATCTTCAATCTTCAATCATCAACCCGCAATCCTCAATCCTCAATCCTCAATCCTCAGTCCTCAATCCGCAACCTTCAATCCTCAATACTCAATATTCAATCCTCAATACTCAATCCTCAACCCTCAGTCCTCATTCTTCAATCCTCAATATCCAATCCTCAGTCTTCAATCCTCATTCCTCAATTCTCAATTCTCAATCCTCAATCCTCAATCCTCAGACCTCAAACATCAATACTCAACCCTCAGTCCTCGTCCTCAATCCGCAACCCTCAATCCTCAATCCTCAATCTTTAATCATCAATATTCAATCTTCAATACTCAATCCTCAATCCTCAATCCTCATTCCTCAATCCTCAATGTTCAATCCTCGATACCCAATCCTCAATCTTCAATCCTCAATCCTCAATCCTCAATCCTCAAACCTCAATCCTCAATCCTCAGTCCTCAAACCTCAATCTTCAATCTTCAATCATCAACCCGCAATCCTCAATCCTCAATCCTCAATCCTCAGTCCTCAATCCGCAACCTTCAATCCTCAATACTCAATATTCAATCCTCAATACTCAATCCTCAACCCTCAGTCCTCATTCTTCAATCCTCAATATCCAATCCTCAGTCTTCAATCCTCATTCCTCAATTCTCAATTCTCAATCCTCAATCCTCAATCCTCAGACCTCAAACATCAATACTCAACCCTCAGTCCTCGTCCTCAATCCGCAACCCTCAATCCTCAATCCTCAATCTTTAATCATCAATATTCAATCTTCAATACTCAATCCTCAATCCTCAATCCTCATTCCTCAATCCTCAATGTTCAATCCTCGATACCCAATCCTCAATCTTCAATCCTCAATCCTCAATCCTCAATCCTCAAACCTCAATCCTCAATCCTCAGTCCTCAAACCTCAATCTTCAATCTTCAATCATCAACCCGCAATCCTCAATCCTCAATCCTCAATCCTCAGTCCTCAATCCGCAACCTTCAATCCACAATACTCAATATTCAATCCTCAATACTCAATCCTCAACCCTCAGTCCTCATTCTTCAATCCACAATAACCAATCCTCAGTCTTCAATCCTCATTCCTCAATCCTCAATTCTCAATCCTCAATCCTCAATCCTCAGACCTCAAACATCAATACTCAACCCTCAGTCCTCGTCCTCAATCCGCAACCCTCAATTATCAATCCTCAATCTTCAATCATCAATATTCAATCTTCAATACTCAATCCTCAATCCTCAATCCTCATTCCTCAATCCTCAATGTTCAATCCTCGATACCCAATCCTCAATCATCAATCCTCAATCCTCAATCCTCAATCCTCAAACCTCAATCCTCAATCCTCAGTCCTCAATCCTCAATCCTCAATACTCAATCCTCAATCCTCAATCCTCAATCTTCAATCCTCAATACTCAATCTACAGTCCTCAATTCTCAATACTCAATCCTCAATAATCAGACCTCAACCATCAATACTGAACCCCCAGTCCTTGTCCTCAATCCACAACCCTCAATCCTCAATCCTCAATGTTCAATCATCAATATTCAATATTCAGTCCTCAATCCTCAATCCTCAATCCTCAATCCTCAATCCTCAATGTTCAATACGCAATACCCAATCCTGAATCTTCAATCCTCAATCCTCAATCCTCAATCCCCAATCCTCAATCCTCAATCCTCAGTCCTCAAACCTCAATCCTGAATCCTCAATCCTGAATCCTCAATCTTCAGACCTCAGTCCTCAACAATCAGTTGTCAATTCTCAATCCTCAATAGAATATCATCAATTCACAGTTTTCAATACACAATACTCAATCTGCAATCTTTAAATCTCTATCCACAAACATCAATTCTCATCACTCAACCCTCAACCCTCAATCCTCAATCCTCAATCTTCAATCCTCAATACTCAATCTTCAATCCTCAATCCTCAACCCTCAATCCTCAATCCTCAATCCTCAATCCTCAATCCTCAATCCTCAATCCTCAATCATCAATCCTCTATCTTCAATCCTCAATACTCAATCTTTAATCCTCAATCTTCAATCCTCAATCCTCAATCCTCAACTCTCAATCCTCAATCCTCAGACCTCAAACATCAAAGCTCAACCCTCAGTCCTCGTCCTCAATCTACAACGCTCAATCCTCAATCCTCAATCTTCAATCATCAACATTCAATCTTCAGTCCTCAATCCTCAATCCTCAATACTCAATCTTTAATCCTCAGTCCTCAATCCTCAATCTTCAATCTTCAATCCTCAACCCGCAATACTCAATCCTCAATCCTCAATCCTCGGTCCTCAATCCGCAACCTTCAATCCTCAATACTCAATCTTCAATCCTCAATAGTCAATCCTCAACCCTCAGTCCTCATTCTTCAATCCTCAATAACCAACCCTCAGTCTTCAATCCTCATTCCTCAATCCTCAATTCTCAATCCTCAATCCTCAATCCTCAGACCTCAAACATCAATACTCAGCCCTCAGTCCTCGTCCTCAATCCGCAACCCTCAATCCTCAATCCTCAATCTTCAATCATCAATCCTCAATGCTCAATCCTCAATCCTCAATCCTCAGTCCTCAATCCTCAATCTTCAATCCTCAATACTCAATCTTTAATCCTCAGTCCTCAATCCTCAATCTTCAATCTTCAATCCTCAACCCGCAATCCTCAATCCTCAATCCTCAATCCTCAGTCCTCAATCCGCAATATTCAATCCTCAATCCTCAATCTTCAATCCTCAATACTCAATCTTTAATCCTCAGTCCTCAATTCTCAATCTTCAATCTTCAATCATCAACCCGCAATCCTCAATCCTCAATCCTCAATCCTCAGTCCTCAATCCGCAACCTTCAATCCTCAATACTCAATATTCAATCCTCAATACTCTATCCTCAACCCTCAGTCCTCATTCTTCAATCCTCAATAACCAATCCTCAGTCTTCAATCCTCATTCCTCAATCCTCAATTCTCAATCCTCAATCCTCAATCCTCAGACCTCAAATATCAATACTCAACCATCAGTCCTCGTCCTCAATCCGCAACCCTCAATCCTCAATCCTCAGTCTTCAATCATCAATATTCAATCTTCAATACTCAATCCTCAATCCTCAATCCTCATTCCTCAATCCTCAATGTTCAATCCTCGATACCCAATCCTCAATCATCAATCCTCAATCCTCAATCCTCAATCCTCAAACCTCAATCCTCAATCCTCAGTCCTCAATCCTCAATCCTCAATACTCTATCCTCAATCCTCAATCCTCAATCCTCAACCCTCAATCCTCAGTCCTCAATCCGCAACCTTCAATCCACAATACTCAATATTCAATCCTCAATACTCAATCCTCAACCCTCAGTCCTCATTCTTCAATCCTCAGTAACTAATCCTCAGTCTTCAATCCTCATTCCTCAATCCTCAATTCTCAATCCTCAATCCTCAATCCTCAGACCTCAAACATCAATACTCAACCATCAGTCCTCGTCCTCAATCCGCAACCCTCAATCCTCAATCGTCAATCTTCAATCATCAATATTCAATCTTCAATACTCAATCCTCAATCCTCAATCCTCATTCCTCAATCCTCAATTTTCAATCCTCGATACCCAATCCTCAATCATCAATCCTCAATCCTCAATCCTCAATCCTCAAACCTCAATCCTCAATCCTCAGTCCTCAATCCTCAATCCTCAATACTCTATCCCCAATCCTCAATCCTCAATCTTCAATCCTCAATACTCAATCTTCAGTCCTCAATTCTCAATACTCAATCCTCAATAATCAGACCTCAACCATCAATACTGAACCCCCAGGCCTTGTCATCAATCCACAACCCTCAATCCTCAATCCTCAATGTTCAATCATAAATATTCAATATTCAGTCCTCAATCCTCAATCCTCAATCCTCAATCCTCAATCCTCAATGTTCAATCCTCGATACCCAATCCTCAATCTTCAATCCACAATCCTCAATCCCCAATCCTCAAACCTCAATCCTCAATCCTCAGTCCTCAATCCTCAATCCTCAATACTCAATTCTCAATCCTCAATACTCAATCCTCAATCCTCAATCTTCAATCCTCAATACTCAATCTTTCATCCTCAGTCCTCAATCCTCAATCTTCAATCTTCAATCATCAACCCGCAATCCTCAATCCTCAATCCTCAATCCTCAGTCCTCAATCCGCAACCTTCAATCCACAATACTCAATATTCAATCCTCAATACTCAATCCTCAATCCTCAGTCCTCATTCTTCAATCCTCAATAACCAATCCTCAGTCTTCAATCCTCATTCCTCAATCCTCAGTTCTCAATCCTCAATCCTCAATCCTCAGACCTCAAACATCAATACTCAACCCTCAGTCCTCGTCCTCAATCCGCAACCCTCAATCCTCAATCCTCAATCTTCAATCATCAATATTCAATCTTCAATACTAAATGCTCAATCCTCAATCCTCATTCCTCAATCCTCAATGTTCAATCCTCGATACCTAATCCTCAATCATCAATCCTCAATCCTCAATCCTCAATCCTCAAACCTCAATCCCCAATCCTCAGTCCTCAATCCTCAATCCTCAATACTCAATCCTCAATCCTCAATCCTCAATCTTCAATCCTCAATACTCAATCTTCAGTCCTCAATTCTCAATACTCAATCCTCATTAATCAGACCTCAACCATCAATTCTGAACCCCCAGTCCTTGTCCTCAATCCACAACCCTCAATCCTCAATCCTCAATGTTCAATCATCAATATTCAATATTCAGTCCTCAATCCTCAATCCTCAATCCTCAATCCTCAATCCTCAATGTCCAATACGCAATACCCAATCCTGAATCTTCAATCCTCAATCCTCAATCCTCAATCCCCAATCCTCAATCCTCAATCCTCAGTCCTCAGACCACAATCCTGAATCCTCAATCCTGAATCCTCAATCTTCAGACCTCAGTCCTCAACAATCAGTTGTCAATTCTCAATCCTCAATAGAATATCATCAATTCACAGTTTTCAATACACAATACTCAATCTGCAATCTTTAAATCTCTATCCACAAACACCAATTCTCATCACTCATCTCTCAATACTCAGTCCCCAAACCTCAATCTTCTATCCTCAACGCTCAATCCTCAATCCTCAATCCTCAATCTTCAATCCTCAATACTCAATCATCAATCCGCAATCCTCAATCGTCAATCTTCAATCCTCAATACTCAATCGTCAATCCTCAATCCTCAATCCTCACTACTCAAACCTCAATTCTGAATCCTCAATCCTGAATCCTCAATCTTCAGCCCTCAGTCCTGAACAATCAGGTGACAATCCTCAATCCTCAATAGAATATCCTCAATTCACAGTTTTCAATACTCAATACTCAATCTGCAATCTTCAATACTCAACCTTTAATACTTAATCCTCAATCCTTAATCTTCAATCCTCAATCCTCAATACTCAATCCTCATCCCTCAATCCTCAATCCTCAATCATCAATCATCAATCCTCAATCTTCAATACTCAATCCTCAACCCTCAATCCTCAATCCTCAATCCTCAATCCTCAATACTCAATCATCAATCCTCAATCTTCAATCCTCAATACTCAATCTTTAATCCTCAATCCTCAATCCTCAATCCTCAATCCGCAATCCTCAATCCTCAATCCTCAATCCTCAATCCTCAATCCTCAATCCTCAATCTTCAATCCTCAAACCACAATCCTGAATCCTCAATCCTGAATCCTCAATCTTCAGCCCTCAGTCCTCAACAATCAGTTGTCAATCCTCAATCCTCACTAGAATATCCTCAGTTCAGAGCTTTCCATACGCAATACTCAATCTGCAATCTTCAAATCTCTATCCACAAACATCAATTCTCATCACTCAACCCTCAACCCTCAATCCTCAATCCTCAATCTTCAATCCTCAATACTCAATCTTCAATCCTCAATCCTCAACCCTCAATCCTCAATCCTCAATCCTCAATCCTCAATCCTCAATCCTCAATCCTCAATCCTCAATCATCAATCCTCTATCTTCAATCCTCAATACTCAATCTTTAATCCTCAATCTTCAATCCTCAATCCTCAATCCTCAACTCTCAATCCTCAATCCTCAGACCTCAAACATCAAAACTCAACCCTCAGTCCTCGTCCTCAATCCACAACGCTCAATCCTCAATCCTCAATCTTCAATCATCAACATTCAATCTTCAGTCCTCAATCCTCAATCCTCAATACTCAATCTTTAATCCTCAGTCCTCAATCCTCAATCTTCAATCTTCAATCCTCAACCCGCAATCCTCAATCCTCAATCCTCAATCCTCAGTCCTCAATCCGCAATATTCAATCCTCAATCCTCAATCTTCAATCCTCAATACTCAATCTTTAATCCTCAGTCCTCAAACCTCAATCTTCAATCTTCAATCATCAACCCGCAATCCTCAATCCTCAATCCTCAATCCTCAGTCCTCAATCCGCAACCTTCAATCCTCAATACTCAATATTCAATCCTCAATACTCAATCCTCAACCCTCAGTCCTCATTCTTCAATCCTCAATATCCAATCCTCAGTCTTCAATCCTCATTCCTCAATTCTCAATTCTCAATCCTCAATCCTCAATCCTCAGACCTCAAACATCAATACTCAACCCTCAGTCCTCGTCCTCAATCCGCAACCCTCAATCCTCAATCCTCAATCTTTAATCATCAATATTCAATCTTCAATACTCAATCCTCAATCCTCAATCCTCATTCCTCAATCCTCAATGTTCAATCCTCGATACCCAATCCTCAATCTTCAATCCTCAATCCTCAATCCTCAATCCTCAAACCTCAATCCTCAATCCTCAGTCCTCAAACCTCAATCTTCAATCTTCAATCATCAACCCGCAATCCTCAATCCTCAATCCTCAATCCTCAGTCCTCAATCCGCAACCTTCAATCCACAATACTCAATATTCAATCCTCAATACTCAATCCTCAACCCTCAGTCCTCATTCTTCAATCCTCAATAACCAATCCTCAGTCTTCAATCCTCATTCCTCAATCCTCAATTCTCAATCCTCAATCCTCAATCCTCAGACCTCAAACATCAATACTCAACCCTCAGTCCTCGTCCTCAATCCGCAACCCTCAATTCTCAATCCTCAATCTTCAATCATCAATATTCAATCTTCAATACTCAATCCTCAATCCTCAATCCTCATTCCTCAATCCTCAATGTTCAATCCTCGATACCCAATCCTCAATCATCAATCCTCAATCCTCAATCCTCAATCCTCAAACCTCAATCCTCAATCCTCAGTCCTCAATCCTCAATCCTCAATACTCAATCCTCAATCCTCAATCCTCAATCTTCAATCCTCAATACTCAATCTACAGTCCTCAATTCTCAATACTCAATCCTCAATAATCAGACCTCAACCATCAATACTGAACCCCCAGTCCTTGTCCTCAATCCACAACCCTCAATCCTCAATCCTCAATGTTCAATCATCAATATTCAATATTCAGTCCTCAATCCTCAATCCTCAATCCTCAATCCTCAATCCTCAATGTTCAATACGCAATACCCAATCCTGAATCTTCAATCCTCAATCCTCAATCCTCAATCCCCAATCCTCAATCCTCAATCCTCAGTCCTCAAACCTCAATCCTGAATCCTCAATCCTGAATCCTCAATCTTCAGACCTCAGTCCTCAACAATCAGTTGTCAATTCTCAATCCTCAATAGAATATCATCAATTCACAGTTTTCAATACACAATACTCAATCTGCAATCTTTAAATCTCTATCCACAAACATCAATTCTCATCACTCAACCCTCAACCCTCAATCCTCAATCCTCAATCTTCAATCCTCAATACTCAATCTTCAATCCTCAATCCTCAACCCTCAATCCTCAATCCTCAATCCTCAATCCTCAATCCTCAATCCTCAATCCTCAATCATCAATCCTCTATCTTCAATCCTCAATACTCAATCTTTAATCCTCAATCTTCAATCCTCAATCCTCAATCCTCAACTCTCAATCCTCAATCCTCAGACCTCAAACATCAAAGCTCAACCCTCAGTCCTCGTCCTCAATCTACAACGCTCAATCCTCAATCCTCAATCTTCAATCATCAACATTCAATCTTCAGTCCTCAATCCTCAATCCTCAATACTCAATCTTTAATCCTCAGTCCTCAATCCTCAATCTTCAATCTTCAATCCTCAACCCGCAATACTCAATCCTCAATCCTCAATCCTCGGTCCTCAATCCGCAACCTTCAATCCTCAATACTCAATCTTCAATCCTCAATAGTCAATCCTCAACCCTCAGTCCTCATTCTTCAATCCTCAATAACCAACCCTCAGTCTTCAATCCTCATTCCTCAATCCTCAATTCTCAATCCTCAATCCTCAATCCTCAGACCTCAAACATCAATACTCAGCCCTCAGTCCTCGTCCTCAATCCGCAACCCTCAATCCTCAATCCTCAATCTTCAATCATCAATCCTCAATCCTCAATCCTCAATCCTCAATCCTCAGTCCTCAATCCTCAATCTTCAATCCTCAATACTCAATCTTTAATCCTCAGTCCTCAATCCTCAATCTTCAATCTTCAATCCTCAACCCGCAATCCTCAATCCTCAATCCTCAATCCTCAGTCCTCAATCCGCAATATTCAATCCTCAATCCTCAATCTTCAATCCTCAATACTCAATCTTTAATCCTCAGTCCTCAATTCTCAATCTTCAATCTTCAATCATCAACCCGCAATCCTCAATCCTCAATCCTCAATCCTCAGTCCTCAATCCGCAACCTTCAATCCTCAATACTCAATATTCAATCCTCAATACTCTATCCTCAACCCTCAGTCCTCATTCTTCAATCCTCAATAACCAATCCTCAGTCTTCAATCCTCATTCCTCAATCCTCAATTCTCAATCCTCAATCCTCAATCCTCAGACCTCAAATATCAATACTCAACCATCAGTCCTCGTCCTCAATCCGCAACCCTCAATCCTCAATCCTCAGTCTTCAATCATCAATATTCAATCTTCAATACTCAATCCTCAATCCTCAATCCTCATTCCTCAATCCTCAATGTTCAATCCTCGATACCCAATCCTCAATCATCAATCCTCAATCCTCAATCCTCAATCCTCAAACCTCAATCCTCAATCCTCAGTCCTCAATCCTCAATCCTCAATACTCTATCCTCAATCCTCAATCCTCAATCCTCAACCCTCAATCCTCAGTCCTCAATCCGCAACCTTCAATCCACAATACTCAATATTCAATCCTCAATACTCAATCCTCAACCCTCAGTCCTCATTCTTCAATCCTCAGTAACTAATCCTCAGTCTTCAATCCTCATTCCTCAATCCTCAATTCTCAATCCTCAATCCTCAATCCTCAGACCTCAAACATCAATACTCAACCATCAGTCCTCGTCCTCAATCCGCAACCCTCAATCCTCAATCGTCAATCTTCAATCATCAATATTCAATCTTCAATACTCAATCCTCAATCCTCAATCCTCATTCCTCAATCCTCAATTTTCAATCCTCGATACCCAATCCTCAATCATCAATCCTCAATCCTCAATCCTCAATCCTCAAACCTCAATCCTCAATCCTCAGTCCTCAATCCTCAATCCTCAATACTCTATCCCCAATCCTCAATCCTCAATCTTCAATCCTCAATACTCAATCTTCAGTCCTCAATTCTCAATACTCAATCCTCAATAATCAGACCTCAACCATCAATACTGAACCCCCAGGCCTTGTCATCAATCCACAACCCTCAATCCTCAATCCTCAATGTTCAATCATAAATATTCAATATTCAGTCCTCAATCCTCAATCCTCAATCCTCAATCCTCAATCCTCAATGTTCAATCCTCGATACCCAATCCTCAATCTTCAATCCACAATCCTCAATCCCCAATCCTCAAACCTCAATCCTCAATCCTCAGTCCTCAATCCTCAATCCTCAATACTCAATCCTCAATCCTCAATCTTCAATCCTCAATACTCAATCTTTCATCCTCAGTCCTCAATCCTCAATCTTCAATCTTCAATCATCAACCCGCAATCCTCAATCCTCAATCCTCAACCCTCAGTCCTCAATCCGCAACCTTCAATCCACAATACTCAATATTCAATCCTCAATACTCAATCCTCAATCCTCAGTCCTCATTCTTCAATCCTCAATAACCAATCCTCAGTCTTCAATCCTCATTCCTCAATCCTCAGTTCTCAATCCTCAATCCTCAATCCTCAGACCTCAAACATCAATACTCAACCCTCAGTCCTCGTCCTCAATCCGCAACCCTCAATCCTCAATCCTCAATCTTCAATCATCAATATTCAATCTTCAATACTAAATGCTCAATCCTCAATCCTCATTCCTCAATCCTCAATGTTCAATCCTCGATACCTAATCCTCAATCATCAATCCTCAATCCTCAATCCTCAATCCTCAAACCTCAATCCCCAATCCTCAGTCCTCAATCCTCAATCCTCAATACTCAATCCTCAATCCTCAATCCTCAGACCTCAAACATCAAAACTCAACCCTCAGTCCTCGTCCTCAATCCACAACGCTCAATCCTCAATCCTCAATCTTCAATCATCAACATTCAATCTTCAGTCCTCAATCCTCAATCCTCAATACTCAATCTTTAATCCTCAGTCCTCAATCCTCAATCTTCAATCTTCAATCCTCAACCCGCAATCCTCAATCCTCAATCCTCAATCCTCAGTCCTCAATCCGCAATATTCAATCCTCAATCCTCAATCTTCAATCCTCAATACTCAATCTTTAATCCTCAGTCCTCAATCCTCAATCTTCAATCTTCAATCATCAACCCGCAATCCTCAATCCTCAACCCTCAATCCTAAGTCCTCAATCCGCAACCTTCAATCCTCAATACTCAATATTCAATCCTCAATACTCAATCCTCAACCCTCAGTCCTCATTCTTCAATCCTCAATATCCAATCCTCAGTCTTCAATCCTCATTCCTCAATCCTCAATTCTCAATCCTCAATCCTCAATCCTCAGACCTCAAACATCAATACTCAACCCTCAGTCCTCGTCCTCAATCCGCAACCCTCAATCCTCAATCCTCAATCTTCAATCATCAATATTCAATCTTCAATCCTCAATCCTCAATCCTCAATCCTCAAACCTCAATCCTCAATCCTCAGTCCTCAATCCTCAATCCTCAATACTCAATCCTCAATCCTCAATCTTCAATCCTCAATACTCAATCTTTAATCCTCAGTCCTCAATCCTCAATCTTCAATCTTCAATCATCAACCCGCAATCCTCAATCCTCAATCCACAATCCTCAGTCCTCAATCCGCAACCTTCAATCCTCAATACTCAATATTCAATCCTCAATACTCAATCCTCAACCCTCAGTCCTCATTCTTCAATCCTCAATATCCAATCCTCAGTCTTCAATCCTCATTCCTCAATCCTCAATTCTCAATCCTCAATCCTCAATCCTCAGACCTCAAACATCAATACTCAACCCTCAGTCCTCGTCCTCAATCCGCAACCCTCAATCCTCAATCCTCAATCCTCAATCTTCAATCATCAATATTCAATCTTCAATACTCAATCCTCAATCCTCAATCCTCAATCCTCAGTCCTCAATCCTCAATCCTCAATACTCAATCCTCAATCCTCAACCTTCAATCCTCAATACTCAATCTTTAATCCTCAGTCCTCAATCCTCAATCTTCAATCTTCAATCATCAACCCGCAATCCTCAATCCTCAATCCTCAATCCTCAGTCCTCAATCCGCAACCTTCAATCCACAATACTCAATATTCAATCCTCAATACTCAATCCTCAATCCTCAGTCCTCATTCTTCAATCCTCAATAACCAATCCTCAGTCTTCAATCCTCATTCCTCAATCCTCAATTCTCAATCCTCAATCCTCAATCCTCAGACCTCAAACATCAATACTCAACCCTCAGTCCTCGTCCTCAATCCGCAACCCTCAATCCTCAATCCTCAATCTTCAATCATCAATATTCAATCTTTAATACTCAATCCTCAATCCTCAATCCTCATTCCTCAATCCTCAATGTTCAATCCTCGATACCCAATCCTCAATCATCAATCCTCAATCCTCAATCCTCAATCCTCAAACCTCAATCCTCAATCCTCAGTCCTCAATCCTCAATCCTCAATACTCAATCCTCAATCCTCAATCCTCAATCTTCAATCCTCAATACTCAATCTTCAGTCCTCAATTCTCAATACTCAATCCTCAATAATCAGACATCAACCATCAATACTGAACCCCCAGTCCTTGTCCTCAATCCACAACCCTCAATCCTCAATCCTCAATGTTCAATCATCAATATTCAATATTCAGTCCTCAATCCTCAATCCTCAATCCTCAATCCTCAATCCTCAATGTTCAATACGCAATACCCAAACCTGAATCTTCAATCCTCAATCCTCAATCCTCAATCCCCAATCCTCAATCCTCAATCCTCAGTCCTCAAACCTCAATCCTGAATCCTCAATCCTGAATCCTCAATCTTCAGACCTCAGTCCTCAACAATCAGTTGTCAATTCTCAATCCTCAATAGAATATCATCAATTCACAGTTTTCAATACACAATACTCAATCTGCAATCTTTAAATCTCTATCCACAAACATCAATTCTCATCACTCAACCCTCAACCCTCAATCCTCAATCCTCAATCTTCAATCCTCAATACTCAATCTTCAATCCTCAATCCTCAACCCTCAATCCTCAATCCTCAATCCTCAATCCTCAATCCTCAATCCTCAATCCTCAATCATCAATCCTCTATCTTCAATCCTCAATACTCAATCTTTAATCCTCAATCTTCAATCCTCAATCCTCAATCCTCAACTCTCAATCCTCAATCCTCAGACCTCAAACATCAAAACTCAACCCTCAGTCCTCGTCCTCAATCCACAACGCTCAATCCTCAATCCTCAATCTTCAATCATCAACATTCAATCTTCAGTCCTCAATCCTCAATCCTCAATACTCAATCTTTAATCCTCAGTCCTCAATCCTCAATCTTCAATCTTCAATCCTCAACCCGCAATCCTCAATCCTCAATCCTCAATCCTCAGTCCTCAATCCGCAATATTCAATCCTCAATCCTCAATCTTCAATCCTCAATACTCAATCTTTAATCCTCAGTCCTCAATCCTCAATCTTCAATCTTCAATCATCAACCCGCAATCCTCAATCCTCAACCCTCAATCCTAAGTCCTCAATCCGCAACCTTCAATCCTCAATACTCAATATTCAATCCACAATACTCAATCCTCAACCCTCAGTCCTCATTCTTCAATCCTCAATATCCAATCCTCAGTCTTCAATCCTCATTCCTCAATCCTCAATTCTCAATCCTCAATCCTCAATCCTCAGACCTCAAACATCAATACTCAACCCTCAGTCCTCGTCCTCAATCCGCAACCCTCAATCCTCAATCCTCAATCTTCAATCATCAATATTCAATCTTCAATACTCAATCCTCAATCCTCAATCCTCATTCCTCAATTCTCAATGTTCAATCCTCGATACCCAATCCTCAATCTTCAATCCTCAATCCTCAATCCTCAATCCTCAAACCTCAATCCTCAATCCTCAGTCCTCAATCCTCAATCTTCAATCTTCAATCATCAACCCGCAATCCTCAATCCTCAATCCTCAATCCTCAGTCCTCAATCCGCAACCTTCAATCCACAATACTCAATATTCAATCCTCAATACTCAATCCTCAACCCTCAGTCCTCATTCTTCAATCCTCAATAACCAATCCTCAGTCTTCAATCCTCATCCCTCAATCCTCAATTCTCAATCCTCAATCCTCAATCCTCAGACCTCAAACATCAATACTCAACCATCAGTCCTCGTCCTCAATCCGCAACCCTCAATCCTCAATCCTCAATCTTCAATCATCAATATTCAATCTTCAATACTCAATCCTCAATCCTCAATCCTCATTCCTCAATCCTCAATGTTCAATCCTCGATACCCAATCCTCAATCATCAATCCTCAATCCTCAATCCTCAATCCTCAACCCTCAATCCTCAATCCTCAGACCTCAAACATCAATACTCAACCCTCAGTCCTCGTCCTCATTCCACAACGCTCAATCCTCAATCCTCAATCTTCAATCATCAACATTCAATCTTCAGTCCTCAATCCTCAATCCTCAATCCTCAATCCTCAATCCTCATTCCTCAAAGTTCAATCAGCAATACCCAATCCTCAATCTTCAATCCTCAATCCTCAATCCTCAATCCTCGCTCCTCAATCCTCAATCCTCAGACCTCAAACCTCAATCCTGAATCCTCAATCCTGAATCCTGAATCTTCTGACCTCAGTCCTCAACAATCAGTTGTCATTTCTCAATCCTCAATAGAATATCATCAATTCACAGTTTTCAATACTCATTACTGAATCTGTAATCTTTAAATCTCTACCCACAAACATCAATTCTCATCACTCAAACCTCAACACTCAGCCCCAATCCGCAATCATCAATCCTCAATCCTCAATCCCCAATCCCCAATCCTCAATCTTCAATCGTCAATACTCAATCATCAATCCTCAAACCTCAATCCTCAATCCGCATTCCTCAACCCTGAATCGTCAGTCTTCAAACCTCAATACTCAATCTTTAATCCTCAGTCCTCAATCCTCAATCTTCAATCTTCAATCCTCAACCCGCAATCCTCAATCCTCAATCCTCAATCCTCAGTCCTCAATCCGCAATATTCAATCCTCAATCCTCAATCTTCAATCCTCAATACTCAATCTTTAATCCTCAGTCCTCAATCCTCAATCTTCAATCTTCAATCATCAACCCGCAATCCTCAATCCTCAATCCTCAATCCTCAGTCCTCAATCCGCAACCTTCAATCCTCAATACTCAATATTCAATCCTCAATACTCTATCCTCAACCCTCAGTCCTCATTCTTCAATCCTCAATAACCAATCCTCAGTCTTCAATCCTCATTCCTCAATCCTCAATTCTCAATCCTCAATCCTCAATCCTCAGACCTCAAATATCAATACTCAACCATCAGTCCTCGTCCTCAATCCGCAACCCTCAATCCTCAATCCTCAGTCTTCAATCATCAATATTCAATCTTCAATACTCAATCCTCAATCCTCAATCCTCATTCCTCAATCCTCAATGTTCAATCCTCGATACCCAATCCTCAATCATCAATCCTCAATCCTCAATCCTCAATCCTCAAACCTCAATCCTCAATCCTCAGTCCTCAATCCTCAATCCTCAATACTCTATCCTCAATCCTCAATCCTCAATCCTCAACCCTCAATCCTCAGTCCTCAATCCGCAACCTTCAATCCACAATACTCAATATTCAATCCTCAATACTCAATCCTCAACCCTCAGTCCTCATTCTTCAATCCTCAGTAACTAATCCTCAGTATTCAATCCTCATTCCTCAATCCTCAATTCTCAATCCTCAATCCTCAATCCTCAGACCTCAAACATCAATACTCAACCATCAGTCCTCGTCCTCAATCCGCAACCCTCAATCCTCAATCGTCAATCTTCAATCATCAATATTCAATCTTCAATACTCAATCCTCATTCCTCAATCCTCAATGTTCAATCCTCGATACCCAATCCTCAATCATCAATCCTCAATCCTCAATCCTCAATCCTCAAACCTCAATCCTCAATCCTCAGTCCTCAATCCTCAATCCTCAATACTCTATCCCCAATCCTCAATCCTCAATCTTCAATCCTCAATACTCAATCTTCAGTCCTCAATTCTCAATACTCAATCCTCAATAATCAGACCTCAACCATCAATACTGAACCCCCAGGCCTTGTCCTCAATCCACAACCCTCAATCCTCAATCCTCAATGTTCAATCATAAATATTCAATATTCAGTCCTCAATCCTCAATCCTCAATCCTCAATCCTCAATCCTCAATGTTCAATCCTCGATACCCAATCCTCAATCTTCAATCCACAATCCTCAATCCCCAATCCTCAAACCTCAATCCTCAATCCTCAGTCCTCAATCCTCAATCCTCAATACTCAATCCTCAATCCTCAATCTTCAATCCTCAATACTCAATCTTTCATCCTCAGTCCTCAATCCTCAATCTTCAATCTTCAATCATCAACCCGCAATCCTCAATCCTCAATCCTCAACCCTCAGTCCTCAATCCGCAACCTTCAATCCACAATACTCAATATTCAATCCTCAATACTCAATCCTCAATCCTCAGTCCTCATTCTTCAATCCTCAATAACCAATCCTCAGTCTTCAATCCTCATTCCTCAATCCTCAGTTCTCAATCCTCAATCCTCAATCCTCAGACCTCAAACATCAATACTCAACCCTCAGTCCTCGTCCTCAATCCGCAACCCTCAATCCTCAATCCTCAATCTTCAATCATCAATATTCAATCTTCAATACTAAATGCTCAATCCTCAATCCTCATTCCTCAATCCTCAATGTTCAATCCTCGATACCTAATCCTCAATCATCAATCCTCAATCCTCAATCCTCAATCCTCAAACCTCAATCCCCAATCCTCAGTCCTCAATCCTCAATCCTCAATACTCAATCCTCAATCCTCAATCCTCAGACCTCAAACATCAAAACTCAACCCTCAGTCCTCGTCCTCAATCCACAACGCTCAATCCTCAATCCTCAATCTTCAATCATCAACATTCAATCTTCAGTCCTCAATCCTCAATCCTCAATACTCAATCTTTAATCCTCAGTCCTCAATCCTCAATCTTCAATCTTCAATCCTCAACCCGCAATCCTCAATCCTCAATCCTCAATCCTCAGTCCTCAATCCGCAATATTCAATCCTCAATCCTCAATCTTCAATCCTCAATACTCAATCTTTAATCCTCAGTCCTCAATCCTCAATCTTCAATCTTCAATCATCAACCCGCAATCCTCAATCCTCAACCCTCAATCCTAAGTCCTCAATCCGCAACCTTCAATCCTCAATACTCAATCCTCAACCCTCAGTCCTCATTCTTCAATCCTCAATATCCAATCCTCAGTCTTCAATCCTCATTCCTCAATCCTCAATTCTCAATCCTCAATCCTCAATCCTCAGACCTCAAACATCAATACTCAACCCTCAGTCCTCGTCCTCAATCCGCAACCCTCAATCCTCAATCCTCAATCTTCAATCATCAATATTCAATCTTCAATCCTCAATCCTCAATCCTCAATCCTCAAACCTCAATCCTCAATCCTCAGTCCTCAATCCTCAATCCTCAATACTCAATCCTCAATCCTCAATCTTCAATCCTCAATACTCAATCTTTAATCCTCAGTCCTCAATCCTCAATCTTCAATCTTCAATCATCAACCCGCAATCCTCAATCCTCAATCCACAATCCTCAGTCCTCAATCCGCAACCTTCAATCCTCAATACTCAATATTCAATCCTCAATACTCAATCCTCAACCCTCAGTCCTCATTCTTCAATCCTCAATATCCAATCCTCAGTCTTCAATCCTCATTCCTCAATCCTCAATTCTCAATCCTCAATCCTCAATCCTCAGACCTCAAACATCAATACTCAACCCTCAGTCCTCGTCCTCAATCCGCAACCCTCAATCCTCAATCCTCAATCCTCAATCTTCAATCATCAATATTCAATCTTCAATACTCAATCCTCAATCCTCAATCCTCAATCCTCAGTCCTCAATCCTCAATCCTCAATACTCAATCCTCAATCCTCAACCTTCAATCCTCAATACTCAATCTTTAATCCTCAGTCCTCAATCCTCAATCTTCAATCTTCAATCATCAACCCGCAATCCTCAATCCTCAATCCTCAATCCTCAGTCCTCAATCCGCAACCTTCAATCCACAATACTCAATATTCAATCCTCAATACTCAATCCTCAATCCTCAGTCCTCATTCTTCAATCCTCAATAACCAATCCTCAGTCTTCAATCCTCATTCCTCAATCCTCAATTCTCAATCCTCAATCCTCAATCCTCAGACCTCAAACATCAATACTCAACCCTCAGTCCTCGTCCTCAATCCGCAACCCTCAATCCTCAATCCTCAATCTTCAATCATCAATATTCAATCTTTAATACTCAATCCTCAATCCTCAATCCTCATTCCTCAATCCTCAATGTTCAATCCTCGATACCCAATCCTCAATCATCAATCCTCAATCCTCAATCCTCAATCCTCAAACCTCAATCCTCAATCCTCAGTCCTCAATCCTCAATCCTCAATACTCAATCCTCAATCCTCAATCCTCAATCTTCAATCCTCAATACTCAATCTTCAGTCCTCAATTCTCAATACTCAATCCTCAATAATCAGACATCAACCATCAATACTGAACCCCCAGTCCTTGTCCTCAATCCACAACCCTCAATCCTCAATCCTCAATGTTCAATCATCAATATTCAATATTCAGTCCTCAATCCTCAATCCTCAATCCTCAATCCTCAATCCTCAATGTTCAATACGCAATACCCAAACCTGAATCTTCAATCCTCAATCCTCAATCCTCAATCCCCAATCCTCAATCCTCAATCCTCAGTCCTCAAACCTCAATCCTGAATCCTCAATCCTGAATCCTCAATCTTCAGACCTCAGTCCTCAACAATCAGTTGTCAATTCTCAATCCTCAATAGAATATCATCAATTCACAGTTTTCAATACACAATACTCAATCTGCAATCTTTAAATCTCTATCCACAAACATCAATTCTCATCACTCAACCCTCAACCCTCAATCCTCAATCCTCAATCTTCAATCCTCAATACTCAATCTTCAATCCTCAATCCTCAACCCTCAATCCTCAATCCTCAATCCTCAATCCTCAATCCTCAATCCTCAATCCTCAATCCTCAATCATCAATCCTCTATCTTCAATCCTCAATACTCAATCTTTAATCCTCAATCTTCAATCCTCAATCCTCAATCCTCAACTCTCAATCCTCAATCCTCAGACCTCAAACATCAAAGCTCAACCCTCAGTCCTCGTCCTCAATCTACAACGCTCAATCCTCAATCCTCAATCTTCAATCATCAACATTCAATCTTCAGTCCTCAATCCTCAATCCTCAATACTCAATCTTTAATCCTCAGTCCTCAATCCTCAATCTTCAATCTTCAATCCTCAACCCGCAATACTCAATCCTCAATCCTCAATCCTCGGTCCTCAATCCGCAACCTTCAATCCTCAATACTCAATCTTCAATCCTCAATAGTCAATCCTCAACCCTCAGTCCTCATTCTTCAATCCTCAATAACCAACCCTCAGTCTTCAATCCTCATTCCTCAATCCTCAATTCTCAATCCTCAATCCTCAATCCTCAGACCTCAAACATCAATACTCAGCCCTCAGTCCTCGTCCTCAATCCGCAACCCTCAATCCTCAATCCTCAATCTTCAATCATCAATCCTCAATCCTCAATCCTCAATCCTCAATCCTCAGTCCTCAATCCTCAATCTTCAATCCTCAATACTCAATCTTTAATCCTCAGTCCTCAATCCTCAATCTTCAATCTTCAATCCTCAACCCGCAATCCTCAATCCTCAATCCTCAATCCTCAGTCCTCAATCCGCAATATTCAATCCTCAATCCTCAATCTTCAATCCTCAATACTCAATCTTTAATCCTCAGTCCTCAATCCTCAATCTTCAATCTTCAATCATCAACCCGCAATCCTCAATCCTCAATCCTCAATCCTCAGTCCTCAATCCGCAACCTTCAATCCTCAATACTCAATATTCAATCCTCAATACTCTCCCCTCAACCCTCAGTCCTCATTCTTCAATCCTCAATAACCAATCCTCAGTCTTCAATCCTCATTCCTCAATCCTCAATTCTCAATCCTCAATCCTCAATCCTCAGACCTCAAATATCAATACTCAACCATGAGTCCTCGTCCTCAATCCGCAACCCTCAATCCTCAATCCTCAGTCTTCAATCATCAATATTCAATCTTCAATACTCAATCCTCAATCCTCAATCCTCATTCCTCAATCCTCAATGTTCAATCCTCGATACCCAATCCTCAATCATCAATCCTCAATCCTCAATCCTCAATCCTCAAACCTCAATCCTCAATCCTCAGTCCTCAATCCTCAATCCTCAATACTCTATCCTCAATCCTCAATCCTCAATCCTCAACCCTCAATCCTCAGTCCTCAATCCGCAACCTTCAATCCACAATACTCAATATTCAATCCTCAATGCTCAATCCTCAACCCTCAGTCCTCATTCTTCAATCCTCAGTAACTAATCCTCAGTCTTCAATCCTCATTCCTCAATCCTCAATTCTCAATCCTCAATCCTCAATCCTCAGACCTCAAACATCAATACTCAACCATCAGTCCTCGTCCTCAATCCGCAACCCTCAATCCTCAATCGTCAATCTTCAATCATCAATATTCAATCTTCAATACTCAATCCTCAATCCTCAATCCTCATTCCTCAATCCTCAATGTTCAATCCTCGATACCCAATCCTCAATCATCAATCCTCAATCCTCAATCCTCAATCCTCAAACCTCAATCCTCAATCCTCAGTCCTCAATCCTCAATCCTCAATACTCTATCCCCAATCCTCAATCCTCAATCTTCAATCCTCAATACTCAATCTTCAGTCCTCAATTCTCAATACTAAATCCTCAATAATCAGACCTCAACCATCAATACTGAACCCCCAGGCCTTGTCCTCAATCCACAACCCTCAATCCTCAATCCTCAATGTTCAATCATAAATATTCAATATTCAGTCCTCAATCCTCAATCCTCAATCCTCAATCCTCAATCCTCAATGTTCAATCCTCGATACCCAATCCTCAATCTTCAATCCACAATCCTCAATCCCCAATCCTCAAACCTCAATCCTCAATCCTCAGTCCTCAATCCTCAATCCTCAATACTCAATCCTCAATCCTCAATCTTCAATCCTCAATACTCAATCTTTCATCCTCAGTCCTCAATCCTCAATCTTCAATCTTCAATCATCAACCCGCAATCCTCAATCCTCAATCCTCAATCCTCAGTCCTCAATCCGCAACCTTCAATCCACAATACTCAATATTCAATCCTCAATACTCAATCCTCAATCCTCAGTCCTCATTCTTCAATCCTCAATAACCAATCCTCAGTCTTCAATCCTCATTCCTCAATCCTCAGTTCTCAATCCTCAATCCTCAATCCTCAGACCTCAAACATCAATACTCAACCCTCAGTCCTCGTCCTCAATCCGCAACCCTCAATCCTCAATCCTCAATCTTCAATCATCAATATTCAATCTTCAATACTAAATGCTCAATCCTCAATCCTCATTCCTCAATCCTCAATGTTCAATCCTCGATACCTAATCCTCAATCATCAATCCTCAATCCTCAATCCTCAATCCTCAAACCTCAATCCCCAATCCTCAGTCCTCAATCCTCAATCCTCAATACTCAATCCTCAATCCTCAATCCTCAATCTTCAATCCTCAATACTCAATCTTCAGTCCTCAATTCTCAATACTCAATCCTCAATAATCAGACCTCAACCATCAATACTGAACCCCCAGTCCTTGTCCTCAATCCACAACCCTCAATCCTCAATCCTCAATGTTCAATCATCAATATTCAATATTCAGTCCTCAATCCTCAATCCTCAATCCTCAATCCTCAATCCTCAATGTCCAATACGCAATACCCAATCCTGAATCTTCAATCCTCAATCCTCAATCCTCAATCCCCAATCCTCAATCCTCAATCCTCAGTCCTCAGACCTCAATCCTGAATCCTCAATCCTGAATCCTCAATCTTCAGACCTCAGTCCTCAACAATCAGTTGTCAATTCTCAATCCTCAATAGAATATCATCAATTCACAGTTTTCAATACACAATACTCAATCTGCAATCTTTAAATCTCTATCCACAAACACCAATTCTCATCACTCATCTCTCAATACTCAGTCCCCAAACCTCAATCTTCTATCCTCAACGCTCAATCCTCAATCCTCAATCCTCAATCTTCAATCCTCAATACTCAATCATCAATCCGCAATCCTCAATCGTCAATCTTCAATCCTCAATACTCAATCGTCAATCCTCAATCCTCAATCCTCACTACTCAAACCTCAATTCTGAATCCTCAATCCTGAATCCTCAATCTTCAGCCCTCAGTCCTGAACAATCAGGTGACAATCCTCAATCCTCAATAGAATATCCTCAATTCACAGTTTTCAATACTCAATACTCAATCTGCAATCTTCAATACTCAATCTTTAATACTTAATCCTCAATCCTTAATCTTCAATCCTCAATCCTCAATACTCAATCCTCATCCCTCAATCCTCAATCCTCAATCATCAATCATCAATCCTCAATCTTCAATACTCAATCCTCAACCCTCAATCCTCAATCCTCAATCCTCAATCCTCAATACTCAATCATCTATCCTCAATCTTCAATCCTCAATACTCAATCTTTAATCCTCAATCCTCAATCCTCAATCCTCAATCCGCAATCCTCAATCCTCAATCCTCAATCCTCAATCCTCAATCCTCAATCCTCAATCTTCAATCCTCAAACCACAATCCTGAATCCTCAATCCTGAATCCTCAATCTTCAGCCCTCAGTCCTCAACAATCAGTTGTCAATCCTCAATCCTCACTAGAATATCCTCAGTTCAGAGCTTTCCATACGCAATACTCAATCTGCAATCTTCAAATCTCTATCCACAAACATCAATTCTCATCACTCAACCCCAACCCTCAATCCTCAATCCTCAATCTTCAATCCTCAATACTCAATCTTCAATCCTCAATCCTCAACCCTCAATCCTCAATCCTCAATCCTCAATCCTCAATCCTCAATCCTCAATCCTCAATCCTCAATCATCAATCCTCTATCTTCAATCCTCAATACTCAATCTTTAATCCTCAATCTTCAATCCTCAATCCTCAATCCTCAACTCTCAATCCTCAATCCTCAGACCTCAAACATCAAAACTCAACCCTCAGTCCTCGTCCTCAATCCACAACGCTCAATCCTCAATCCTCAATCTTCAATCATCAACATTCAATCTTCAGTCCTCAATCCTCAATCCTCAATACTCAATCTTTAATCCTCAGTCCTCAATCCTCAATCTTCAATCTTCAATCCTCAACCCGCAATCCTCAATCCTCAATCCTCAATCCTCAGTCCTCAATCCGCAATATTCAATCCTCAATCCTCAATCTTCAATCCTCAATACTCAATCTTTAATCCTCAGTCCTCAATCCTCAATCTTCAATCTTCAATCATCAACCCGCAATCCTCAATCCTCAACCCTCAATCCTAAGTCCTCAATCCGCAACCTTCAATCCTCAATACTCAATATTCAATCCTCAATACTCAATCCTCAACCCTCAGTCCTCATTCTTCAATCCTCAATATCCAATCCTCAGTCTTCAATCCTCATTCCTCAATCCTCAATTCTCAATCCTCAATCCTCAATCCTCAGACCTCAAACATCAATACTCAACCCTCAGTCCTCGTCCTCAATCCGCAACCCTCAATCCTCAATCCTCAATCTTCAATCATCAATATTCAATCTTCAATACTCAATCCTCAATCCTCAATCCTCATTCCTCAATTCTCAATGTTCAATCCTCGATACCCAATCCTCAATCTTCAATCCTCAATCCTCAATCCTCAATCCTCAAACCTCAATCCTCAATCCTCAGTCCTCAATCCTCAATCTTCAATCTTCAATCATCAACCCGCAATCCTCAATCCTCAATCCTCAATCCTCAGTCCTCAATCCGCAACCTTCAATCCACAATACTCAATATTCAATCCTCAATACTCAATCCTCAACCCTCAGTCCTCATTCTTCAATCCTCAATAACCAATCCTCAGTCTTCAATCCTCATTCCTCAATCCTCAATTCTCAATCCTCAATCCTCAATCCTCAGACCTCAAGCATCAATACTCAACCATCAGTCCTCGTCCTCAATCCGCAACCCTCAATCTTCAATCATCAATCCTCAATCCTCAATCCTCAATCCTCAATCCTCAGTCCTCAATCCTCAATCCTCAATCCTCAATCCTCAAACCTCAATCCTCAAACCTCAGTCCTCAATCCTCAATCCTCAATACTCTATCCTCAATCCTCAATCCTCAATCTTCAATCCTAAATACTCAATCTTCAGTCCTCAATTCTCAATACTCAATCCTCAATAATCAGACCTCAACCGTCAATACTGAACCCCCAGTCCTTGTCCTCAATCCACAACCCTCAATCCTCAATCCTCAATGTTCAATCATCAATATTCAATATTCAGTCCTCAATCCTCAATCCTCAACCCTCAATCCTCAATCCTCAATGTTCAATCCTCGATACCCAATCCTCAATCTTCAATCCTCAATCCTCAATCCTCAATCCTCAAACCTCAATCCTCAATCCTCAGTCCTCAATCCTCAATCCTCAATACTCAATCCTCAATCCTCAATCTTCAATCCTCAATACTCAATCTTTAATCCTCAGTCCTCAATCCTCAATCTTCAATCTTCAATCATCAACCCGCAATCCTCAATCCTCAATCCACAATCCTCAGTCCTCAATCCGCAACCTTCAATCCTCAATACTCAATATTCAATCCTCAATACTCAATCCTCAACCCTCAGTCCTCATTCTTCAATCCTCAATATCCAATCCTCAGTCTTCAATCCTCATTCCTCAATCCTCAATTCTCAATCCTCAATCCTCAATCCTCAGACCTCAAACATCAATACTCAACCCTCAGTCCTCGTCCTCAATCCGCAACCCTCAATCCTCAATCCTCAATCTTCAATCATCAATATTCAATCTTCAATACTCAATCCTCAATCCTCAATCCTCAATCCTCAGTCCTCAATCCTCAATCCTCAATACTCAATCCTCAATCCTCAACATTCAATCCTCAATACTCAATCTTTAATCCTCAGTCCTCAATCCTCAATCTTCAATCTTCAATCATCAACCCGCAATCCTCAATCCTCAATCCTCAATCCTCAGTCCTCAATCCGCAACCTTCTATCCACAATACTCAATATTCAATCCTCAATACTCAATCCTCAATCATCAATCCTCAATCCTCAATCCTCAATCCTCAAACCTCAATCCTCAATCCTCAGTCCTCAATCCTCAATCCTCAATGCTCAATCCTCAATCCTCAATCCTCAATCTTCAATCCTCAATACTCAATCTTCAGTCCTCAATTCTCAATACTCAATCCTCAATAATCAGACCTCAACCATCAATACTGAACCCCCAGTCCTTGTCCTCAATCCACAACCCTCAATCCTCAATCCTCAATGTTCAATCATCAATATTCAATATTCAGTCCTCAATCCTCAATCCTCAATCCTCAATCCTCAATCCTCAATGTTCAATACGCAATACCCAATCCTGAATCTTCAATCCTCAATCCTCAATCCTCAATCCCCAATCCTCAATCCTCAATCCTCAGTCCTCAAACCTCAATCCTGAATCCTCAATCCTGAATCCTCAATCTTCAGACCTCAGTCCTCAACAATCAGTTGTCAATTCTCAATCCTCAATAGAATATCATCAATTCACAGTTTTCAATACACAATACTCAATCTGCAATCTTTAAATCTCTATCCACAAACATCAATTCTCATCACTCAACCCTCAACCCTCAACCCTCAATCCTCAATCCTCAATCTTCAATCCTCAATACTCAATCTTCAATCCTCAATCCTCAACCCTCAATCCTCAATCCTCAATCCTCAATCCTCAATCCTCAATCCTCAATCCTCAATCATCAATCCTCTATCTTCAATCCTCAATACTCAATCTTTAATCCTCAATCTTCAATCCTCAATCCTCAATCCTCAACTCTCAATCCTCAATCCACAGACCTCAAACATCAAAACTCAACCCTCAGTCCTCGTCCTCAATCTACAACGCTCAATCCTCAATCCTCAATCTTCAATCATCAACATTCAATCTTCAGTCCTCAATCCTCAATCCTCAATACTCAATCTTTAATCCTCAGTCCTCAATCCTCAATCTTCAATCTTCAATCCTCAACCCGCAATCCTCAATCCTCAATCCTCAGTCCTCGGTCCTCAATCCGCAACCTTCAATCCTCAATACTCAATCTTCAATCCTCAATAGTCAATCCTCAACCCTCAGTCCTCATTCTTCAATCCTCAATACTCAACCCTCAGTCTTCAATCCTCATTCCTCAATCCTCAATTCTCAATGCTCAATCCTCAATCCTCAGACCTCAAACATCAATACTCAACCCTCAGTCCTCGTCCTCAATCCGCAACCCTCAATCCTCAATCCTCAATCTTCAATCATCAATCCTCAATCCTCAATCCTCAATCCTCAATCCTCAGTCCTCAATCCTCAATCTTCAATCCTCAATACTCAATCTTTAATCCTCAGTCCTCAATCCCCAATCTTCAGTCTTCAATCCTCAACCCGCAATCCTCAATCCTCAATCCTCAATCCTCAGTCCTCAATCCGCAATATTCAATCCTCAATCCTCAATCTTCAATCCTCAATACTCAATCTTTAATCCTCAGTCCTCAATCCTCAATCTTCAATCTTCAATCATCAACCCGCAATCCTCAATCCTCAATCCTCAATCCTCAGTCCTCAATCCGCAACCTTCAATCCTCAATACTCAATATTCAATCCTCAATACTCAATCCTCAACCCTCAGTCCTCATTCTTCAATCCTCAACATCCAATCCTCAGTCTTCAATCCTCATTCCTCAATCCTCAATTCTCAATCCTCAATCCTCAATCCTCAGACCTCAAACATCAATACTCAACCCTCAGTCCTCGTCCTCAATCCGCAACCCTCAATCCTCAATCCTCAATCTTTAATCATCAATATTCAATCTTCAATCCTCAATCCTCAATCCTCAATCCTCAATCCTCAAACCTCAATCCTCAATCCTCAGTCCTCAAACCTCAATCTTCAATCTTCAATCATCAACCCGCAATCCTCAATCCTCAATCCTCAATCCTCAGTCCTCAATCCGCAACCTTCAATCCACAATACTCAATATTCAATCCTCAATACTCAATCCTCAACCCTCAGTCCTCATTCTTCAATCCTCAATAACCAATCCTCAGTCTTCAATCCTCATTCCTCAATCCTCAATTCTCAATCCTCAATCCTCAATCCTCAGACCTCAAACATCAATACTCAACCCTCAGTCCTCGTCCTCAATACGCAACCCTCAATCCTCAATCCTCAATCCTCAGTCCTCAATTCTCAATACTCAATCCTCAATAATCAGACCTCAACCATCAATACCGAACCCCCAGTCCTTGTCCTCAATCCACAACCCTCAATCCTCAATCCTCAATGTTCAATCATCAATATTCAGTATTCAGTCCTCAATCCTCAATCCTCAATCCTCAATCCTCAATCCTCAATGTTCAATACGCAATACCCAATCCTGAATCTTCAATCCTCAATCCTCAATCCTCAATCCCCAATCCTCAATCCTCAATCCTCAGTCCTCATACCTCAATCCTGAATCCTCAATCCTGAATCCTCAATCTTCAGACCTCAGTCCTCAACAATCAGTTGTCAATTCTCAATCCTCAATAGAATATCATCAATTCACAGTTTTCAATACGCAATACTCAATCTGCAATCTTTAAATCTCTATCCACAAACACCAATTCTCATCACTCAACCCTCAATACTCAGTCCCCAAACCTCAATCTTCTATCCTCAACCCTCAATCCTCAATCCTCAATCCTCAATCTTCAATCCTCAACACTCAATCATCAATCCGCAATCCTCAATCGTGAATCTTCAATCCTCAATACTCAATCTTCAATCCTCAATCCTCAATCCTCACTCCTCAAACCTCAATTCTGAATCCTCAATCCTGAATCCTCAATCTTCAGCCCTCAGTTCTGAACAATCAGGTGACAATACTCAATCCTCAATAGAATATCCTCAATTCACAGTTTTCAATACTCAATACTCAATCTGCAATCTTCAATACTCAATCTTTAATCCTTAATCCTCAATCCTTAATCTTCAATCCTCAATCCTCAATACTCAATCCTCATCCCTCAATCCTCAATCCTCAATCATCAATCCTCAATCTTCAATACTCAATCCTCAACCCTCAATCCTCAATCCTCAATCCTCAATACTCAATCATCAATCCTCAATCTTCAATCCTCAATAATCAATCTTTAATCCTCAATCCTCAATCCTCAATCCTCAATCCGCAATCCTCAATCCTCAATCCTCAATCCTCAATCCTCAATCCTCAATCTTCAATTCTCAAAACTCAACCTTCGATCCTCAATCCTCAATCCTCAATCCTCAATCCTCATTCTGCAATCCTCAATACCCAAACCACAATCTACAATCCTCAATCCTCAATCCTCCATCCTCAACCCTCAATCCTCAATCCTCAGACCTCAAACATCAATACTCAACCCTCAGTCCTCGTCCTCATTCCACAACGCTCAATCCTCAATCCTCAATCTTCAATCATCAACATTCAATCTTCAGTCCTCAATCCTCAATCCTCAATCCTCAATCCTCAATCCTCAATCCTCAATGTTCAATCCGCAATACCCAATCCTGAATCTTCAATCCTCGATCCTCAATCCTCAATCCCCAATCCTCAATCCTCAATCCTCAGTCCTCAAACCTCAATCCTGAATCCTCAATCCTGAATCCTCAATCTTCAGACCTCAGTCCTCAACAATCAGTTGTCAATTCTCAATCCTCAATAGAATATCATCAATTCACAGTTTTCAATACACAATACTCAATCTGCAATCTTTAAATCTCTATCCACAAACACCAATTCTCATCACTCAACCCTCAATACTCAGTCCCCAAACCTCAATCTTCTATCGTCAACCCTCAATCCTCAATCCTCAATCCTCAATGTTCAATCCTCGATACCCAATCCTCTATCTTCAATCCTCAATCCTCAATCCTCAATCCTCAAACCTCAATCCTCAATCCTCAGTCCTCAATCCTCAATCCTCAATCCTCAATACTCGATCCTCAATCCTCAATCTTCAATCCTCAATACTCAATCTTTAATCCTCAGTCCTCAATCCTCAATCTTCAATCTTCAATCATCAACCCGCAATCCTCAATCCTCAATCCTCAATCCTCAGTCCTCAATCCGCAACCTTCAATCCTCAATACTCAATATTCAATCCTCAATACTCAATCCTCAACCCTCAGTCCTCATTCTTCAATCCTCAATATCCAATCCTCAGTCTTCAATCCTCATTCCTCAATCCTCAATTCTCAATCCTCAATCCTCAATCCTCAGACCTCAAACATCAATACTCAACCCTCAGTCCTCGTCCTCAATCCGCAACCCTCAATCCTCAATCCTCAATCCTCAGTCCTCAATTCTCAATACTCAATCCTCAATAATCAGACCTCAACCATCAATACTGAACCCCCAGTCCTTGTCCTCAATCCACAACCCTCAATCCTCAATCCTCAATGTTCAATCATCAATATTCAATATTCAGTCCTCAATCCTCAATCCTCAATCCTCAATCCTCAATCCTCAATGTTCAATACGCAATACCCAATCCTGAATCTTCAATCCTCAATCCTCAATCCTCAATCCCCAATCCTCAATCCTCAATCCTCAGTCCTCAAACCTCAATCCTGAATCCTCAATCCTGAATCCTCAATCTTCAGACCTCAGTCCTCAACAATTGGTTGTCAATTCTCAATCCTCAATAGAATATCATCAATTCACAGTTTTCAATACACAATACTCAATCTGCAATCTTTAAATCTCTATCCACAAACACCAATTCTCATCACTCAACCCTCAATACTCAGTCCCCAAACCTCAATCTTCTATCCTCAACCCTCAATCCTCAATCCTCAATCCTCAATCTTCAATCCTCAACACTCAATCATCAATCCGCAATCCTCAATCGTGAATCTTCAATCCTCAATACTCAATCTTCAATCCTCAATCCTCAATCCTCACTCCTCAAACCTCAATTCTGAATCCTCAATCCTGAATCCTCAATCTTCAGCCCTCAGTCCTGAACAATCAGGTGACAATACTCAATCCTCAATAGAATATCCTCAATTCACAGTTTTCAATACTCAATACTTAATCTGCAATCTTCAATACTCAATCTTTAATCCTTAATCCTCAATCCTTAATCTTCAATCCTCAATCCTCAATACTCAATCCTCATCCCTCAATCCTCAATCCTCAATCATCAATCCTCAATCTTCAATACTCAATCCTCAACCGTCAATCCTCAATCCTCAATCCTCAATACTCAATCATCAATCCTCAATCTTCAATCCTCAATAATCAATCTTTAATCCTCAATCCTCAATCCTCAATCCTCAATCCGCAATCCTCAATCCTCAATCCTCAATCCTCAATCCTCAATCCTCAATCTTCAATTCTCAAAACTCAACCTTCGATCCTCAATCCTCAATCCTCAATCCTCAATCCTCATTCTGCAATCCTCAATACCCAAACCACAATCTACAATCCTCAATCCTCAATCCTCAATCCTCAACCCTCAATCCTCAATCCTCAGACCTCAAACATCAATACTCAACCCTCAGTCCTCGTCCTCATTCCACAACGCTCAATCCTCAATCCTCAATCTTCAATCATCAACATTCAATCTTCAGTCCTCAATCCTCAATCCTCAATCCTCAATCCTCAATCCTCAATCCTCAATGTTCAATCCGCAATACCCAATCCTGAATCTTCAATCCTCGATCCTCAATCCTCAATCCCCAATCCTCAATCCTCAATCCTCAGTCCTCAAACCTCAATCCTGAATCCTCAATCCTGAATCCTCAATCTTCAGACCTCAGTCCTCAACAATCAGTTGTCAATTCTCAATCCTCAATAGAATATCATCAATTCACAGTTTTCAATACACAATACTCAATCTGCAATCTTTAAATCTCTATCCACAAACACCAATTCTCATCACTCAACCCTCAATACTCAGTCCCCAAACCTCAATCTTCTATCGTCAACCCTCAATCCTCAATCCTCAATCCTCAATGTTGAATCCTCGATACCCAATCCTCTATCTTCAATCCTCAATCCTCAATCCTCTATCCTCAAACCTCAATCCTCAATCCTCAGTCCTCAATCCTCAATCCTCAATACTCAATCCTCAATCCTCAATCTTCAATCCTCAATACTCAATCTTTAATCCTCAGTCCTCAATCCTCAATCTTCAATCTTCAATCATCAACCCGCAATCCTCAATCCTCAATCCTCAATCCTCAGTCCTCAATCCGCAACCTTCAATCCTCAATACTCAATATTCAATCCTCAATACTCAATCCTCAACCCTCAGTCCTCATTCTTCAATCCTCAATATCCAATCCTCAGTCTTCAATCCTCATTCCTCGATCCTCAATTCTCAATCCTCAATCCTCAATCCTCAGACCTCAAACATCAATACTCAACCCTCAGTCCTCGTCCTCAATACGCAACCCTCAATCCTCAATCCTCAATCCTCAGTCCTCAATTCTCAATACTCAATCCTCAATAATCAGACCTCAACCATCAATACCGAACCCCCAGTCCTTGTCCTCAATCCACAACCCTCAATCCTCAATCCTCAATGTTCAATCATCAATATTCAGTATTCAGTCCTCAATCCTCAATCCTCAATCCTCAATCCTCAATCCTCAATGTTCAATACGCAATACCCAATCCTGAATCTTCAATCCTCAATCCTCAATCCTCAATCCCCAATCCTCAATCCTCAATCCTCAGTCCTCAAACCTCAATCCTGAATCCTCAATCCTGAATCCTCAATCTTCAGACCTCAGTCCTCAACAATCAGTTGTCAATTCTCAATCCTCAATAGAATATCATCAATTCACAGTTTTCAATACGCAATACTCAATCTGCAATCTTTAAATCTCTATCCACAAACACCAATTCTCATCACTCAACCCTCAATACTCAGTCCCCAAACCTCAATCTTCTATCCTCAACCCTCAATCCTCAATCCTCAATCCTCAATCTTCAATCCTCAACACTCAATCATCAATCCGCAATCCTCAATCGTGAATCTTCAATCCTCAATACTCAATCTTCAATCCTCAATCCTCAATCCTCACTCCTCAAACCTCAATTCTGAATCCTCAATCCTGAATCCTCAATCTTCAGCCCTCAGTCCTGAACAATCAGGTGACAATACTCAATCCTCAATAGAATATCCTCAATTCACAGTTTTCAATACTCAATACTCAATCTGCAATCTTCAATACTCAATCTTTAATCCTTAATCCTCAATCCTTAATCTTCAATCCTCAATCCTCAATACTCAATCCTCATCCCTCAATCCTCAATCCTCAATCATCAATCCTCAATCTTCAATACTCAATCCTCAACCCTCAATCCTCAATCCTCAATCCTCAATACTCAATCATCAATCCTCAATCTTCAATCCTCAATAATCAATCTTTAATCCTCAATCCTCAATCCTCAATCCTCAATCCGCAATCCTCAATCCTCAATCCTCAATCCTCAATCCTCAATCCTCAATCTTCAATTCTCAAAACTCAACCTTCGATCCTCAATCCTCAATCCTCAATCCTCAATCCTCATTCTGCAATCCTCAATACCCAAACCACAATCTACAATCCTCAATCCTCAATCCTCAATCCTCAACCCTCAATCCTCAATCCTCAGACCTCAAACATCAATACTCAACCCTCAGTCCTCGTCCTCATTCCACAACGCTCAATCCTCAATCCTCAATCTTCAATCATCAACATTCAATCTTCAGTCCTCAATCCTCAATCCTCAATCCTCAATCCTCAATCCTCAATCCTCAATGTTCAATCCGCAATACCCAATCCTGAATCTTCAATCCTCGATCCTCAATCCTCAATCCCCAATCCTCAATCCTCAATCCTCAGTCCTCAAACCTCAATCCTGAATCCTCAATCCTGAATCCTCAATCTTCAGACCTCAGTCCTCAACAATCAGTTGTCAATTCTCAATCCTCAATAGAATATCATCAATTCACAGTTTTCAATACTCAATACTCAATCTGCAATCTTTAAATCTCTATCCACAAACACCAATTCTCATCACTCAACCCTCAATACTCAGTCCCCAAACCTCAATCTTCTATCGTCAACCCTCAATCCTCAATCCTCAATCCTCAATGTTCAATCCTCGATACCCAATCCTCTATCTTCAATCCTCAATCCTCAATCCTCAATCCTCAAACCTCAATCCTCAATCCTCAGTCCTCAATCCTCAATCCTCAATCCTCAATACTCAATCCTCAATCCTCAATCTTCAATCCTCAATACTCAATCTTTAATCCTCAGTCCTCAATCCTCAATCTTCAATCTTCAATCATCAACCCGCAATCCTCAATCCTCAATCCTCAATCCTCAGTCCTCAATCCGCAACCTTCAATCCTCAATACTCAATATTCAATCCTCAATACTCAATCCTCAACCCTCAGTCCTCATTCTTCAATCCTCAATATCCAATCCTCAGTCTTCAATCCTCATTCCTCAATCCTCAATTCTCAATCCTCAATCCTCAATCCTCAGACCTCAAACATCAATACTCAACCCTCAGTCCTCGTCCTCAATCCGCAACCCTCAATCCTCAATCCTCAATCCTCAGTCCTCAATTCTCAATACTCAATCCTCAATAATCAGACCTCAACCATCAATACTGAACCCCCAGTCCTTGTCCTCAATCCACAACCCTCAATCCTCAATCCTCAATGTTCAATCATCAATATTCAATATTCAGTCCTCAATCCTCAATCCTCAATCCTCAATCCTCAATCCTCAATGTTCAATACGCAATACCCAATCCTGAATCTTCAATCCTCAATCCTCAATCCTCAATCCCCAATCCTCAATCCTCAATCCTCAGTCCTCAAACCTCAATCCTGAATCCTCAATCCTGAATCCTCAATCTTCAGACCTCAGTCCTCAACAATTGGTTGTCAATTCTCAATCCTCAATAGAATATCATCAATTCACAGTTTTCAATACACAATACTCAATCTGCAATCTTTAAATCTCTATCCACAAACACCAATTCTCATCACTCAACCCTCAATACTCAGTCCCCAAACCTCAATCTTCTATCCTCAACCCTCAATCCTCAATCCTCAATCCTCAATCTTCAATCCTCAACACTCAATCATCAATCCGCAATCCTCAATCGTGAATCTTCAATCCTCAATACTCAATCTTCAATCCTCAATCCTCAATCCTCACTCCTCAAACCTCAATTCTGAATCCTCAATCCTGAATCCTCAATCTTCAGCCCTCAGTCCTGAACAATCAGGTGACAATACTCAATCCTCAATAGAATATCCTCAATTCACAGTTTTCAATACTCAATACTTAATCTGCAATCTTCAATACTCAATCTTTAATCCTTAATCCTCAATCCTTAATCTTCAATCCTCAATCCTCAATACTCAATCCTCATCCCTCAATCCTCAATCCTCAATCATCAATCCTCAATCTTCAATACTCAATCCTCAACCGTCAATCCTCAATCCTCAATCCTCAATACTCAATCATCAATCCTCAATCTTCAATCCTCAATAATCAATCTTTAATCCTCAATCCTCAATCCTCAATCCTCAATCCGCAATCCTCAATCCTCAATCCTCAATCCTCAATCCTCAATCCTCAATCTTCAATTCTCAAAACTCAACCTTCGATCCTCAATCCTCAATCCTCAATCCTCAATCCTCATTCTGCAATCCTCAATACCCAAACCACAATCTACAATCCTCAATCCTCAATCCTCAATCCTCAACCCTCAATCCTCAATCCTCAGACCTCAAACATCAATACTCAACCCTCAGTCCTCGTCCTCATTCCACAACGCTCAATCCTCAATCCTCAATCTTCAATCATCAACATTCAATCTTCAGTCCTCAATCCTCAATCCTCAATCCTCAATCCTCAATCCTCAATCCTCAATGTTCAATCCGCAATACCCAATCCTGAATCTTCAATCCTCGATCCTCAATCCTCAATCCCCAATCCTCAATCCTCAATCCTCAGTCCTCAAACCTCAATCCTGAATCCTCAATCCTGAATCCTCAATCTTCAGACCTCAGTCCTCAACAATCAGTTGTCAATTCTCAATCCTCAATAGAATATCATCAATTCACAGTTTTCAATACACAATACTCAATCTGCAATCTTTAAATCTCTATCCACAAACACCAATTCTCATCACTCAACCCTCAATACTCAGTCCCCAAACCTCAATCTTCTATCGTCAACCCTCAATCCTCAATCCTCAATCCTCAATGTTGAATCCTCGATACCCAATCCTCTATCTTCAATCCTCAATCCTCAATCCTCTATCCTCAAACCTCAATCCTCAATCCTCAGTCCTCAATCCTCAATCCTCAATACTCAATCCTCAATCCTCAATCTTCAATCCTCAATACTCAATCTTTAATCCTCAGTCCTCAATCCTCAATCTTCAATCTTCAATCATCAACCCGCAATCCTCAATCCTCAATCCTCAATCCTCAGTCCTCAATCCGCAACCTTCAATCCTCAATACTCAATATTCAATCCTCAATACTCAATCCTCAACCCTCAGTCCTCATTCTTCAATCCTCAATATCCAATCCTCAGTCTTCAATCCTCATTCCTCGATCCTCAATTCTCAATCCTCAATCCTCAATCCTCAGACCTCAAACATCAATACTCAACCCTCAGTCCTCGTCCTCAATCCGCAACCCTCAATCCTCAATCCTCAATCCTCAGTCCTCAATTCTCAATACTCAATCCTCAATAATCAGACCTCAACCATCAATACTGAACCCCCAGTCCTTGTCCTCAATCCACAACCCTCAATCCTCAATCCTCAATGTTCAATCATCAATATTCAATATTCAGTCCTCAATCCTCAATCCTCAATCCTCAATCCTCAATCCTCAATGTTCAATACGCAATACCCAATCCTGAATCTTCAATCCTCGATCCTCAATCCTCAATCCCCAATCCTCAATCCTCAATCCTCAGTCCTCAAACCTCAATCCTGAATCCTCAATCCTGAATCCTCAATCTTCAGACCTCAGTCCTCAACAATCAGTTGTCAATTCTCAATCCTCAATAGAATATCATCAATTCACAGTTTTCAATACACAATACTCAATCTGCAATCTTTAAATCTCTATCCACAAACACCAATTCTCATCACTCAACCCTCAATACTCAGTCCCCAAACCTCAATCTTCTATCCTCAACCCTCAATCCTCAATCCTCAATCCTCAATCTTCAATCCTCAACACTCAATCATCAATCCGCAATACTCAATCGTCAATCTTCAATCCTCAATACTCAATCTTCAATCCTCAATCCTCAATCCTCACTCCTCAAACCTCAATTCTGAATCCTCAATCCTGAATCCTCAATCTTCAGCCCTCAGTCCTGAACAATCAGGTGACAATCCTCAATCCTCAATAGAATATCCTCAATTCACAGTTTTCAATACTCAATACTCAATCTGCAATCTTCAATACTCAATCTTTAATCCTTAATCCTCAATCCTTAATCTTCAATCCTCAATCCTCAATACTCAATCCTCATCCCTCAATCCTCAATCCTCAATCATCAATCCTCAATCTTCAATACTCAATCCTCAACCCTCAATCCTCAATCCTCAATCCTCAATACTCAATCATCAATCCTCAATCTTCAATCCTCAATACTCAATCTTTAATCCTCAATCCTCAATCCTCAATCCTCAATCCGCAATCCTCAATCCTCAATCCGCAATCCTCAATCCTCAATCCTCAATCCTCAATCCTCAATCCTCAATCTTCAATTCTCAAAACTCAACCTTCGATTCTCAATCCTCAATCCTCAATCCTCAATCCTCATTCTGCAATCCTCAATACCCAAACCACAATCTACAATCCTCAATCCTCAATCCTCAATCCTCAACCCTCAATCCTCAATCCTCAGACCTCAAACATCGCTACTCAACCCTCAGTCCTCGTCCTCATTCCACAACGCTCAATCCTCAATCCTCAATCTTCAATCATCAACATTCAATCTTCAGTCCTCAATCCTCAATCCTCAATCCTCAATCCTCAATCCTCAATCCTCAATGTTCAATCCGCAATACCCAATCCTGAATCTTCAATCGTCAATCCTCAATCCTCAATCCCCAATCCTCAATCCTCAATCCTCAGTCCTCAAACCTCAATCGTGAATCCTCAATCCTGAATCCTCAATCTTCAGACCTCAGTCCTCAACAATCAGTTGTCAATTCTCAATCCTCAATAGAATATCATCAATTCACAGTTTTCAATACACAATACTCAATCTGCAATCTTTAAAACTCTATCCACAAACATCAATTCTCATCACTCAACCCTCAACCCTCAATCCTCAATCCTCAATCTTCAATCCTCAATACTCAATCTTCAATCCTCAATCCTCAACCCTCAATCCTCAATCCTCAATCCTCAATCCTCAATCCTCAATCATCAATCCTCTATCTTCAACCCTCAATACTCAATGTTTAATCCTCAATCTTCAATCCTCAATCCTCAATCCTCAACTCTCAATCCTCAATCCTCAGACCTCAAACATCAAAACTCAACCCTCAGTCCTCGTCCTCAATCCACAACGCTCAATCCTCAATCCTCAATCTTCAATCATCAACATTCAATCTTCAGTCCTCAATCCTCAATCCTCAATACTCAATCTTTAATCCTCAGTCCTCGATCCTCAATCTTCAATCTTCAATCCTCAACCCGCAATCCTCAATCCTCAATCCTCAATCCTCAGTCCTCAATCCGCAATCTTCAATCCTCAATACTCAATCTTCAATCCTGAATAGTCAATCCTCAACCCTCAGTCCTCATTCTTCAATCCTCAATAACCAACCCTCAGTCTTCAATCCTCATTCCTCAATCCTCAATTCTCAATCCTCAATCCTCAATCCCCAGACCTCAAACATCAATACTCAACCCTCAGTCCTCGTCCTCAATCCGCAACCCTCAATCCTCAATCCTCAATCTTCAATCATCAATCCTCAATCCTCAATCCTCAATCCTCAATGCTCAGTCCTCAATCCTCAATCTTCAATCCTCTATACTCAATCTTTAATCCTCAGTCCTCAATCCTCAATCTTCAATAACCAATCCTCAGTCTTCAATCCTCATTCCTCAATCCTCAATTCTCAATCCTCAATCCTCAATCCTCAGACCTCAAACATCAATACTCAACCATCAGTCCTCGTCCTCAATCCGCAACCCTCAATCCTCAATCCTCAATCTTCAATCATCAATATTCAATCTTCAACACTCAATACTCAATCCTCAATCCTCATTCCTCAATCCTCAATGTTCAATCCTCGATACCCAATCCTCAATCATCAATCCTCAATCCTCAATCCTCAATCCTCAAACCTCAATCCTCAATCCTCAGTCCTCAATCCTCAATCCTCAATACTCTATCCTCAATCCTCAATCCTCAATCTTCAATCCTCAATACTCAATCTTCAGTCCTCAATTCTCAATACTCAATCCTCAATAATCAGACCTCAACCATCAATACTGAACCCCCAGTCCTTGTCCTCAATCCACAACCCTCAATCCTCAATCCTCAATGTTCAATCATCAATATTCAATATTCAGTCCTCAATCCTCAATCCTCAATCCTCAATCCTCAATCCTCAAT